>NC_081349.1:52273787-52521664 GCF_029784015.1 Lycium ferocissimum | reverse complement strand
GGGCTTTTGGGAAAATAAAATGCCAAAAAATGAAGTGGAATGAAATATTTTTGAACTTAAATCCCGTCGGGAATTACGCCCATTTTGACGGGCCGTCAAAATTCCTACGGACCGTCAAAATGGTCCGTAGAACTGCCCAGTCAAATATGGTCCACTGTAACCATTTTACGCTGGACTGGTACAATTTGACGGGCTGCAGAAATTTCTGCGGGGCGTCAAAATTTCTATAGGCCGTCAAATGGTCCGTCAAAATTCTCTGCTTAGACAGTCTGTCTTGAAACACCCATAACTTTTTACTCCGACGTCACATTGACGAACGGTTTGTTGCGTTGGAAACTAGACTCGATGAAATTCAATTTAGATAAATGAAACACACCAAAAATCCTCATATTCTAGGAGATATGCCTCCCCCAATTTGGACCAAAATCCTATCCGAAAATTTTACCAAATTTTCCCAAAGTTCCGACAAACTCCATTCCTTAATTTACTTGTTTTTAAATCCTTCCACAACTTATTTCATGGGATTAAGCCCCCATAACCATAATATGGTATAATATATAATCTCGTATATCCTAAGGTAACTCTAGTTTCCACGATTAGGACAACTAACACCTAAAGAATCTCAATGGACGAAACTACGAAGTGTAACACTTATATTCATCCGAGGACAACAAAGATGTACCGTGATATTAGGGAAGTATATTGGTGGGATGGAACGAAGAAAGACACAGCAAAGTTCTTAGCCTAGTATCCTAACTGTCAACAGGTGAAGACTGAGCATCAGAAGCCCGGGGGGTTATTGCAAGCTATCAAAATTCCAATGTGGAAGTGGGAGGCAATTAATATGGATTTCATTACAAGCTTGCCTCATTCTCAATGGGTGATTGTTGATATACTTACTAAATCGGCCCATTTTCTGCTAGTCCGGACTACTTACTTAGCCGAGTGTTATACCCCATTTTAACCGGGTCAAAGCGGAGTACAACATATTGGTGATTCCTAATTATTTAACTTAAGGAGTCGCCACCTAATTATTTTAACGGTGAATTAGGACACCTAATTATTAACTAAATAATGCTAAACTAAACTCCATTTTTAAGGTCTTACGAACCTACTAAATTCGAGGTAAGGGTTCTAAATATCCTAACCGGAAGGTGTTAAGCATCCATTAAATACGGTTACCGACCAAACTTAGGTTAATATAAAATAAATAGGAAAGTTGAATTTAGAAAACCTTTATGTTAAAATTACCTCATAGTTAAACCGATCAACTTTTACTAATTAAAATTATTAAGTGATCAAAACAAAATAAGGAAGGCTATAAGTAAATTGGCTAAATAACTACTGTTCGAGTCCCCGGACGAAGGTGAGACCAACCTTATTATACAAGTACATTTTTTTTTTATCCTTTGTGGAAAATTGGTGAGGCCTCGTTTGGGAAAATGCCAATAAAGATTTGAATTAAGAGGAGGAAGGATTTAGCTTAAACGTTACTAAGAAATGGTCAATTTTTTTTTTTTTTTTTTTTTTTGAAAAGCCTCCACTTTGAATTTTAAAGAATCGACTCTCAAATGCACTTCAAACAAAATGAGCAAAGCTTTGAAAACGTCGGGCTATTAACAAACTATATGAATACCGTAAAATTTGTTTCTAAATGTTAAGGCTACCGTGAGGTAGAAGTATCTTTTCTAAAGCTGATTTTAGGACTCCTCTAGATAAGTTTAGACTATTAAAAATCCAAGTGTTGACATAAATTACTAGTTTGAAGATCAACAAAGGCAATCTTAAGTGGTCATAACAAATTAATAGTAATAAACAAATCAAGAATATAAATTAAGTGAATGAAGACACCAACAATGAAGTGACAGAACAATAATCCATCCCCATCTCCTGGGAACGAAGTTAAACTGCAGCATTTCAGCACTGTTTTACACAGTGTAAAATTAAGTGGGTCTACGAAGGAAGTATGAGGTAGAAAGGAATGCAGATTTCGGGTCTTGCAGCGGTGCCTAATCTCAAGGTGAGACTGCTCGGCATAGGCGGTGAGAGTTTTACGAAGACTGCATTTCGCTCCCGAAGTGTACATGTACAGGAAAAAAAATGAAATTAGTGAGCGGCTAGATATGTCGCACAATCTATAGACATAAAAAGAAATGCTCCTATTACAGAAATCCAATCATTTCATAGCTCAGTCATTAGCGAAGAAATAGTACAATCTCATAATGAGTCATTCAAACAGTAAGTCCCAAACAAGAGAAGAAAGGAAATTTAAACAAAACATTTTTTACCCTTTACCGAAATAAAAAATAGGCTCCTGTTTCAATACATTGAACATATTCTAAGATGAAATTAACATTCCTATATGTAAATCTAGAACACATCTTGCAACATTTAAAGAGACTACTCTGTAGACATAATTTCAATTCCACATGAGTAGCAATTTCAATAATAGAGTACTAGACACACATCTTCCTACATCATCAGAGAGAGATGGTACATGAAAATATTATATCGGCAAATATCCAACAAACAAACACGCGCATGCTTTCTAAATCCACAAATGACATTCAACTCGTCTTCAAAAATTCAGATAACACACTGTTAAGAACATCAAACAGATTCAGCAACTTTATCTTTTAATAATACCTGACTGAAATGTAATGCTAACAGAATCAGAAAACACAAAAAAAAACCAGCGAACAGATTTAGAAAAAGGAAAAAAGAAACGACGAGCACGACTTGTTGCATCAGAACATATTTTCACGCACGATACGTCCCTTTTAATTCAAATAACACGCTGTTAAAAAACACCAAACAAGCTCAACGATTTTATCTTTTAATAAACAGAAGTGGAATGTAGTTTTCTCAAATTCTAACAACACAGAGACATAAGCATGACTCATTATATACAAACACATTTTTTCCAGAAGCAATAAATATTCTTTAAATAAGTAAGAAAAGTACCCCAATATATATCCTAATACGGACAACAACTAAACACATACGGAAGAAGCGTTTTTGCTTGGAAAGAAATTTCTAATGATTTTATACAACAATGAAAACGGAAGAAAAAAATCTTTGAACTTTTGGGTCAAATAGTATTTTGTTTAAGTTCTTTCTTTCCTCGTTTCATCATGTTGTCCCAACACGCATCCAAATGCATTCGCCGACACAAAAATATAACAACAAAGTGTCTTCCCGACTGAGGCACCAAAATGTACTTCGCATTAGACAAATACTCCTGATTTTATCAAAAGCTCATCGTCAATCTTCCCGTCCATTTGGTAACAAGATCTTTCTTCAATAGCCTTGATTATTGGCTTACATATTATTGTCAATTGTGCTATGAACCCATTAACGTAGTTGAGTCGACCGAGGAAACTCATCACGTCCTTTCGACTCTTAAAGGGCAGTAACTTCGAATAGCCTTTATCTTCGAAGGATCCAATTCTATGCCGCTCCTACTCACAATAAACCTAACAGCTTTCTGAACAGAACACCAAATGCACACTTTGCGGATTTAGTTTCAAATTGTATCTCCTCAACCTCAAAGAACTTCTTCAAATCCATCAAGTGATTTGAACTCTCTCGTGACTTGACGATGATATCGTCCACAGACTTCAATCTCGCTTTATGGATCATGTCATGAAAATGGTAGTCATGGCTCTCATATAGGTGGCACCGCATTCTTAAGTCCAAAAGGCATCACTCGATAATATATATCCCCAAGGCCGTTTTCTCAAAGATCTTCTTCATCCATCGAATTTGGTGGTATCCTCGCGAAGCAATCGATGAATGACTACAAATGCTTCGCACAATTATCAATAAGTATGTGAATATTTGGGAGGGAAGTCATCTTTTCGGACTAGCCTTGTTGAGATCCCGATAATTCACGCATACCCTAACTTTGCCATCCTTCTTTGGCATGTGCCTATATTGCCAGCTGGGTAGATACCTTGAAACAATGACCTTTTGCATCAAATTGCTTGGAGACTTCTTCCTTGACTTTTAAACTCAAATCCGATTTAATATTTCTTTTCTTTTTGTTTCACCGGGAGGACAAGATGATCAATAGGCAACTTATGCGAAACAATGTCTGTGCTTAAACCCGACATATCATCGTAAGACCAAGCGAACACGTCTATATATTGTCTCAAAAGGTTGATCAATTCTTCCCTTTGTGACGGAGTTAAATGGACACTAATTCTTGTTTCCCTCACTGTTTCTGAATCTCCCAAGTTTATGGTCTCTGTTTCATCCAAATTTGGTTTTGGCTTATTCTCAAAATGTTCAAAATCTTTAGTTAACTCTTCAGAGCCGTATGTCCTCTTCGTGTTCTTCAGAATCTTGTTCGGCATTTAGGATTGGTTCGCTTGTTTCATTACGTGTCATATTCACAAGATCAACATTTACTAGTTTGATTGCCGAAAAAGAAAAGAGAAATTAATTAATGAAGAAGAAATTAAAATAGAAAATTATAGTTTGGATTTGGCATTTAAGCTTTCAAAAGGTGGAGGCAAAACACAACAAAAGTATAAACACGATCCAGGCCTCAAATTGAATCGCGTTGTTTCATCAAATGCTAATACAAATCATCTACCAAGACTCCCGGAGAACCGGGGGCGGGGTACAAGTCCAATTGTTTAAAACATCTCCAGGCTCAGCATCCCAGATAGTTGGAGTTTCAGGGCAATCATCCAGAATCACATTGCATTCAAATTCTTCCTCGGTAATGAATAGATTCTCGAGACCTTCCACGAGGTTGTCTTCAGCAGTTCTTCCTCCTCGATACTTTAGTGACACGCTTTGAAAAATGACCCATTCGTGAGAGGACAGGCTTTGCAAGGGAATATCACCTTTCCTTTTCGAGACTAGCCAAAGGAGATTTCTTCAAGAGTGGGCTCGTATCCAAGACCAAAAGTATTCTTCTGACCGGGTAATTGAATTGGTTCTACTATTCCATCCAAGTTCACTCCGAGACCCCGACCAGGCTTAAAACCATTCTTCAACATTTCCCAAGCCACCATCATAAGCACACGTGGCAACTTTATCCTTTCTTGAGTAGTACACATGGTTTCCTTAATATGAAAAATAGATCCATCTAGCCTTTCTACGCTTTCAATAATAGGAATTGAATTTTCGGGATAAATCGAATTGTTGCCCTCTCCATGGATCACAATTTCTTGATGATTCCAGACAAATTTCAAATTTTGGTGCAGGGTAGAAGGGACTGCACCAGCCATATGGATCCAGGGCCTTCCTATCGTTAGTTGTAGCTATTGATATATCCATCACTTGGAATTCCACCGTGAACTCCGCGGTCCAATTTTCGCCCAAGTCAATTTCCCTACGACACCCCTTGAGCTCCATCAAAACCTTTGACCCTCACATGACTATCACGAAGTTTCCCGATATCAATTCTAAAGCTCAAGAGTAATGATAGACATATGTTAACACCGAACCCCATCAATCAACACTTTAGAAATGAATTTATATCCGTATTTGATCGGTGATATTCAATGCCTTGTTGTGCCTCAAACCTTCAGTGGCAACTCATCGTCATGAAAAGAGACTCGTAGGGTTCGAGGACTTCCCCAACCATGGCCGAAAATTTTCTTGCCAGAGGTCTCACTGAACATAAGCTTCATTTAAGTACCTTTAATAAAGCGCTCCTATGAGTTTCGTAACTCATCAACAATGACAATAAAGAAATTTGGGTCGGTGTTTTCTTTAGTTGTTCTACCACTACGAATATTCCTTAGTTGGCATCTTCCTCCGGAATTCTTCTACTCACCTCCGGTCACAAATCTTCTTTGGTTGTTTTTACCCTGCTCCTCGTGCTACCTCTTCGGCATAACACCGCCTGTATCTTGTCATCCCGGCAAAGTTAGCTTCTACAACCAATTTTGCCTTTCCTTTGTTCCTTTCATTAGCCGAGTAATTCCAAGGAACTGCTTTGGTGTTGAAAGAAGGTGCCTAAGCAACTGAGGTTGTGATCTTAGACCTGGGAGTGAGCACTTCTACTTCAATCGGTGCCCTCATTTGAACTGTAATTACGGGAGCGATAAAGGCCGACGATTCAACTTTTTCCCTTTTTTCGACCGCACAATAGTCCCTTCCAAGTTATAGTCTTCATCAATGGTGATCATGTTCACATTTGCATCTCATGATTGGGTAGAGGGTTGTTGTTTATATTTGGGAGCCTCCTTTCGAGCTAGATGACTCTTCTTTGATCAATGCCTCAATTTTATCTTTTCGAGAGTAACGCAATTTTCGCATCGTATCCTAAGAACTCCTCGAGTGATACGCATAATGTTTAGTCCCATCATACCATCCGTGAAGAAGGGGTTAGAACTCTTCCTTGAATCGATCGAGTATCCTCAGCTTCTCAACCTTTCACATAATCGGGCAAGGGTTCGCTAATGGGTGGTAAGTTTTATTTGGTTTTCTTTCAAAGTCTGGGCGAGGTGGTGGGTGTATTTCACGGACGGTTTTGTGGTTGGTCTTGGGGTTGAGGCGGCAGGTTGGCCGGTATCGTGATGGGATTTAACAGGGCGAGTGCTCGCGGCGGGGACAATATGTTGTCGGCGTAAACAGTGGTGAGTAGGGAGCCGGTGGAGGCGGTAATAAGGCCGAGGGTTCGGGGCATCGGGGCTGTAACACGAAGGGCCGGGATGAAGCGGTATCGTAGGTTAACATCCGGCTTGGTCTACGTTCCCGGATGGTCATGACCGCGACACCCGTCCTTCTTCTTCTTAACCGCTCCCCCCTAATTGAATCCGATTGAATTGCCTTACTTGTTGCTTGCAAGGCCGCCAAATTTGGATTCTTCCCGTCTTGATACCTTCTTCTATGAAATCTCCCATCCCGATAACTTCAAAAATTTTTGCCCGATGACACTTATCAACCTTTCATAGTATGTTGCATCTTTTAGAGATTGTACAAAAGGCCGTCATCTCACTTTCCGCCATCGAGGGCTGGACCTTTGCGCTTCTCGCTCTCCACCGCATAGCATACTTTCCGAAAGTTTCGTGACTTCTTTCTAACTTCATCAAATAGAATTTGTCCGGGACAATCTCGTGTTAAACCCGAACCTATCCATGAATTCTTGCGCCATCTCTCCAACTACGCCATTTTTGCGATCTTGCATGTGTACCAATCAAATGCTTCTCCTGTCAAGCTCCTTATAAACAGCTTCATCCTAATGGCTTGATCTTTCCCTACTCCAACAAGCTTATCATAGTACGATCTCAAATGAGCCCGAGGATTTCCTTTTCCATCAAACATATCAAATTTTGGCACCTTATATCCAAGCAGTAACTCAATATCTGGGATGAATACACGATCCTCGTATTCGAGTCCTTCACATCCCTTATGGTTTGGATGCTTCGAATGCTTCCTTCGGATCGCGAATCTCCTTTGCAACATTCTCGTCCACTCTTGCCTTTAGCTTCCCTTTCCATCTCCTCATGATCAGCCTCCGGTCGCCGCACCGCCGCAGTGGGCAGTGAAGGTCGAGCTTCCGCTACACACCGGTGGCACATACCGCGTTATGGTTAGCGGCGGACCAACGGTAGATGCGTGTTGGGTCGCTTTTGGTAGCTTTGGGTAAGTAGGTAGTCCGTTGAGTGGAATAGTTTGATAATCAAGGCCGTCGGAACATACATGGAGCGGTGAAGGGTAACGGATTGGCTTGTCGAAAGTAAACTTGTCATGGGTTGGCTTGTCGTAGGTTGGCTTGTCATGGGGTTATTTTGTCATGGACGGCTTGTTGTGGGTTAGTTGTTTCATGGGTGGCTTGTTGTGATTAGATTGTTGTAGATGGTTTGTCAGAGATTAGTTTGTTGTGGGATGGGGGGCGAATTAGTGGCGCTTGGATCATTGTGGTGAAGGGAGGGTTTGGGGGAAATGGTGAGGGGCAAAGCAGTCATCAGTGAAAAGGATAGTGGGATTGTCGAACTTGTTCTCTTTTCACGAGGAGGAGTGTCGAGGGTAATGGGATGGGTGTCAGGAGATTTCGCACGCTTCAATTTCACTTTGCATGTCGGCCATTTGTTGCATCAATTGGGCGACGAGTCCATCAAAGATTTCTTCCCTCCGAAGCCTCGGTGTTCGTCTCTCTAATGGTGATAAGTCCCAAGCCATTTTGTTCGATGCACCCGAATCATTCACGTTGTTGGATGCTCGTGCTTTTGATCTTGTGGAAGTATGGGATCCGCCGCCCGCGTCAACACGAATCAACCTTTGGGGAAATAATCAAAATAAAAGAAAACCTTCAAAATGAAGAAAACTACGTTAGTATAGTGCGAGTAATTGCTATTTTGATAAAATACTGTTAACATAAACAATCAATGTTGAAAGAAACATATATCGCATAGCAAACAAATCTCATAGCAAAAGAAAAATCATAGCGCGACCTATTATGCATGGGACCTCTTTTGTGCCAGAGGTAGGCCTAACGCCAAATATTCGAGATTATGATAGAGTGATCCAAGCCATTAAATTGAGACACTTGAGTTTGGGGAAATAAAAGGCCAAGTTCCATTGAAATAACAAAAGCGAATACATTGATGAGACAATAAATTAAAATACATCAAAAGTGGCATAATGTAAAACAATCCTAAGACTTGCCCAGATCTTTGCACTTGATCACGCTTCTCGGGCGGAAATGAAGATGACGCCCGTCATTACTAGGACCTCGCTCTTATTCCCCAACATCGCATTATATTCGCCATTTGAGCCCACATCTCTCTTAGGACAACCATGGTCCCCAAGCGAGCATGTCTTATCCAAATTGTCTTCTCGATATCCTCACTCACCCGCTCGGGCAGGATCTATGTTACCATAGTCTTCTTGAAGCCACGCATGATATTCGGGATACCTCCCCGCCGTCCAACCCCAATACTTATTGATTAATATTATCCCCTTCCTCGAGAATCGCCACCCCTAGGAACTCCGAAGTCTCGCTCCAAAAGAATTTCGTAACCACTCATGTGCTTGGAGAGGGATTACTTGATCTAGACCGAACTGCCGGAGTACGCGTGCTGGAGCGTATGGCTGGAGGCCTTTCAACCCAATAAGCTCGATATAGTAAAGCCTCCTACCTCTTATGTAGGCCGTGGTACGTGATAGCAAGGGGTATTTCCATTGGATTTGGTCACCAGTGCGGGAAATCAAGAACTCATACCAATCAATAGTGCCGACTGGAGATACAAACGGTTTCGTTCTTTTATAAAACTACTAATTTTGTTTGATTCACTAAAGCATATGTCTGCCATGTTCGGACGTTGGTAAAAATGCTCCATTGCCCACATTTGTAGGAGAAGATTGCAACCCTAACAAAAAATTGTTTCACCTCTTTTACACTTTCCTACGTGGCTCGAAGTATTTCTGCCAAAATCATGGGAACCAAGGTGAGTTGCGCACCGTCAACTCCTTCAAAAAGTGCTCGAGCCACTTTGAACATATGCACGTATCGATTTTGCCGTATTCACGTGGGAATACCAGAATCCCAAGTAAGGCTACAGCAAATACGATGGGTCGTCTGACTTGCCAATGAGCGGGAGTGCATAAAAATTCCTTTTTGAACAATTTGTACCCGTCTTGACGCCCATACCTCTCATATAAATAGTCCAAAGATACCCGTTATTCTCGAAGCATCTCGAGTTCTTTAGTGTTCTTCAACCCCAAATAGCGAGAAATTTCTTCCCCCGATCGATCGTGGGATAATCAACCCTCCCTTGGTATTTTTAAATTAGTGAAGTAACCGATTTTTCCAATGCGGGCGTGAGTTCAAAGTCCTTAAATTTGAAGACAACTCGATTGATCCCAAAATTGAAGTAACGCTCTAATCACATGTTTGTCGGGAGTGATCTGAACGTTGAATCGAGGAACTTCAATCTCCTCGTAACGGCTACCACTCGCAAGGTCCAAATCTTCCCACCATATCTCTCGCTTGCTTGACGCCACTAACCATCTTAATCTTGGGGATCTGAGGGACGAAGTCCATCCTACACATAAAAAATAAAAAAAAAGGAATGACTTCCAAACTCGACATGTCATGGTTAGGCTTGATCCTCTCATCATTATCACGTTACACATAATATGCTTGTTGGTCATTAGGTTATGAAACCCGTCGACAATTTGGTGGGCATCCTAATTGTGGAGTCGATACCAAGGACCGACCCACCTAAGATTTATGCATGCATGACTTAAATGGAATTGGTGGCATAGCTCTATCCTAAGTTTTCTAAGATTTGGCTTACTAGACACAAGGTTCCCGAGCGGACTACTCGAGTGAGAAGGCTACGTGGTCACCGGAAATTTGGACACCCCGCGCATATGCCAACTTCCCTAAATTTTGAGATTTTGAAAGAAATTTGCGGGTGCGCAAAACACACCTCGCGTGCACGTGTGATAGTGTGAATTTTCCGTAATTGGAGGAAATATGAGCGGAATGACAGTTTTAAAGAAAGCCATAACAAATAATTACATGAATTCACATGAAAGAAATAATTACAACAAATAACAAAAATTGTCACATAAAATTAAAAAAGCACATAAGAGGAGTAACTAAAGCACAATAACCTAAGTTTGTTATGGTTAAGAATCTAAATGTCCCCAGCAAAGTCGCCAAGCTGTTATACCCCATTTTAACCGGGAAGACAACATATTGTGAGTCCTAATTATTTAATCTTAAGGAGTCGCCACCTAATTATTTTAACGGTGAATTAGGACACCTAATTATTAACTAAATAATGCTAAACTAAACTCCATTTTTAAGGTCTTACGAACCTACTAAATTCTAGGTAAGAGTTCTAAATATCCTAACGGGAAGGTGTTAAGCATCTATTAGAATCCATTAAATACGGTTACCGACTAAACTTAAATTAATATAAAATAAATAGGAAAGTTGAATATAGAAAACCTTTATGTTAAAATTATCTCATAGTTAAACCGATCAACTTTTACTAATTAAAATTATTAAGTGATCAAAACAAAATAAGGAAGGCAATAAGTAAATTGGCTAAATAACTACTGTTATATGACAAGTATATTTTTTTTTTCTTTTTTTATCCTTTGTGGAAAATTGGTGAGGCCTCGTTTGGGAAAATGCCAATAAAGATTTGAATTAAGAGGAGGAAGGATTTAGCTTAAACTGTTACTAAAAAATGGTCAGTTTTTTTTTTTTTTTTTTTTTTGAAAAGCCTCCACTTTGAATTTTAAAGAATCGACTCTCAAATGCACATCAAACAAAATGAGCAAAGCCTTGAAAACGTCGGGCTGTTAACAAACTATATGAATACCGTAAAATTTGTTTCTAAAAGTTAAGGCTACCATGAGGTAGAAGTATCTTTTCTAAAGCTGATTTTAGGACTCCTCTAGATAAGTTTAGACTATTAAAAATCCAAGTGTTGACATAAATTACCAGTTTGAAGATCAACTAAGGCAATCTTAAGTGGTCATAACAAATTAATAGTAATAAACAAATCAAGAATATAAATTAAGTAAATGAAGACACCAACAATGAAGTGACAGAACAATAATCCATCCCCATCTCCTGGGAACAAAGTTAAATCAAGCAAGATTTCAAAGACCGTTTACACAAGGTAAAATTAAGTGGGTCTACGAAGGAAGTATGAGGTAGAAAGGAATGCAGATTTCGGGTCTAGTGGCGGTGCCTAATCTCAAGGTGAGACTGCTCGGCATAGGCGGTGAGAGTTTTACGAAGACTCCATTTCGCTCCCGAAGTGTACATGTACAGGAAAAAAAACGAAATTAGTGAGCGGCTAGATATGTCGCACAATCTATAGACATAAAAAGAAATGCTCCTATTACAGAAATCCAATCATTTCATAGCTGCAAGTCATTAGCAGCAAAATAGTACAATCTCATAATGAGTCATTCAAACAGTAAGTCCCAAACAAGAGAAGAAAGGAAATTTAAACAAAACATTTTTTACCCTTTACCAGGAAATAAAAAATAGGCTCTGTGTTTCAATACATTGAACATATTCTAAGATGAAATTAACATTCCTATATGTAAATATAGAACACATCTTGCAACATTTAAAGAGACTACTCTGTAGACATAATTTCAATTCTGCATGAGTAGCAATTTCAATAATAGAGTACTAGACACACATCTTCCTACATCATCAGAGAGAGATGGTACATGAAAATATTATATCGGCAAATATCCAACAAACAAACACGCGCATGCTTTCTAAATCCACAAATGACATTCAACTCGTCTTCAAAAATTCAGATAACACACTGTTAAGAACATCAAACAGATTCAGCAACTTTATCTTTTAATAATACCCGACTGAAATGTAATGCTAATGCTAATCAGAAAAAAAAAAAAACCAAATACGTATCAAACATTTTATCTTTTAATAAATAGAAAACACAAAAAAAAAAAAAAACCACAAAAATATTTTCACGCATGATACGTCTCTTTTAATTCAAATAACACGCTGTTAAAAAACACCAAACAAGCTCAGCGATTTTATCTTTTAATAAACAGAAGTGGAATGTAGTTTTCTCAAATTCTAACAACACAGGGACATAAGCATGACTCATTATATACAAACACATTTTTTCCAGAAGCAATAAATATTCTTTAAATAAGTAAAGAAAAGTACTAATATATATCCTAATATGGACAACAACTAAACACATACGGAAGAGCATTTTTAACTGGAAAGAAAAGAAATTTCTAATGATTTTATACAACAATGAAAACGGAAGAAAAAAAAAATCTTAGAGCCATGTTTTCAAGTAAAAAGGAAGTATAAGATAAGACTATTAGTCCTAAGAAAAGCACCAGCCATTATCAATTTTAATACATCCGGCATATGAGAAACAACATGAAATGAAAAGCACTTGAAACATATAAGAAAAACAAAAGAATCATGAACACATATTAAGGATCTGAGTGAAAATGAAAAGAGAGAAAAAGAAAGGAATAGCACTGACCTTTTTTGGGTGCAGTGAACTAGGACTTGGGTCATAGATCTATGCTCAAAAGTTGAAAAGCTTGAACACGTTCGGAACAACAAAAAGTTTCAAACAGAAAGGTGAAATATAGTGATTTTTAGAGTGGTATGTGGTTGTTTTTCGTTTTGTTTAGAGTGAGATGCAGTGGTTGCTTAACCCCCTCCCAAAATGGTCTCAAAAACGTTGATATTTATAGAATAGGATTAGGGTTCCTCTTCTACATTTTTTGGGCGGGATTTTAAGCACGATTTGGGCTTCAAAATGGTTTTTTTTTCGTTTCAGATCTGATGCAACATGGAAGAGAAAAACCGAGGGGACAGAGATTTTTTGATGCCAAAAATGACGAAAACCATGGAGTAAAACAAGAACCTTTTACCTTGCCTTGTTCTATAATGGAAAAGAGGAAAGAATTCGAATCCCCTCCTCAGCCATCTCTGAATCGTCCTTTTATTTTCATAGAGGTTTACTCGTAATGTACATACAATCTCTGATTTTCGATATCTCTGATTTTCGATGTGGAAGTCAAACTTTGTTAAAAATGGGGAAGAAAACAAAAGGTGTTCTCTGCCATTTTAGAGAGAGAGGCACGGCTGTGAGAGGAGAAGAATGAAAACCCTAGAAATTGTTAGGTGATTCAAGGGTATAATGGGTATTTCGGATAGATTAAATGAGGGTAAAATAGGTAAGTCAAGACAAAATGGGAGAGGGGGTGCTGGGCACACGCTAGCCATGTGTGAGGTGTGTGAAACTTGTGCATGGCGTGTGCCAGCCTTATGCTGTGACCGTTTGGCACCTTATGTGGCGCTGACGGGGCGCTCGCGTGGCGTCCACATGGCAAGGAGGATATGGGAATGGGCTGTGTGGATTGGGCTCTTTTCTTGGGCTAATATTCGCCAAACTAATGATCAAATTTTTTTTATATAAATTGGGCTAGTATGAAGCCTATTTATCTTGGACTTAATATGCTTTCTTCCTAATATTTATTTGGGCTTCTAAATTAAAATGAAAGACACTCTTTAGGTATTTATATATTAACGCGTGCTAAAGTATTACCTAATATAAAAATATATTTATTAACACTCAAATAAAATTATACGATATCGTAATAGCCGCGCGATAACACTTTTTTTTTTTAAAGTATAAAAGTAAGCAAATGCCATCGTCTAAATATATAAAATAAACGCGATGCGTAAGATGTTAAAAATGATCATGGCGATTACGATATTAAGTGATGCAATATATTGAAAATAATAATAATCATAATAATAATAATAATAATAATAATAATAATAATAATAATAATAATAATAATAATAATAATAATAATAATAATAGTAATAGTAATAATGATAATAGCTAATGACTATAGTAGGATAATGAAAAACGACGATATTAATAGAAAGCTAATAATTTGTAGTAAAGTATAAATAACTATTCTTAAGTTGTCAAAAATATTAGAAGTGCAAATAAATATTTTGGAAGAAAGGTGGGACAAAATTGGGTATCAACACCGAGGATTATGCGAAGCTTTATATTAACGAGATAGTCCGACTTCATGGTGTTCCGATTTCTATCATCTCCAACAGGGGTACGCAGTTTACAACTAATTTCTGGAAATGCTTTCAGAAGGGTTTGGGGACTCAAGTGAATCTTAGCACAATATTTCATCCCTATACAGACGGGCAGGCTAAGCTTACTATTCAGACCCTCGAGGACATGTTGCGGGCATGTGTGTTTGTCACGCCCCAAAACCCACCCTAGACGTGACCGGCATCCAACGTCATGAACAATATCGGAAGAACCTAAAAGATGCACAATGACACTTGAACCTCCCAGGTTCAATAATCACCTCCAACAGTTTATAAAATAAATTTAAACAAATCATGATGTAAGAATAAAATCAGCGGAAGTCTTTATAATTTAAATAATTCAACTCAAAACATGATAGTGTGCCCGAAAGAGTTAAACAACAACTCTTCTTCTACCCACATTCGAATGTATACTAAGGAGCTTCTAAAAATAAGGAATAAACGTTTAACTCATCGGGACGCAGCCCGAAAACTAATATAAATAAATGGAATCAATAAATGGGGTGTCCCATGAACAAGCATGTGGGCTCACTAAATCAACAGCATTAGCAAGTTCTCCTAAACGTTCTGAATGTCACGAACCTGCTCTTCTTCATTACCTAACATACCATCAAAAACAACAATGGCATGCACAGTACTTCGTACTCAGTGAATGCCTCGGGGAAAACAAGTAATTTGAAAATAAAGTGTAATAACATATAAAGACATCAGTTCTGAGGATAGCGTGACACAACATGGAAATAGTTATTCAGCTTGTTTATCTCAATGAAAGACAATTATCAAAACAGGTTATAAAGTCCTTGTCAAGTTCCAACCTCCAAATATGCCATTTAAGTTGATCATGATTATTAACAATAGTTCCATTAAAAGATAGGAATATCACACTTGCCAATACAGGCCCAAAAATCAATCATAACGAAGGGATGAGGTTCCCTAATCATAGCAGCGCATCACACCGGAATATGAAATTCAACGGTGGCTATCCTTCCTCCCGAATAACTAGGCATAATCACACCCCAGGTAGCGAACCTGGAAGTGGCCACTCTTCCTCCCGAATGGCTAAGCATTATCACACTAGGATCCATAGTGGCTACCCTTCCTCCCGAGTAGCTAGGCAAAACACAACAACCAGTTTTCATAGCATAGAAGCCAATTCATAAGTCATTTGTAATGTAGTCACATCATCAACTGTCATTAAGATTCATTATGCCATATTGAAAGAATAAGTCATTCCAATCAATGTTTTGAAAACATTTAACTTCTTTACGAAAGATTTCCATGTCCTAGTTCATCAATGAGAATATCATTACCAACCCTTAACCATCATTATTAAGCATCTCTTATAGAGGAAAACGTTCATAATATCATATACATATATAGGGTTTGTTACAATCTAGGTTTAATGTGGGTTTGTCCCCTCACACACATTAACCACCATTTAGACATGAATTAGAGTTCAAGAAACATGAAAAGATTAGTTTTCTTTTCATTCATTAAATAACCTTGAATGAAATTTATACTTTCAACAATAGTTTCAAAAAGTGATTTTCATTCAAAATAAGTTTTCAAAAGAGAGACATACCTTAATTATACTTTACGTATCTTAACAATTTACCTTCTTAGCAAAGAACACCCAAAACCCTAGCTTGAGTCACTTTGAGAAGGATTACTTTGCAAACCCTAGGTTTTTGCTACAAGAATTATGTTAAGAATCATGGGTTTGATGCTAGGAGGGATTAATAATGATAAAGATGTTCTCACCTTTGAGTTCAAGACTTGGAGGAATGGTTTTCGTTCTTAGGGTTTTTTCAGAAAGTGGAGGAGTGAATATTTATAATTTTTGGGTGAGAAAATTGACGTTACGGTAGCGTGTTACGAACTATAACACCTCACCATAACGTGGCCAAAATTTTCAGAATGTTTGGTGAAAAATTTTGACGTTACAGTATGGTGTTACGATCCGTAACACGTGTTACGGTCTGTAACGCCTCACCGTAACGTGGACCGAAATTCCAGCAAAGACAGGCTTTAGTAAAATAGGCATAACTTTTTGTACGTAGCTTGACTTGGGCTGGGCAACCTACCGTTGGAAAGCTATTTCAAAGATCTAAAACTTTCACCATGGAGGTGTTTCAAAATTCTCAACACATTTTCACAAAAATGGCCCAGAATACAGACCTATCGAAAGTTAGGCGAGATTAAGAGCCCTTAAGAACCTCACTAGTTGGTTTGACTTCAAAACAACTACCTTCCACCCGAATTCATCCCGAATGGATCCACATAGATAAAATATCATCTTAACACTAGATTTTTACACATTCACACCTAGTTCAAGTTTACGGGGTGTTATATTATCCCTTCCTTAAGATCATTCGTCCTCGAATGAGAATTGTATTCTAGAAAGGTCACTAACCACCAAGAATTTTAACCATGCAATCCCCTTTCGAACGAATAGCTCGAGACTTAACTCATACCTGAAATAGGGAACAAGTAAGGATATCTCTTAAGGATATCTCTTCTCCATGTCCTCTTTCGCTTCCCAAGTAGCTTCCTCAGTATTATGGTTTCGCCACAACATTTTAACCGACGAAACATTCTTTGTTCTCAACCTTCTAAGTTGGCGATCCAAAATCTCAACCTTATACAACCTCAACATCGAAATGTGAAACACCGAATGAACCATGGACATCTCAGCCGGTAATCTCAACTCATAAGCTACCTTCCCAACTCTTCTAGTAATCTCGTAAAGACTAATATAGCAAGGACTAAGATTGCCCTTTTTGCCAAAACGCATTACCCCCTTCATAGGTGACACTTTCAAGAAAACCTTGTCACCAACAACAAATTTCAATTCTCTACGCCTCATGTCTGTATAAGACTTTTGTCTACTCTGAGCGATCTTCAGTCATTGCACAATAAGATTTACCTTTTCAATCGCCTCATGAACTGAATCAGGACCCAATAATTCTACTTCGGTGGGTTCAAACCACCCAATTGGAGATCTGCAACGCCTCCCATAAAGAGCCTCACAAGGAGCCATCTGAATAATCGCCTGATAACTATTGTTGTAAGCGAATTCCACCAGAGGTAGGTATTCATCCCAACTTCCTCCAAAATCAATTGCACAAGCACGCAACATATCCTCTAAAGTCTGAATAGTCCTCTCTGCTTGCCCATCAGTTTGAGGATGAAAAGCGGTACTCAAATTCACTCTAGTACCCAAACCTTCCTGAAAGGATTTCCAAAAGTGAGCAGTAAATTGCGTACCTCGGTCAGATATAATCGATGTCGGAACACCATGCAATCTGACTATCTCTTTTAGATATAACTTGGAGTACTCTGCTACGGTATATGACGTCTTCACTGGGAGAAAATGGGCAGACTTTATGGGTCTATCCACGATCACCCAAATCGAATCAAATTTGGCCTTTGTGCGGGGTAAACCCATAACGAAATCCATATTGATCACCTCCCACTTCCACTGCGGAATCTCGATATTCTGAGCTAGACCACCAGGTCTTTGATGTTCAGCCTTCACCTGTTGACAATTCAAACACTTAGCCACAAAGTTAGAAATATCGACCTTCATGCTTCTCCACCAATAGTGTCGCTTCAAGTCCTTATATATTTTGGTGGATCCCGATGAATCGAATACTTGGAACTATGAGCTTCCATCATTAATTCTTGTCGAAGACCATCAACATCGGAACACACGGTCATCCTTGCAACCGTAACACTATCACCGGTACTCAAGAGTAAATGAAGTGTACTCACCCCTTTCCACTCCATCTCTCAGCTTTGCCAAAAGTTCATCATCATATTGCTTGGATTTTATCTTTTCCACCATGTCCGACCGTGTTGGCATGATTCTCAATTACTCCCCATCTTCAGTTTCATCAAGTCTGACCCCAAGACTAGCAAGCCTTTAAATTTCCCTCCCCATGGGCATGTCATGTGCACCCAAATACGCTAACGTGCCCATAGACTTCCTACTCAAAGCATCAGCAACCACATTAGCCTTACCAGGATGATACAAAATGTTCAAGTCATAATCTTTGAACAACTCCAACCACCTCCTCTGTTTGAGATTCAACTCTCGCTGCTTGAAGATGTATTGCAAGCTTTTATGGTCAGTATAAGCATCATAATGCTCACCATCCAAATAATGACGCTAAATTTTCAAGGCAAATACCACGGCATCTAACTCCAAGTCATGAGTCGGGTAATTCTTTTCATGCTTCTTCAACTGTCGCAAAGCATAAGCAATCACCTTACCGTTCGCATCATTACACAACCCAAACCAGTGCCGAAGCATTACAAGACACCACATATCCACCCGGACCCGAAGGTAAAGTCAAAATAGGAGCTGAAGTCAACTTTGTCTTAAGTTCTTGGAAACTCTTTTCACAAGCTTCGGTCCACTGAAACTTAGCAGTCTTCTGTGTCAATTTATTCAATGGAGAGGCTATTGATGAAAAGCGTTCCACAAACTTTCGGTAATAATTTGCCAAACCAAAGAAACTACGAATTTTCGTCGCACTAGTTAGTCTAGGCCAATCCTTAACCGCTGAAATTTTCTGAGGGTCTACTTTAATGCCGTCACCAGTCACCGCATGATCCAAGAAAGCCATAGACTCAAGCCAGAATTCACACTTAGAGAATTTTGCATAAAGCTCGTTCTTCTCAAGTGTTGTCAAAGTTATCCTCAAGTGATTTGCATGATCCTCACGACTTTTAGAATACACCAAAATATCATCAATAAACACAATAATGAAGCGGTCTAGATAAGGCTTAAACACACAATTCATCAAATCCATGAATGCAGTAGGTGTATTAGTCAACCCAAAGGACATGACTAGAAACTCAAAGTGCCCATAACGAGACGGAAAGCGGTTTTTGGGATATCCTTTTCCTTTATCTTCAATTGGTGATACCTGCATCTAGGTCAATCTTTGAAAAGAACTTAGCACCCTGAAGTTGGTCAAATAGATCATCTATCCTAGGAAAAGGATATTTACTCTTAATGATCACTTTATTAAGTTGACGGTAATCAACACACATCCTAAGGGAACCATCTTTCTTTCTAACAAATAAGACTAGAGCACCCCAAGGTGAGGAACTTGGTCGGATGAAACCTTTATTCAACAAGTCCTTCAACTAATCCATTAACTCCCTTAGCTCCAATGGAACCATATGATAAGGTGGAATAGAAATAGGTTGGGTGTCGGGAATAATATCAATACCAAAATCAATAACCCTATCAAGAGGGATACCAGGGAGATCTTCGAGAAACACTTTGGGATAATCACTAACTATGGGAACAGATGCAAATTCAGGTACTACGGCTTTTGTATCATTAACAGCAACTAAATGGTTAATACAACCCTTGGTAATCATCTTATGAGCCTTAAGATAAGAAATAAATCTACCTCTTGGCTTAGCGATTTCACCCTCCCACATGATAACAGGCTCATCGGGAAAGGCGAAATAAACTAACTTATGGCTACAATCCATATTAGCATAACACGCGGACAACCAGTCCATCCCTATAATTACAGCAAAATCCAACATCTCAAGTTCATACAAATCAGCCACGGTCTCACGTCCCTTAATCACAGCAATACAATTTCTATACACTCTAGAAGCAATAACAGGAACACCAGAAGGTGTATCAATAGCAAAAGGTTCCAACAAAGGTTCGGGTTTCATGCCCACATCAAGAGCAAAATAAGGGGTCACATAGGATAAATTTGAAACCGAATCAATCAATAAGTAAGCATCATGAGAACAGATGGTAAGGATACCTATGACGACAGCGTCAGAAGCCTCAGCTGCCTCCCTACGAGTCAGCCTATAAAGTCGAGTTGTCCCTCCACCAGAAGTATTAGCAACTTCCTTTCCTTTGTCGTTATTACAAGAATTCTAATTATTATTGTTAGCATTACCAGTAGGCGGATTTTTAGCAGATGCAAAAGCAGGCGAATCATTCTTTTGGTTATTCATAGCAGCCATCTCATGTTGCCACTTTCTGTATTCCTTCTTAATGTGGCTTCTAATCCCACAATGATGACAGATACATTCTTCCCACACTGGCGGACGACTACTTCCCTACGAAAACTTACTATTATTATTATTATTATTATTATTATTATTATTATTATTATTATTATTATTATTATTATTATTATTATTATTATTATTATTATTATTATTATTATTATTATTATTATTATTCTTGCCTACCGTGAAGGTACTCTAGCATAGGAATAAGAACGGTGAACAGCGGGTGTGTGAATACCCTCTCTTCCTCGCCCTCCATATAGTTGTTACCACCGAAACCCTCCCGTAGATCGGGCCTTCTTGTTCTGGTCTCGATCCACCCTCTCCTCATTTTTCCAACTCTCTTGTTGTTCAGCAAACACAACCAGAGATGAGAAAGTGCAAGTAGGAGACATAGCAACAGCAGCACATACAGACTTGATACGTGGTACCAAGCCTTTCACAAAATGAGTCAGCTTATGCTTTTCAGTTGGAATCATGTATAAAGCATACTTTGACAAACGGGTGAACTCCAAACTATACTCACGAACCGACTTGTTACCCTATTCTAGATTTTCAAATTTCATAGCCATAGTAAATCTCTCCTCATCAGACAATTTTTTTTCCATGAATCCCTCTTATAATTCAGCCCACGTCGGAGCTAAAGCAAAGATCACCCCTCTCAGACTCCCACATCTCAAACCACGCGTGAGCAACATCCTTCAACTAATAAGAAGCAAGCCTCACAGCTTCGGAATCCTGGGCATCCATTGCCCTCAACGCCTTGAAGGTCTTATCTAAAAAATGCGGGGGGTCATCCACATCTGGTGACCCGAAGAACTCTAGTGACTTCAAGTCGAGGAATTGCTTAAGTCTGCCTCCACCGTGAGGTCCCACACCTCCACATTGCTGCTGAGCCACAACCAATGCAATCAACATTTGAATAGTCATTTGCATAGTACCAATCTCTGGCACACCCACAACAGGAACAGCAGGAGCAGGCGGTGCTGGAGGTGGTGCTTGATTCCCAACATTGTTTCCGTTACCAACATTCGCGCCCCCAAGATTTTGGTTAACTCCCGCGGGATGTCCTCGGTTATAAATTTTGGATCGCGTCAGAGCCATTTCTGCCAGGCACGAATTAACGAGTGAATTAGAATGATCCTAAAAGGACTTTAAGCTCTATAGCACAATCTACAATTAAGAAGAATAGAAAACACCTATGAATGTCCTGGGAGTTTATCTCAATGACAGACAATTATCAAAACAGGTTATAAAGTCCTTGTCAAGTTCCAGCCTCCAAATATGCCATTTAAGTTGATCATGATTATTAACAACAGTTCCATTAAAAGATAGGAATATCACACTTGCCAATACAGCCCAAAATCAATCATAATGAAGGGATGACCTTTGAGGTTCCCTAATCATAGCAACATCGATCACACCGTAATAAGAAATTCAACGGTAGCTATCCTTCCTCCCGAATAGCTAGGCATAATCACACCGTAGGTAGAGAAAACGGAAGTGGCCACTCTTCCTCCCAATGGCAAGGAATTATCACACTAGGATCCATAGTGGCTACCCTTCCTCCCGAGTAGCTAGGCAAAACACAACAACCAGTTTTCATAGCATAGTAGCCAATTCATAATTCATTTGTAATGTAGTCACATCATCAACTGTCATTAAGGTTCATTATGCCATATTGAAAGAATAAGTCATTCCAATAAATGTTTTGAAAATATTTAACTTTTTTACGAAAGATTTTCATGTCCTAATTCATCAATGAAATATCATTACCAACCCTTAACCATCATTATTAAGAATCTCTTATAGAGAAAAACATTCATAATATCATATACATATATAGGGTTTGTTACAATCTAGGTTTAATGTGAGTTTGTCCCTTCACAAACATTAACCACCATTTAGACATGAATTAGAGTTCAAGACACATGAAAATATTACTTTTCTTTTCATTCATTAAAGAACCTTGAATGAAATTTATACTTCACCTTCTTAACAATTCACCTTCTTAGCAAAGAACACCCAAAACCCTAGCTTGAGTCACTTTGAGAAGGATTACTTTGCAAACCCTTGGTTTTTGTTACAAGAATTATGTTAAGAATCATGGGCTTGATGCTAGGATGGATTAATAATGATAAAGATGTTCTCACCTTTGAGTTCAAGACTTGGAGGAATGGTTTTCGTTCTCAGGGTTCTTCAAAAAGTGGAGGAGTGAATAAAATAACTGACCTATTTATAATTTTTCGGTGAAAAAATTGACGTTACGGTACCGTGTTATGGTCCCGTAACGCGTGTTACGGACTGTAACACCTCACCGTAGCGTGACCAAAATTTTCAGAATGTTTGGTGAAAAAAGTTGATGTTACGATATGGTGTTACGGTCCGTAACACGTGTTACGGTCCGTAACGCCTCACCGTAACGTGGACCAAAATTCCAGCAAAGACGGGCTTTAGTAAAACGGGCATAACTTTTTGTACGTATCTTTGATTGGGCTGGGCGACCTACCGTTGGAAAGCTATTTCAAAGATATACAACTTTCATCAAGGAGGTGTTTCAAATTCTCAACACATTTTCACAAAAATTGCCCAGAATTCAAACCTATCGAAACTTAGGCGAGATTAATAGCCCTTAAGAACTTCACTAGTTGGTTTGACTTCAAAACAACTACCTTCCACCCAAATTCATCCCGAATAGATTCATATAGATAAAATATCATCTTAACACTAGATTTTTACACATTCACACCTAGTTCAAGTTTACGGGGTGTTACAGTGTTAGATTTCAGAGGTAGCTGGGATGACCATTTGCCGCTTATTAAGTTCGCGTGTAATAATAGCTATCATTCTAGTATCCAAATGGCCTCGTATAGCTCTATATGGGCGAAAGTGTAGATCACCTATCGGATGGTTTAAAGGGAGAGAATCTAAGTTAGTAGCGTCAGATTTGATTCAACAAGCAGTGGAGAAGGTTAAGCTCATTTTGGATAGATTATTGACAGGCCAGAGTCATCAAAAATCTTATGTAGATTACTGCCGACGAGACTTAGAATTCCAAATTGACGATTGGGTAATTCTAAAGGTATCTCCTATGAAAGGCATTATGAGCTTTGGCAAGAAGGGTAAACTTAGCCCTTGGTACATTGGACCTTACAGGATTGTACGTAGAGTGGGCCAAGTGGCCTATGAGTTAGATCTACCTCCAGATTTAGAATCAGTCCATCTGGTCTTTCATGTATTGATGCTTAGTAAGTGTATCGGAGATCCGTCCAGATTCATACCTGTTGATGATGTTCAGGTCACCGAGCAATTATTATATGAAGAAGTTCCTATTGCTATATTAGATAGATAGGTTCGAAGACTGAGGAATAAAGATGTAGCTTCAGTTAAAGTTCTCTGGAGAAACAGAAATATTGAGTAAATGACTTGGGAAGCTGAGGAAGATATGAGATCTAGATATCTGCATTTATTTCCCCTCCCAGAGGAGGTCCAGATAGAGACACCGTTGCCTTCAGGTACGTAGTGTTTCAATTTTTATGATTATTGGTCGTGTGAGGCCATTGTTGTTATTGCTTAGTGTAGCCCTGTCTGGCATTGTATATTTTGGATTGTTGTGACAGGTTGGTAGTACTGAAGTCATAGGGGAAACTTTGCCGAAATTTTTATAGTATTCCTGCGAGTTTAACATTCGAGGACGAATGTTTCTAAGGGGGAATGATGTTACACCTCGTAATTTTGTACATTGAGATTTGTTAGGTGTTAGATGTCCTAATCATGGACACTGGACATATATTCAAGGATGTATGAGATTATGTGTGCCTATATTATGTTTAGGAGGGTTTAAGTTCATGTTTAGTAAGTTATGGAAGGATTGGAGAACAAGCGAATTAAAAAAATTAAGTTTGTCGGAACTTTGGAAAAACTTGGTAGAATTTTGGATAGAATTTTTGGTCCAACTTGAGAGAGGTATATCTCCTATAATATAAGAATTTGTGGTGTGCGTTACCTATCCAAATTGAAGTTCATTGACTCTACTTTTCAACGCAACAAACCGTTCGTCGATACGATATCAGAGTAGAAAGTTGTGGGTGTTTTAAGACAGACTGCTCAGGCAGTGCAATTTGATGGTTCAATTTGACGGCCCGCAAAACATTTTGCGGCCCGTCAAATGGCAGCTTCCCCATCGTAAAACAGTTCTAGTGAGGTCATTTTTGGTGGTCCATTTAACGGAGCGTCAAATATTCTGTAGTCCGTCAAAGTGGCAAAAGTAAGTCGGTGGCCGACCTTTTGATGTTATAAATTCGTTCCAAGGTTCATTTTTCACCATTTCCACCTCAAAATTGGTCCAAATACTCTTCTAAACTCTCTCCTCCAGTTCACATACTAATCAAGGCCAAACCCAAGAGGATCAAGAGTTTCAAGTGCTAGAATGCTCACTAGGGTTAGTAGAGTTCAAGTATCTCTTTGGTGTTGAAGTTGGAGGTTTTATCCTAGTGAAGTAACTTGATCCGGAGTTTGCTTTTGTGCGATTAAGGTAAGTTTTCATATCTCTATCGCATGTTGGTGAGGTTGTTTGGTTGTTATACAATTTGAATGAAGGAGGAAAAGTGAAAAAGAAAGTTCAAATATGAATTTGATGATATTTTGAGTGTAAACTAGCTTGAGCTATAATTTTTAGCATGTTATGAGTATAATCTTGCTATGAGGGATAATAATGATGCTGAGAAAGTTTTATATACAAGTGTATAAGGGGTTATGTTAAAGTTGTTGTTATGGATTGATTATGAGAAGAAGTTTCGGGATTGAATTGAGAATAATTTGAATGTAATCTTTTGATTATGGAATTGTTGATGTTTTATTGTGGTTTTGGGAGTTGCTTTAGAATTGGATGAAGTAGAAGATATAAGGGGAAATGTTGCCCGATTTTCGTTAGCTCATTTTTTAACTTAGTTTGACCTTATAAGCTTTTCAATGACTTACCCTTAGTGAAAGTCATCTTGAATGTAGATTTACAAGCTTGGGAGGGATAGACGTTGAGTAGTTAAGGAAGAGATCATACAGGTATGTGAGGCTATCCCTTTCTTTCTTATGGCATGATCATATTGATACGAAACTTACACAAATGACATCCACCATGCCCCTATTTCGAGAAATACTAGAGCTTATGGTTCTTGATGTTGTTATGACATTATTGATCATTGTCTTATAATTATTAATCTTGTCTTATGGTTATTGATCTTATTTATTGATGTTGATCTTATCTTATGGTTATTGTTCCTTCAAGGTGAGATATGCCAATAATGTTAGCTCCATAATGGTATTCGGAGGTTCACCGACCTTACGTCACTCCGATAGAGTTTTAGCGTTTCTTTGGACTCTTATGCATGCTTTATATATATATATATAGGTATTTTCTCACACCGACTCGTGTTATAGTCGGCCGGGTATGGCACCTATTGTGCATACCACTGCAGTTGAGTACGGATAACACCGAGCTTTATTATGGCCGAGTACGAATAACATCGAGCCTATGTGGCCGGGTACGGTATTATGATATATGTATGTGTATGCAATTTTTTTTAAAGGATAGCATGCATGACATCCGCCTTGAGAGGCATTCAAATGTACAGGTTATCTCTCTTATCTCTTGTTACTTTCATATCTATGTTATGTCGTTTTCCATGCCTTACATACTCAGTATTTTATTCGTACTTACGTCCTTTTGTTTATGGACGCTGCGTTCATGCCCGCAGGTAGATAGGGAGACGGATCAGACCCGTAGGCTACCTTCTCAGCGATTGTACAGGAGCACTCCACTTATTCCGGAGTTGCAGATCAGCGTGGTATGATTCTTTTGTGTATATATGGGCATGGCGGGGTCCTGTCCCGTCCTTATTTCTTTATGCACTCCATGTAGAGGCTCGTAGATAGATATGCGCATTTAGATGTTTTATGACCTTCTCGGTCCATATTGTGTTGCGTCACTTTGACAGCCTTGTCGGCTTGTGTATACGGACACAGTTTGATGATATATATATATAGATGCATATATCTTTTAGGCTTGTGTCTCTTACAGCTTATGATGTTTATTAGTTAGCATGATGGCCCGCTCAGGTATGATTATGTGATGCATGTATGTCATGTGGTGCACGGTGGGTTAGCTCCAGGTGCCCGTCATGGCCCTTGGGTTGGGTCGTGACAACACCTCTACATGTGTCAAGATCAAAGCTTGGCTCTGCATTCATAGTGAAATCTTGACAACAGCTAATTCATCCATCCAAGAACAAGCAAAGCCCTTGATTGACAGTCATGAGGAAAAGAATCAGAGGATTACATATTTTTATTTAAGATTTCATAAAGATTATAACCTCCACACAAATTTTTGAAATCAAATATTATTCTTTGTCGCTATTTTTCTTGCCTTGATTATTATTTTTCTAGAACGAAAACTTAGTTGTTACAATACAATCTTTAATTTTTTTTTAATTTACATATTTAGGAACTACATAAAAGTGATATAAGTCACAATAATTACCAATTTCAAATATTTAAAGGGCATGCGAATAAAATGCGGTCAAAGATTTTCTTGTATGACTCTCCAAATTCTAGTTGTATTATTGGGAATAGAGGGAGTATAATTTATTAATAGAAATTTATATGCAGGACAATAATAAATTGATAGAAGCACCAAATGTGAATAATATAAGCCTGTTTGGCAAAGTTTTCTAAATCCGCTTATTTTGAAAAGTACGTTTTTTTCAAAAGTGTTTTTAAAAAATAATTACTTTTGGAGAGTAACTGTTCGTGTTTGGCTAATCTGTTTAAAAAGCATTTTCGCCAATATTAATCAATTAACCTTGTGCTTGGCCAAAATTACAAAAGTACTAATGAGAAAAACCACTTTTTAGGTTTCTGAAAAGTAAATTTTGCTGCTTGATCAAACACCTCAACTTTCTAAAATAAGTACTTTTAAAATCTGAAAAGCTTAGCCAAAAAGGCTCTAAATTTTTATCCTCGATCCTGTAATAACCCAAGCATAATATCGTATTCAATAAAAAGCAATTTTTGGATATTAAAAACCAATAAGAAAAAAAAAAAAAGAGAAAGATAATGGAAAGATTGTGATCGAGTGGGCCATAGTTTCACAAAAGGATAATTTTGCGCTACTATTTTGAATATTGTTCTCCATTTTGATATTAAAGCTGAAACAATCTTTTGAAGTTTAATAAAAAGAATTGACTAAATACCTTAAGTTGAGCGGCAGAGATTACACGAAGAGGAACCAAAATTGGTAAACTGCAAAGATGTAGATCATGACAGACTGGATTCTATGTTATATTCAATTTAGCTATCATGTTGGATTACTCACAAAGCATACTGGATCGTCATGATTTCAAAGCTACGTATAAATAAAGAAGGAATATTATACATTTCAAAACTGTATGCAAGTCATGACTCATGACAGATCGGTATGACTTCATGTTATATTCAATGTAGGTGTCCTATTGGATTACTCACAAAAAATATCGAATCGTCAGATATGATTTCAAAGCTACAAACAAAGTTAAGGAAAAATATATTTTAGAATCGTGGAATGCAAGTCATGGCCAACTGATATGACATCATTCTATAATTATCCTAGCTATCATGTTGGGTAACTCACAATCCATACCAGATCGTCATGATTTTAACTTTTCACTCATTGTAGTTTAAATTTATTCTATGTTTTTTGTACCCCTTATTTATTCCTTTTCACTCATTGTAGTTTAAATTTATTCTATGTTTTTTGTACCCCTCCTTTATTTATTCCATTTCATGATACATCTCTTCTTTATTTATTCCATTTCACTCATGAAATATTTCTTTTATGATTTCAAAGCTACAAAAGGAAGAAAAACATTATATTATGGCATGCCAGCCATAACAGACCATCATGATGTATTCAACATATTGGATAACTTACAACTCGTATTGTATCATCATGATTTTAAAGTTACAAATAAAGAAATATGTGGCATGTAAGTCATCACAAACGCTTTCAAGGCCCATCCTGCCACCACCATTTCCTTTTTCATCGTGGTCGACTATATGGTAAGACCACTAAAACATTAGTTTTAGCCCTCAAAATTTTGAAGGTCCAAAGACTTACTAAAATATTATTATAGTACACAAAATCTCTTGAGTGTTGGCATTACCTAAGGAAGATTCTTAGCTTCTCTATGGAAACTATAGAGAAAAAGAACACCATTTTTTCCAAAAATTACCAACACAATACAAACTTGATATGACAACTCAAGCAGCACAGACATTGGGAGACGACACTGAAATGACGGAGGTAGAGGCTGACACACTCCAACGAAGCAACAACAAACAAAAAGAGGAAGTACCAACACCCAAAGTAAGTTTCTCAGATACTCTGAGGGGACACCAAATAGATATGGATATAAAATATGAGTGCAACCTTTTCAGTAACCTATCCTTAGCAGACCAACCACCGAAATTTCATTCCAATATCCACCAGTGATAAAAAAATGAATATACCAACAAGGATGGTATAATTATAAAACTTATGGGAAAATATATGTAAGACAATGGACCCAAAATTTAATCCAAACCACAACCCAATATCCTTTGCAACAATCTGGGTGAGACTAGAGGAACTTCCCACAGAATACTATGATATCTCCAAAAAAAAAAAAAAATTGGGAGCACAATGAGAACAGTCTTAAAGATTGATAATTTCACTTCTATGACAACAAGAGGTAGATATGCTCGACTATGTATATGCGCCCAAATAGGAAAAAAATGCCAAAAGATATCATGATAGGGAATCACCATTAGGAAATCACATACGAAGCTACAACACAACTGTGTGGGTTGCCTAACATACAGTGCATGTATGTCCAACCAACACCACAACTGAGAACAAAGGAACGAAGGAGGAATTAGCAGAAAACCAGCAAAAACAAAAGGAAGCGATGGAGACGGGAGAAGGAGTATGGCAAACAGTCTCACATCACAAACACAGGTACAATCAAAACCACCTCCCAAAATAATTCATTATGCTACTTCTAGTTCAGGGAAAAAAGATGTGTTCCAATAGCAGGAACAGCAAGAAAAAAAAATTATGCTGCAAAAAAAAAAATGAAAAAAGAAAAGAAAAAATAGACATCAAAAAACGACGCTCAAAAAATAGCAGTATGACGCTCAAAAGTTTAGAAAATAAAAAAAGGAGAAAAATAAAAGAGAAAAGAAATTATGAATGATGAGACTGATGACAGGAACACTTTCAACAAAAATGTGGATATGATGCCACCACCAGATACTAAAACCCAAACTCAAAACACCGCAACAGGAAAAAAAAAAAAACAAAGCCCTTCACCAACTATCCCAAAAAATCCCTCATCAACAGTCACCATATTAATATCCAAATACGAGGTAGACAACGACCCACCAAATACAACACCCATGCCGTCACTCATACTACAAAACAAAATCACAAAAAAAGGAAACAAAAAAAAAAAAAAAACCAGCAAAGTGAAAACAATGTTTCCCATAAATTGTGATACTTCCACTTCCACATCATCCACCTTTTTGCCTACAGAAAAAAAAAAAAAAAAACAATGAAAATGACAGTGAACCTTTCCACTTCTTAGCACAAATAGAAAAGAGAACAAAGTCTCAAATAACTAAAAAGAGCTCCACAGTACCCACCTCGAAAACAACACTCCTAGACGCGGCGGCATTTAATGTAGAATCAGATATGTCCCTGTACTTGGATAACCAAAAAACTAATGATAAGACCTCGGATATGGAATTACAAATGCAAAAACCTTATCCTAGGTATCATATTAAACCCCTAATAATGGAATTTAATACACATCATAGTAAAGACAACCATCCAATCAGCACAAAGTAAACTGAGAATAATCATTCCACAACCATAAGCTCACTGCACAAGGGCATGCAAACAATCACTAATATGACAAAACCCTTATCCTCTCCCACACAGCCTAACTATCTCCAACCAAAAACCCTTATATCAATGTCCAACTTACAAAGAAACTCACCAGAACCAGTTGACCCAAGAACAAAAACCTTACATCAAAAAACAAAGAGACACTACAAAATGCCACGACACTTTTCGAACCATCACCGGCGATTTCTCCATTACAATCGCCACCACTCAAACCACCAAATGGAATGGAGACCCAAAGAACAAATACCAACAACCCAACTTCAAAACCGAACACCTACCTCGCACTACCGACCTTCAAATCCACTCACCAACCCAAACGTACTACGTCTAAGCAACCATCTTACCAGTCTAAGTCATGGTGAGTCAATCATATTATTACAACCCAATACAATTTCCCCATGCATATGCAGATCACCAGGAAGCCCAGTGCATGGACTGGGTACAGACCCACACCAACTACGTACCACCACTAATCTGGAACCTAGAATCACTCTAACAACACGCGATGATGATGCTGGAAAACACACATACACTAACAGGCCTAGTGAATCAGGGCCTCTACTCACAAATTCTAATCCAAAAGCGCACTCCAAACCCTTCAAGTGCAAGAGATGGGAGCATTAGAGTTTAATGATTCCGACACTAATAGAGAAAGACATTCCAATGATGAAAAGGCAATCACACCATTTGTTGACCTATCTGGAAATGACACTGGCCCATGGAAGGAGCTCCATCACCACACCAAACCTCGAAATAAAAGTAATGCTATGGAATTGTAGAGGATGTAACAATCCTGATTTTAGAAGGAACTTCAAAATACTGGTGCTTTGGCATAATCCAAATATTATAAGCTTAACTGAAATAAAAATGACAAACCATAAAGGTCTTATGGATTTTATCCATTTCACTGATATGTTTGATATAAAGGCTGATGGATATTCTGGAGGCATTGCCTTTATGCGGAAGAGTGAGAAAATTGCAATTGACCCAGTAGCAATAATGGTCCAAGAGATACATGTCAATGTGCAGGTGAAAAACTCAACTCACTCTTGGATGCTTTCACTTATTTATGCCAGTGCCCTACATGCAAATAAAGTTATTCTTTGGAATAATCTACAAAAAGTTTTCCAAAATTGTAATAACCCCTGGCTATTGTGTGGGGACTCCAATGAAGTCACTGCGGCACACGAAAAATATGGGGTGCTCCTATAAATAATAAAAAACATACACTTTTATAAAATGTATGGATAACATTGGAATGATTGACTTGGGATTCACGGGTAGCAAATACACGTGGAAAAATAAAAGGAAAAATAGGAACCACGTCATCTTAGAAAGACTAGACAAATTAATATGGATTGGCTATGTATGTTTAGTGATGCCACAGTGACTCATCTCCCCCGTACTCACTCTGATCACTGTCCCATCAACCTTAACACCGGCAAAGGTGTGGGGAAACCCAAATTTATATTTAGATTTGAGACCATATGGCTAAGATACCCTGATTTTAAACCATTAGTCAGTCAACACTGGTAAAATAAACACAACTACCCCAATATACTTGAAGATTTCACCAAAGCTACCTCTGATTGGAATGGAGATGTATTTGGTAATATCTTTTTTTTTTTTTTTAAATCTTTTAAGCCATATAGCGGGCCTGCAAAAAATGGACCCCATCAATAAGCACAACTACCATTATAATCCGGAAGACTCTCTTATTAATCAATACAATGAAGTGCTAATAAGTGAAGAAGGGTTGTGGAAATTAAAATCTAGGGTGCAATGGTTAAATGAAGGAGATGCAAACACTAAGTTCTTCCACATCTCTACAATCCAAAGAAATGGAAAAAATCGTATTATTGGACTAACTGAACAGGGAGGCAACTGGACCCATGACCCACAAGAAATAAGTGACAACATACTCAAACACTTCCAAAATACTTACACTACGGAACTACTCAAATCAAACAGACCAAACCCTAATCCCATCAGGCCCACCAACCAACTGAATTGAAACGCTTGCGACAACTTATTAAAAAAGTTATCAGAATCTGAAATACATAAAGCTATTCATTCCTTTAAACCTCTGAAAGCCCCAGGCCCAGATGGCTTACACCCTATATTTTTACAAAAGTTTTGGAGTGACACCAAAGAAGCCGTGATACGTGTTTGCTTTGAAGCATTTAAATCCCATACTATTCCTCCATAAATAAATATCACCCATGTTATACTTATTCCTACAGTAAAAAATCCCACCAATAAACCCAATACCGCCCTATAAGCCTCTGTAATACCATTTACAAAACTATCACCAAAATTATAGTGAATAGAATTAGACCCTTATTGAATGATATTATAAGTCCTACACAATTTAGTTTTATACCAGGTAGAAGATTAGTAGACAACACCATCATAGTTCAAGAAGCCATCCTTTCCTTTCAGAAAACTTCAAACACTAAACCAAAAATGATGTTAAAAATTAACCTTGAAAAGGCTTTTGACAGACTCGAATGCTCATTCATACATGATTCTCCAATGACCTAAACTTCCCAAAACCTCTAATCAATCTGATTAAGAAATGTATTTCTACAACCACCACCACAATTATGATCAATGGTAACCCTTTTGAATATTTAAAACCAATTAGAGGCATCAGACAAGGTGACCCTTTCCCCCTACCTCTTTATCATTTGTATGCAAGCACTTTCGAGAAGAATTGACCCTGAAACAGATATCGGAAAATGGCATCCTATTAAGATAAGTTAATCAGGCCCACTCCTTTGAATATTGCTTTGCAGATTTTTCTGGTGTGATTTTTGCTGAAATTATGAAATTGCCATTGAGATCGACCTTTCAATTTAAGACTTCTTTCAAAAATTGAAACCACCATATCTCACTCATTTTAAGGCCAAATGAAGTGATTTAAAAGCCTAACTTGAGTGAAATTTCGCAAGGAATCTATTGGAGTTATCAAAAGTAAGCTCTAGGATTGTTCTAGCACCAGATATGGGTCGGACAACTAGGCATTTTCATTTTCATTAATTGCTTGGGGTTTCTCACAATCTTAGAAGCTCGATTTTGGGAGACTTGAAGAGACTCTTTCAAGAATTATCATTTGGGTGAGATTTCAAACACTTTTTTATGATTATTCCATCATTTAGTAGGATTTTTCATGCTAAGATTCTTGAATTAATAGAGGTAAATTGAGGATTTGAAACCCTAGGCTTGAACTTGGTTTTTCTTCAATTAAACATGAATTAGTGGATGGATTTTACGCATTTTTGGTATGTAGGCTCCATAAGTAATGGGTAAGCTGATTTTGAACTAAATTTTCTATTTTGCCTTTCGTGGCTCGGATTCCTATTTTTGGAAACCTTTTTGGGTTCGGATTTAAAGTATATCAATATGGGTACCATTGGATTCGTATGACTTCCTAGATTAATAATTTGACCTTATTGAACCCGATTTTCGTATGAAATAACCATTTTGCCCCTTGAGGTTGAGAATGGGTTTTTGAACTAACTTTTTGATTCGAAATTCTTCTAAGACTATTACGGGTATCCTTCAAATTCCCTCATTTTCCCCATTCCATGAGTTAGGGTTTGGAACTTGATTAGGATTATGGTTATTTAGGTATTTTCTTCTTGATTCTAATTTCATATCCGGATATGATTGGACTTTCATTATCACGAGGCACAAAGGAAGGGCAAGACCAAGGTTTGACTGTTGGAGATTTGTTGTTCATCTTTTCAGGTAGGTTACGGTTTACCCTATGGTGAGACTACGATTAGCGAAGCATATATTTAGACGCTATTGTACGAGAATGCATGTAAACCTTCGGGTATGAAGTTGTGCTGGATATTGCCTTAGGTTGGGCCTTGTTGTGTGATTTGGGGCTAGCCACCCTGTTGTGTTGTGACTTATCTCATTCTATTTGTTGTTGGCTCGTTGGCACATGGAGATAGTAGATATTGGTGACCAGTGACATATCATGATGATGATATTGTAGCACCTTACTTGTTCTTGTTTTGAGACTAGGATTGTGATTCTATTGTGGCTTATTGTGTAGCCTTTTTATTGATATTGTTGGTGTGCCCATGTGTGGTACTGTTGAGATTGATTTGATTATTAACATTGAACTCATACATTGCACGCATTCATATCCTTCCTGACATATTGTTGATACATTGATGATATATAAGGAAACACTTGTCACGACCCAAATCGATGAATCATGACAAGTGCCTGACCTCTACTGACCAGGAACCCCTATACTCGAACCTGGAGCTCATTGAATAACAGGGCAGCCCATGTATGACTTATAACTGAACTATACTGAATCTTGCAAGAACAATACCATAAACTTTACATCATGAACTCACAACCATCTGTATATATATATATATATGTGTGTGTGTGTGTGTGTGTGTGTGTGTGTGTGTGTGTGTGTGTGTGTCAAAAATAGCATACCAAAAATGAACTGCAGCCCCGAACCAAGTGGAGCGCACTGATTACTGCTGAGTGGAAGTCCTACTAAGTTGGACCGCCTGTTTGTCTACTTGAACACACGGGCATGAACGCACCCCCCCCCTCTCTCCCTTCCCCAAAGCAATAGGGGAGTCAGTACGAATAATGTACCGAGTATGTAAGGCATAAAAACAACATGTACATCAGAACCATGAAAGATATCTAAAACATGAAAGCTAAATTCAATATCTGGAAGTGCCTCTGTGGCGTATGATATGCATGCTTTCTTTCAAAATCATATAAATATATATCACAGTTATTGATATGCATGCTTTCTTTCAAAATCATATAAATATATATCATAGTATAACTGCTAGTGCTGTGGAACGTACAGCCCGATCCATATATCATGTCATCCCGCGTCCAGGGTAATCTCATAATCTGCCCACTGCAATGGTGTGCACATCTACGTGCCTGCCCAGCCGACTATAGCGCGGCGCGGTGTAAGAAAATAGCTGTACATATATATAGACACATGAAGGACTCGTAAAAGGATACTCTAGACTCCTCTGGGCAACACAATATCTCTGGAAGCTATAGTTATGAAACATGTGAAATCAAGGATACAATGAACCCTATCCCATCTAAGAGTAGAGTCTGTGGAACTCGCTCGCTTACTTCTTTGGCTTGTATGATAAGGATCATGCCAAAAGAATAAAAGGGACAGCCTTAACATACCTTATCCGCTCCTCAAGCTAACTATGCTTATGTCTTGGGCTTGACAGATCTACACACAAGACCAAGTATACCAACTATTAGACTAGAACGTGCTTATATTCCAACCTTTAATCTAGTTTACAACTTAACGAAATTCGGGCAACATTTCCTTTATAAACTTAACAATCCCTCAAATTCCAATTCAACCGAAACATCAAAAACAATACCAACAACAACAATATCAATACTTACATACCAAAATATAATCAAATTCATTCCAAATCATCTCCCAAACCAGCCCCTAATCTCAACTTTACTCTCAATCAACTTACCGCCCTCTTAACTCCATTCCAAATCATCTCCCAAAACAGCCCCTAATCTCAACTTTACTCTCAATCAACTTATCGTCTTCTTAACTATGTTCCCTTTATTTTAAAACTCTAAAACTCTTGGTAATCAACTCAATAATAAAGATAAGAGTCATATACATACCTTAAAGGAACTAGAACTCCAAAAGTCAAACCTCAAATCCAACTCCTAAGCTCAACAACTTCAATAGAACCCTAGGAACAACTTTCTCTTCACTAGCTCGGGTTCACGAGGCTCGGATCTTGCGAAAACTTCTCTAATATGTTGGAAAAATGTTGGGAGGAATGTATTAGGGTTTGCATCTGATTTGGGGAGTATAAAATAAAGAGGAAAACGTGAGGTTGCTATATATATAGTGGAACAAAAGTTCCAGCGCCTCCGGGTAGACGAGCAGGGTCGACGGATCGTCAACACATCGACGGCCGTCGAGTTGCGCGGTCGTTCTGCCACCCAAGATTCAGGGGCCTCGGCACATTGACGGCATGAAAGGACGCCACGTCGACGTTTCAATAGGCCGTCCCTTTGCACTATCAAAGTGGACTGGTTTCCTGATTCTGTGAGGTGTTCTGATTCGTTTTGATTTGATTCGATTAACTTCTAATCCTTTCGTATCGCAAGGAACATATACTTTTACTTCGATATGCGAAAAATAAGGCACTCAACATCTTGTAAACTGAGGTACAAATCTCCGTACTAGGGGTACACACAACTAGGAAGCCGTGGACTTTCTTACGACAAAAACACGAGGCATAACAACACTGCTATGAGCTGGGCTCAGTTGGATGAGAGTGACGTGAGGGCCGATGTCTAACTTTTATCCCGGAATCGAGGTATGAGTGCTGGTAACGATTGCCGAGGTCTTTGCTAGAATCGTGAGGATTGGTACATGGACTTCGCGGGACCCCCATAGGTTATGCTATCGAGATGTGATATTCCATCATCGGAGTACATGTGTATTGGTGCATATTTTTTGCATTCATATTTCATACATTATTGTATTACATTGTACCCTTGGCTTCATGTGATATTCTTATGATATTCTTGTGATATAGTTGTGATATACGGATTCGGATTGGATGTACTGAGACTTGGCACAGTTGGGTTTAGTTGCTATAACATAGGTGATGACTTGTACTTGGTTACTGGCTCGTGTTGACTTATACCCTGTTGATTTACCTGTTTATCTTATTTTATTGTCTTGGTATATGTTAGCTAATCTTAGTCGGCCTATGATACCTATCAGTACGTGTTGTTTGTATTGACCTGCACTTGCTACATTCTTTTATGAATGCAGAGTACCAGGTAGGATCCATTTCTACTCCTGGTGGCTAATAGTCGAAGATTTCTAATTCGAGTCTCTTTAGGGTGAGCATGAGGACGTTCGCTGCCCGGAGACTCTTCCTTCTATTATGTCTTTATTTACATCCTGAGACATGATTTGGAGACTAATTTATGTATTACTATTATTCAGAATTGCAGTATTTAGTCAGATGCTCTTGTATGAACAGACCAGATACTGGGGTGTTTTTCATTTACTTCTGTATTTTATTATGTTATTATAGTAAGACTTATGTTATTCTATCTTCTTCCGCATTATTTACTCGTGTTATTATGATTGTTGGGATAAGGGTACTCTTATCGAGGTGGAAAAGGTAGGTGCCTACAAGACTTAGTGAAATTGGATCGTGACAATGGTATGTGCGCTACAGATGGCGCTGTATACAGAGTAGGTTTCCGTTGCTACCCCGGTGCAAATAGCAAAGTGACTTTTTACTCCAAGATACAATGAACCACCCAGAAATCTTCTAGTGTGCACTCAAATAGAAATTTTGGAGAACATTTTTAATCTCTCGACTGCTTTTGTAAGAATTCAGAATAAGAAATAAAACGGACTCTTGAAGAGATTGAAATGATAAAGAGCCTAAAGATCTAGATCTTCAATTAATTAATTTTCTATAATGGGATATGTATTTATAGCAAGTGAAACACACCTTTTCAAGAATAGATGTACCCCTTAAGATTGAATATATGATACCTTTTCACATTGAATATGTGTATCCTTTAAATAATGGATAACACATTTTCACAATAAATTGTCTTTTCAAAAGGTGCTTTTAAATTTTGAATCACTTATAAAATAAATTTCACCACTTTATAAGCCGTTGCTTAAATTAACATGGCATGCATGCTTTTGAGGTTCGATGTGGCGTAACCCGAAAGTTAAATTTGTGCGGGCCTAGACCCAAACAATACAATATGCGCCATTGACTTAGACCTTGAATAGGCGGTCCCATTCCCCACTAATAACATGAGATATAGATATGTCGTTAATAACGTTTTCTACTATCTATCTTTTCACAGCTAATTAAATTAAATATCTATATATATATATTAAGGCTACAAGTTCTAAACATTTTCTCGTTACTTTCTCTTCACAATTTATTGCTATTCTAAGGAAAAGAAACTATGGGTATGAAAGGTAAGTTGATTGCTTCAATTGAGGTGAAGTTTGGAGGACACTTCGTTCATGATATTTTTCACACCAATACTCATCATATACCCAACGTAAGCCCTAGAAATGTCAACCACTTTGAGATTCATGAAGGTGAAATCCTAAAGGTTTGTTCGGTTATTAATTGAAAATATAATGTAGGTAATACATATTTCCCTACTCTCTTTCTCTCAATATGATTTTCTTGCATCAATTTTCTATATTTAGGTGTATTTCATATTATGGAAATCATTCTTCAAGAAGATCAATGTCGTGAAAAAGTTAATTAATTGATGGTGTGTGTTTATCATAAATATACTCCAAGTAAAATAGCTTACATTAATAAAGACTAAAATATAACTTCATTCACTTGTGGGCGAAAATCATTTCCTTTGATTAATATTATCTTAACTTATAACTTTATTTTAGTTGCTCCAACTAACACTTAAACGTTATGATTAATCTTTTGTACTAAAAAATTTCATCAATTTAAAACATTCTATGACTTGTTAATATTAATAGTCTTTAATAGTTGATTTCCGTAATATATCTTTCACTCACAAACCAAATACTAGAAGAAAAAAATCTAACTTTTTGTGAAGAAACCTCTTTCATGGAAAATTACCATATAATCAAATTATAATATGTCCGGCTAATCCACATATTCTCCAAAATATAAATTGTTCTTTTGATATTTTTAAAGATGATTCAATTCAAGACAAAAAGTAGCTTAATCCAATCATTTTTTTTTTTTTATAATCGTGGTGTCCGGGATAGCTTGAGCGCACCTTGACTAATTCACGGGATACATGCCACCTCCCACCAGCAACATGTACCAGTTAACTTTGTTCACTAAGGAGGACAGATGAGAATAAATTACCTAGTTTTGTTTCTACTGAGATTTGAACTTGAGACCTCATGGTTCTCAGCCCACTTCATTGACTACTAGAACACTCCCTTGGGTGCGCTTAATCCAATCATAACGAGCATCAAATAATTTTTAGGAAAATGAAAAATGAGGAAAAATATAAATAAGATGAAGATATTATTTTGTGAATGTTTAGATATTTTACGAGGATTTGAACAATGAATTAGGAGTAACATCTCAACATCTCTTGTATTTTTTGATTTGAATAATTATAGATGGAAAAGAAGAGTTTGTTAAGGAAGTGATTGAAACCATCGATTCTTAGAAGAAATCAATCAGTTGGAAAGTGATTGAACGAAATGTGTTAGAGTTGCATAATTCATTCACTGTTATCACATCCAATGAACACCGGTGGACTACAGTAACAATTGAGTACGAGAAGAAAACTGAAAATAACCCGGAGTCCCTAGCTCTCTTGGATTATTTCCTTGATATGATCAAAGACACAGAGGGTCACCTTCTCAAGGAACTCCTTGATGTGACCAAAGATATAGAGGATAGCCTATTCGAGAAATAGAAAGTTTATGATGTTCAATGGTTCTATATATATATATATATATATATATAGCTATGTGCGTGTGGTTGTGCTTGTGTGATGAATATTTGGCAATATTGGCTAGTTCTAGCTTGCTTGTGAAATAAAAAATGTTATGTTTGAAGAATATATGTATTATGTATGCAAGACTCCTTCTATGGATATATTTCCAATCCGCGTAAGATCCAGAATATTGTGCTATTGGGTTCAGAAAAGTCTCAACAACACCGAACATAACAAAGAGTTTTCTCCCCTTTTTATTTTGGTATATAACAAAACCTCCCAAAGAGTTTACCTGCTATATTATTTTAATTTTTGGTTACACACTTGAAAAAAAAAAGTAATTGATAGATTAAAAACAAAAAAATCAAAATTTTACTTAACCAATATCAATTGTAAAAAATTGCAGACAATAACAAAACAATAGAATTGTAGACTAGAGTAAATTAATACTTCTAGTGTTATAAGAATTCTGGAACTATAAAGATAAGAATTAAAAATAATATTATAATAATAAGAAATAGTGAAGAGGCGACAATGAAGAAGAGGTACGTAGAATACTTCAAATTATTTGAAACATTTTAAATAAAAAAGCTGTAAAATTGAGACAGAAGAATATTTGCAGAGAAAAAAAAAAAAATCACTATATACATCTAGATAAATCGTATAATATCTTGAATATTGGGGTCTGTAGAAGATTCATCTCCATATTTCATCTTTAAAATAATTAAAAAGCCATTGGAAATCTCATGAATGTTTGAAGACAAGCAGAAAATGTAACCCCCCTCTTTTTGGAAAAAATAAGTCTCGTGTAGATGGCAGGAGCTCAGACTCGAACTCAAGATATTGTATTACATGAGGAACCCGCTTGAATCATGTCGCCAAGGATGAATTTTTGTCAAGCGGTTCCCAGATCCTTTACTTAGCTGTAATTTGTTTCTTTAAAAAATAATTTTCACATGAAAATAGTGAATTTTATTGACGAAGTGAATTCAACTGAACCTGCTTGAACCAATGCGGTTCTGCTTCTGAATTAACAAATACAACTTATATTTGTAATTGTGCTATTCTTATTCTTTCTCAACCTTTTTTTTTTTTTTCAAGTTTCACTAGTTCCTTTTAAAAAAAAAAAATAATAATAATAAGGTCTCTGAGTTGTCTGGAAACTTATTTATTATAATAAATCAAAGCAAATAGTCTTTACAACTAAAACAGAATGTAAAAATAAGAACTAGCTACAAGTAAATAAGATGTAATCCTTAATCTAAAATTTGTCTGTGCCTTGTTCTTGTGCCTGCTGCTATTTTGAAGTTGTCCAGGCCTTCTATTTTTTTTTCCTTCTTCTTCTAAGCTTGGTGTATTCTGGGAGTCCGGAACCAAAATGACCCAATAAAAAAAAGACTTTGAACAAAAATATCCCAGAAAAAAAAATGGTACAAACATACCTTTAACACAGTATTTTACTACGCTAAAGGATATCCCAGTAAAATACAGGACCTTTTTGTTTTGGTTAAACTCTCTTTCTTTTACATTTTCACACTATTTTTTACGTACTTTAGTCATAGATTGATCATGCTTCAAGACTCCAGAACTTCAATATTTTATATAAAACCCTACTTATTTTTGTGCGATTAATAAGGTAGGCTCAATACATCAAGGATACGCAAAACTTCGGATTGTCGTTTTAGCGGTTGAAAAGTGCTCGAAGTAAGTTTTTGTTTGAAGACTTGTTTTCATTAGCTTTAAGTTATTTATGTTTTAGGGTTTCGTGTTATTTTTAAATTAATGCGTAACTTTATTTTGAATATGTCACAATTTTTTTATTATCAATTTAGGATGTCACACTATAAACGATTATAAAGACTAAGATAATATTTATAAATATAAATAGATACGCAAAAATATATAATATTTACTTAAACTATACAACTTAATTTATATACACTATCGCGGATGGGTCCCACATGTGGTATGCCTGAGACTATCCTTAGGCCTAACGCTCATACCATCCCCACCGCCCTCAGCATTGTCTCCATCCCCCTTTTTCTTCTTAATAAGAGGGCACTCTAAGCCATCATCATCCCTCGCCGTTACGCCCTTCTGCATAACGGGCTTCTTCTTGGGATCTAGTTCCGCTGGTACGCTCGAAATCTCAGGCTGATTTGGTTCTGGAAACGAGACCTCATCCTCGTCGGGAGATGCCACCGCAGGCGCCGAAGGATGAACCTGAAAAATATATAATAATTAGTATCAATTCTTATTTATATTGAATACATTAACGTTTGTTAAATAATCAAACCTGCGTATCGACGGGTGCCTAAGTAGGCTCATGAGTGGGCTCCTGAGATGGGTCTGGTGCAGAATATAAAGTAGTCTCATGGATGAGATCTTGAGAGTCGAAAAACTGGAGCGGTGTCTTCATTCGAGGTCCAAATAAAGGTTAAAAAAATTAAGTAATATTCACCTTATATTGAATAAAATTAATTTTTACTAAAAATCTTACATGTGGCTCGACAGTCTCATGAGAAGACACTTGTGGCTCGACAGGCCCATGAGAAAAGGCCTGAGTGGGTCGCTCTGGTGGACCCACTGGCGCCGAATCCTAAAATATGAAAAATTACAAAATAATAAGTAACATATATATTTAAAATAAGCACTTTAAATAATCAAATAAGTATTTTAACTATTCACCTTATATTGAATAAAATTAGGTTACTAAAAATCTTACATGTGGCTCGACAGTCTCATGAGAAGACCACTCTAGCTCGGCAGGCCCATGAGAAAATGCCTGAGTGGGTCGCTCTGGTGGACCCACTGACGCCGAATCCTAAAATATGAAAAATTACGAAATAATAAGTAACATATATAGAGGCCTTACGTTCTTGAACAGAATATGAAGGAACCTGGTCGGCGATCAGTTTCCTTGTACAGTGCAGTAAGTAAAGGACATAAGATTTTACTGTAGAAAACTCTTTTCTAAAGGGATTAAAAACCACGACCTACCCCAGTAGGATTTCAACTCCACTAACCGAGCAACTTTAAATTACAACTCTATTGTTTGCCAGGAATTAACTCCCATAACCCCTCACCCTTACAATAACGCTTATGTAATCTAGGAACTAACTCACATAGTCCTTCAACCCTTGCAATACTCCGATTGCAAGCAACTCCACTTAACTAACTCTAGCGAAGGACACTAATACATTTAGACTAATCCTAGCCGAATGTACCACTCAAAAGCTTGTGGAAACACACTTCCAACAAGCTGACTTTGAGACTTTTAAATACGTACAAACAACTTCTCAAACAAGAAGAGTAGGTTAACAATTTAAGTACAAATGAAACAAAGCTTAAGACACACTAAGAGACTTGGATATCTTCTGAGTTACCATCTGATCCTTCAGTTTGTTCTCAGCTCTGTTAATTGAACACTTGGGAATCTTGTGACGGCTACACTTTTTAAAGTGATTTTAGGTTTTCCAAGTGATACACAATATGTTGGGACATGTTGAATATATATTGGGGAACATATGGGATGTGATGGAGACTTCTCATCCAAAGTTTGACCCGAGGCATGGGCTGCAGCACTATTGTTGTAGGTCCAGCTTTACAACTATTTAAAGCTGTGCCACTGAGTGCACGCGGTATATTCAAAAACAGATCGCAGACCAGGTCTCTTCTCGGTTTCCCATCAGTTTGTCAATTATCAAAACATAGGATCATAGGGTGCACCTTATCAATTTCTCCCTTTTTTATGATGACAAACTTAGAGACGAAATTCTCCCTGAAGACCAGATCCCACTTGTTCCCCCTGAAGACCATATCTGATAATCCTTTCCTTCCTGATATTTTGGTTCCCCCTGCATATCAGATCTCATATTTCTTCCCCCTGTTTATTTGTCTTCTTCCTTTCTGTTTCCTTTTTCCCTCTTATCATTCTTCCCCCTTTTGGCATCATCGAAAAAAGTTGAGCTAACATAAACAAATCAAGAAGTTCAGTAGCATAAACCCAGAGCCACTCAGGCAACATAGCAATTTGGGAACAATATGGCGAATGACGATACGCACAAAAATAGAGTAATAGCCAAATGAGAATATAGGAAAGACTAGCAGCCAAACAATGTAATGTATAAAAATAAAATTTCCTTAAAGCCAAGCCATATGCTGAGAAAATAAGTGTAGAAAGGTATGAGAATAGAAATTGACTCAGGAATAAGCAGGAGAGGAAAATGAGGGAACACAGATCTGTAAGAGCCAGTTAATGCACTCACTGCTGGTGTACTGATCTTGCAGTATCTGATCATGAAGAATATCAATATTTTGTTGGATTCATGCATTCATAGCTTGTAGGCTTGCAATTTAAGCGCTGGCATCTTCCGAAGCACTCGAGAGACCTGATTCCAGTGACCTTTCAGCCTTTGTAAGTTCCCAAATTTCAAGATACTCTTAGCTCGTTGGATGACACCAACATTTCCTTGGAAGGTCATTCTCTCATATTTGGCAATGAGTCCTGGTGCACGTGCCCTGCAGTTGTGACCTGTTATTCTCTGTGAGGAATAAGGTCTGGTAATTCGTGTTTTGGCAGCGCACAAGCTACTTTCATCCTTAGTCAGATTTACCTCCGGTTGCCTTTTCTGAGGCTGTGCTTGCTCAAGAGCACTTACCGCAACATCAGCACATGTAGAAACGTCAACCGTCTCATTCAGCACAATACCAACTGAAGTTTTAGATTCCCTTGCAGATGGACTGAGTCCCTCATTTGAATCCTTCGATAAGACGGAAACCTTACACTTCATGCCACTAATAACACTTTTATCATTTCTCATAGCTTGCATGGTTTTTTCCACGATAACCAGAATTTCAGCTTCACTTTGTAGTAGATCTGATTCACTCATCCCCTGTTTAGAGATACACCCATCTGACTGTGCAGGCGAGTTGTCTATTTCTTTTTTGGACAGTGAATTACTTTGAGATGCAGCTCGATCTATCATTTTTCTATTTGGGTTAATTGAGCTGGAGGCAGTCTGGGAAGCTATGAATTTTCTGGGAGTGTGACTTTTGCGGATTCGAGAGGAGCCGGAGATTTGAGGCTTTGAAGAGAGGGTAGACAGATTGTTCTTGGTGAGATGCGACGATTGAGACATAGAAGTTTTTAGGGATGACTTTTAGAGAGGGAGAGACAGGGAGGAATTCAGCAGGGTTTCAGATTAGTGGGAGGAGAGAGAAATGAGAGGCATGTATTAATGGGAATATTTCATTAGTTGAGTAGGATGGTACGTGGATGACTTGGCACCTGTAACAATTTCAAGATTTATACAATCATTGAGTAGACTACTAACCTGAGCCACAGAGACCAGGTCTCTAGGCTGTTTCATGATAGATTTTGGCAGAAACTCTGAAATGTGCACTATCTCGTACGTCAACTTTCCCTTCCAAGACTGCTATGCATGTACACCTGTAACAGTGTAAAAATGAGTTAGATGTTGTTGAAAAATACTTTATTGCATTGCAGCTCTTCCCTCCATATAGCCAAAAATATTTTGGAGGCTTAGTTAGGCTTGATCAAGCCCAGTTCCAAACGAATTCTTTCAAAATGCTTCCTACTCAACGCTTTTGTGAAGATGTCAACAACTTGGTCCTCTGTCTTGCAGAACTCCACACGTATCAAACCTTTTTCAACATTATCTCTTAGAAAGTGGTGTCTGACATCGATGTGTTTGGTTCGTTTATGATGAACTAGATTCTTTGCCATGTTGAGTGCACTTGTATTGTCACATAGCAAAGGAACACAGTCAGTAAGAACACCAAAGTCTTCAAGTTGTTGCTTGATACATAGCATTTGAGCACAAAAAGGAGCAGCAGCAACATATTCGGCTTCGGCAGTTGAAAGAGCAACTGAGTTCTGTTTATTCATACCCCAAGATATCAGATATGATCCTAGAAATGAGCCATTCCGGATGTGATTTTTCTATCGACCAAGTAACCAGCATAGTCAGCATCTGCATATCCAACCAATTCAAAGCTATCTCCTATGGGATAATAAAGGACAAGGTCTGGCGTTCTCTTGAGATATCTCAGAATTCTTTTGGCAGGTTTCAAGTGAGATTCCTTGGGACTTGACTAAAATCTAGTACATAATCTGACACTAAATACTATATCAGGCCTGCTGGCTATTAGATACAAGAGAGATCTTATGATACCCCTATACATTGTCTCATTTACTGGATCACCAGATTCATCCATATCAAGTCGAATGGCAGTAGCTATCGAAGTGTTGACAGGCTTGGCATTCTCCATTTCAAAATGTTTGAGCAACTTCTTGATGTACTTCTGTTGACTGATCATAGAACCTTTTGGGGTCTACTTTACTTGCAAACCAAGAAAGAAGTTCAGCTCACCCATCATGCTCATCTCCAATTCACTTCCCACAAGCCTTGCAAAACCCTCACACAGTGAATCATTTATGGCTCCAAAGATGATGTCATCGACATACACTTGTACAATCAATAGACTTCTTCCTCTCTTTTTCAGGAATAGAGTATTGTCAATCTTTCCTCTGGTGAAACCATTTTCAAGCAAAAATTTTGACAATCTTTCATACCAAGCTCGAGGGGCTTGTTTCAGACTATATAAAGTTTTGTCAAGTTTGAACACATGTTCTAGATGTTCATGATTTTCGAAGCCATGAGGTTGCTTGAAAAACACTTCTTCCTTTAAATATCCATTCAGAAAGGCATCCTTAACATCCATTTCGATCAACTTGAATTCTATATGGGATGCAAAAGCTATAAGAATCCTGATTGCCTCAATTCTGGCCACGAGCAAACGTCTCATCATAGTCTGTTCCTTCTTCTTGATTGTAGCCTTGAACTACCAGTCTTGCCTTGTTTCTGGTGGTATTCCCAAGCTCATCAAGCTTGTTACAAAATACCCACCTGGTGCCTATCACAGTTCTATCTGATGGTCGAGGGACCAGGTGCCATATTTTGTTTCTTTTAAATTGATGAAACTCTTCTTGCATAGAAGTTATCCAGTCGGCATCCTTTAAGACTTCTTTGATGTTCTTAGGCTTAATTTGAGACAAAAACACTGAAAAGGTAAAGAGGTTTCTTGCCTTAGATCTGGTTTGAATACCTGAGTTTAGAGGAGTAATTACATTGTGAAGGGGGTGAGATCCTCTGAGCTTCCAGATGGATGTTTGAACAGTAGGAGTAGATAGACCAGCTTATTCATTGTTGGATCCGTTGTTAGAATCCATTGATACATTTCCACCACTTCCTTGATCAGCTTTTGGAGTTCCTGATGCAGCATATGTCACTCTATACACAGCCCTTAGGGTAGTGATCTGAGAAGTAGGTTCCTCTGCTTCCTCTGGAGAATCATCAACATTTTCTTCATCGACTAGTTTGATTTGATTCATCAGCTCAGTCTTCCTATTGGAGATTTCAATGTGTTCATCTGGAACTCTTGGAAAACTCCATCTTCCTCTTTATCATGTGGAACCCTGATATCCCGTTGAAAGCTAGACTCATCGAAAATTACATGCATACCTTCCTCCTCAGTTTGTGCCCTTTTGTTGTAGACCTTGTATGCGTTGCTATAAGAAGAGTACCCGAGGGTGGTACCCTCATCACTTTTGGCATTAAACTTTCCCAGAGCTTCCTTGTCGTTGTTGAGTACAAAGCATTTACAGCCAAAAGCTCTTAAGTAAGTCAACTTGGGCTTTCTTCCATTTAACAGCTCGTATGGGGTTTTTTCAAGTAGAGACCTGATCATGCATCTGTTTATTACATGACAAGCAGATTTCACAGCTTCAGCCCAGAACATATTTTCAAGAGTTCTATTTTTTCGCTCTATAACACCATTTTGTTGAGGTGTTTTAGAGGCAGAAAAATTGTGACTGATGCCACTTTTAGTACAGAAGACTGAGCATTATCAAATTCAGTCCCATGATCAGATCTAATGCTCACGACAAGGGTCCCAAGCTTTACTTGGATTTGCTTAACGAAGACGTGAAACACAGAAAATGTTTCATTTTTGCTTTTCAAGAACAAGGTCCAGGTGAACCTAGAGTAGTCATCAACGATTACAAAGATATATTTCTTTCCTCCTCTGCTGGTATTCTCATTGGTCCACAGAGATCCATATGAAGAAGTTCAAAAGGCCTCGAGGTACTTACTTCTTTCTTGGTTTTAAAAGAAGATCTCACCTACTTCCCTCTTATGCAAGCATCGCAAGTGTTGTGATCCTTAAACTTTGCCTTTGGTAGTCCACAAACTAGGTCTTTCACAGCAAGTATGCCCCAATCGTCTATGCTAAAGCTCAGGATCTTCCTCAATCGCACTCAGATAGGTCAAATCACTTCTGTCTTGGGCTACATATACATTTTTGAATCTCTTGGCAACCATAACCACTTCACCAGTTTTGAGACTTGTGGACTGTGGGGAGCAAGACGGGAACTTGACTTTATTTCCTCTGTCATAGATTTGAAACACGCTTAACAAGCTATACTTCAAACTATTTACGAAGTATACATTTTCTATGGCATGAGTAAATGTCTTCCTGACTTTGTCTACTCCAAGAATGTACCCCTTCTTACAGTTTCCAAAGGATATACTCCCACCTTGAAAAGCTTTGAGTGAGAGAAATTTATCCTTTTCACCGGTCATGTGCTTTGAGCAGCCGCTGTCTATGTACCATTTTTTACCCCCTCTATCTGTTTCATTCTTGACTTTCTCATCTTCACCATCTGGATCTGACTTGGCCATGAGTGAGACGATTGACCCATATTCATCATATGCTTGCTTGGGAATGAAGTTCTTTTTGCTGGATCTTTTGTCCCTTCTAATTATCCTTTGAAACTTGCGGGTGAATTGTTCCATGTTGGATTCATCATTTGCCCGTGGTGGTGTTATCATCGAGTGTCCTTCTTCTGCGTTTGGTAGAGCAGCCATTAGACTGAGGATCTTTTCTAAGTGTTAACCTTTTAGAAAGGGCCTGCTCTGATACTAATTGATAGGGGCCTTGAGTTTACCAAATAGAATATGAAGGAGCCTGGTCATCAATCGGTTCCCTTGTACAGTGTAGTAAGTAAAGGACACAAGATTTTACCGTAAAAAACTCCTTGCTCAAGGGATTAAAAACCACGGCCTACCCCAGTAGGATTTCGACTCCACTAACCGAGCAACTTCAAATTACAACTCTATTGTAAGCCAGGAATTAACTCCCATAACTTCTCACCCTTATAATAAAGCTTATGTAATCTAGGAACTAACTCACATAGTCCCTCAACCCTTGCAATACTCCGATTGCAAACAACTCCACTTAGCTAACTCTAGCTAAGGACACTAATACACTTAGACGAATCCTAGCCCAATGTACCACTCAAAAGCATGCGGAAACACACTTCCAACAAGCTGACTTTGAGACCTTTAAATACGTATAAATAGCTTCTCAAACAAAAGGAGTAGGTTTACTGTAACGACCCTCCCGATCATTATGGAAAAATCTAGGATCGCCCAACCAAATAGAACCTTTCCAAAGGGTAGAATAAGCTAATATAAACTCAATTGTATAAGTCTAAGAAATGGAAAACTTGACTTATTTGTGATTATTGTTTGATTTTGTTGAGTCCATTGGGGGGTGACGTAGGAAATTAAACCTCCGTTGGGGATTCCAAGGCCCTTTGGTGAGTCCCCCCCCCCCCCCCCCCCCCCCCCCCCCCCCCCCCCCCCCCCCCCCCCCCCCCCCCCCCCCCCCCCCCCCCCCCCCCCCCCCCCCCCCCCCCCCCCCCCCCCCATGATGTTTTTACATTAATATGCATGATTATTTTTTGTTTGTGAGGCTTCGGATGAAGTGTTGCATGGTAGAGTGAAAAACTGTGAAATTAGCGAGCTCACCAGCTCAGTGGTACCGCTACGGAGGGGTATGTACCGCTGCGGTGGGGTAGCTGTAGACGCCACCGCGGTCATATGGGAAATGGGGTGTCCGCTATAGCGGGCACTGGGCCGCTGCAGCGGGACCAGGCTCGCCACAGCGGAGGGACGATTTTGGTATGGTCCGCTACGGCGGGCACTTGCCCGCTATAGCGGGACCACTGCAGCAACAGTTAGACCACCGCAGCGGTCAACGGGGACAGAATCTCAGTTTTTAAATACTTAGTTCCGAATTCTTTATTCATAAAACTCCAAAACAGTTCCCAACAAGCACTTAGGGCAAAATTCTAAGTTAGGGCAAGAATATCCTTGAGAGGTAAGTCTCAGTCATTCCTTCGATCATTACACTTTCACCTCTATGACATCATCCCCTTTATGGATCTACAATGGTGAATTGGGAATAGTAACCCTAGAGCTTAATAGACTTTTAATAGTTGGTGGGTTATGATTGTTATTGTGTGTTTATCATCTAATGGCTTGGGTTGTCACTTTCTAATCAAGAATTGAACTATTAGAGACATAAACTAAGTAAATTGAGACTTAGGATTTCATAAAGATGGTAGCTTGACCATATAAACTGCTTAAAAGAGATAATTTGATTAAATAGCCTTGTAACATGATAGTTCATGGTTGTTAAGGCCAATGTTAGATTGATTTACACCTCGAAATCATTCACCCATTAGAATGGGGTGAGAGGGAAGGGTGTTCATTGAATTGATTTTGTGACTAGAGTGATTGTGACTTATATAGCATCTTGATTGCTAGACTTTGAGCATTCTGAGGCATTACGGAAGGCAAAGGCTATAGCAGAGTAATCTGTATTATTTCAGCTCTACAGTTGAGGTAGTTTACGGTCTACTTGAGTTAGACTTTAATTAGTTGATTGTATGCATTGTGAAATTGATAGGAGAAAGCATGTCTAGTCTTCAAGCATAATGTGTGTGGTTGAAATTTCTATATGCTATTGATTGAGTAATTATGTGGGTTTATTGCCACTATTCGATATGTTGGGACCTACAGGTTGATGATGTTGTGGTGAGAAGTTAATATGATCTTCTTGGTGAAATTGAGGTACAAAATGATAAATTGATTATTGAAAGCAACGTGATAATAAGTATGTATATATATATATATATATATATATATATATATATATATATATATATATATATATATATATATATGAAAAGGCTCATTTGATCGGGGTAGATCGAGACCTAGATGTGAATAGGCACATTTGACCGGGGGTGAGGATGTGGCCTAGTTGTAAGCTCGAGTCTGAGGAGTGAATCCGAAACGAGTGGTACATGGACACCATGGGTCCCCTGCAGGTCATGACTATTGGACAATGACGCCAATTAGCATGTATGTACACGAGTGATAGATGACTTGACATGTTGTCGGGAGTTGTAGGGAGACTTATTTCCGTTGTTTGCTTCCGTTGACTTGATTTTTGATATCATTGGGTGACTTGATTGTTAATATAATTGGTTGACTATTTGTTGGGCTATTTGATTATGTGTTGTTGACTGGTCTATCTATTTTATTGATTTTATGATTCATGCATGATACTAATCTTAGTCGGTCTATGATATCTATTGGTACATTGTGTTTGTACTGATACTACCTTGTTGCATTCTTTTGAGTGCAGATTATGATCCAGAGACTGCTACCCGACCTCATATTTAGCGTTTAGGCCATTTGTTGACAGATTGAGGGTGAAATTTTATCCATGCCAGGCCGCCCGAAGATCTTCTTTTTCCTAATGTCTATTTCCATTCTAGACATTGATGGTTATTTGTTTCTGACAGTATACATTCCTTAGACATGTTTTGGATTAAAGTCCTTGTACGGTGACTTTCAGATTTTGGGATTGTAATAGTTAGGACTTCGGCATTTACGTTATTATTTTATGGCATGACTATTTATTGATTTAACTTGTGGTTAACTGTTATGAATTGGTTAAATAAAAATGACATTGGTTAAATAAAAATGAACTTGAATGAGTAGATTTTTAGACGTATTGGTTCGCCCACTAGGAGTTAGCGTGGGTGCCAGCCATGGCGGGTTGGGTCGTGACATTTACAATTTAAGTACAAATTAAACAAAGCTTAAGACAAACTAAGAGGCTCGGATATCTTCTGAGTTAGCATCTGGTCCTTCAGTTTGTTCCCAGCTCTGTTAGTTGAGCACTTGGGAATCTTGTGACGGCTACACTTTTAAAGTGATTTTAGGTTTTCCAAGTGATACACAATATGTTGGGACATGTTGAATATATATTGGGGAACATGTGGGATGTGATGGAGACTTCTCATCCAAAGTTTGACCCTTGGCATGGGTTGCAGCACTACTGTTGTACGGTCCAACTTTACATTTGTTTAAAGCTGTGCCACTGAGTGCGCGCGGTATATTAAAAAATAGATCGCAGACCAGGTCTATTGTCGGCTCCCCGTCAGTTTGTCAATTATCAAAACATAGGATCATAGGGTTCACCTTATCAATTTCAAGAATCTTGGGACCATCTAAATTTCTCACTGGTCGCTCATTATCTAATGATGCGCGAAACACCGCCCAATCAATGTCATCACGTTCCTCGATATACGCATTCTGGCTCGGCTGAGATGAAGACCTAGGTATCTCCGCAAGTAGGCGCGCCAGCGTAAATGTAGGTGACTGTCCAGCTGAGCTGCCACTGGCCTGGAACGGCTGCGGATGGACTAGAATGGGAGCGGCCTCATCTGCCTCATCTACCAGATGGTGTCCTCCACCACCACGTCCTCTAGCAGCACCACATCCTCCTCCTCGTTCCGCCTGATACTCACCCTCTGAAACATGATCATCCATGCGCCTAATCTGTCCTGCTTGCTGGATACCGTCCTCGGATATCCATACCATCTCCGCAGCAAGCCCCGCAACCCTGGGGTTAGACATATGCTCTAACCCCAATATGCGCACTCGTTGTACGGTCACAAGCTACATTTGTGTTCAACAGTAACAAATTGTTATTTTTAAAACATAATAATTAATACAATTAAATAAATCTAAATGCAATAAATTTACCAACGTCTCGTACTGCCCCGCGAGTGCTGCATATCCTACATCCCTTGCGGGACATAAAGCTGGGTTGCCAATCAATCGGCGTGTGATCCCATGATACCAGTGCATGTAATCCATGATGGGAGTCTCATGACCGACCTCCGCTAAAGTCCCCAACTTGTCCTGCCAACACTGGAGGCGACACCTACGAAAATCAGAAATGCATCATCAATGGTCGCTCGATCGTCCCGCTGGTAGTGTCGGAGCTTATGACGAACGTCGGGGAGTATACTCTGTGTATGCCCAAATTTTCGTAAGACGCGCTCGGGCATGTGGTCCTCAACGATGTCTAGGTGTATCAATGGACACCGCAACTGCCACAGGGCCTGACTAGCCCCGCAAAAGGCCGGCAACTCATAAAAAATAGCAGCGTACGGTGTCCATATAAATAACTGCATAAAATATAGATACAAATTAGTGATCACCAAGTAGAAAAGACGTTTAATTAAATTATTAGTGTAAAGTTAAATAGTTTTACCGCATTGTCCGTCATCTGATCAAGCTGGTCCCGGAATGAAAGAATACTATGATGCATATCCACATCCTGGTCAAACCCTGTCGTCCACCTCCTCGCGTATGGCATGTCATTACCGAGGTGATGCCTAGGTACGGGCTGAAAAGGCAGCATCCTCTCCTATCCCCATAACTAAAAGCGATATTAGAAAATACGATTTTTTTAATCGTCGTTTCAAGAGGTTTGTTTACATTAAAGGAACACACACTTAAAATATTACCTGGAGAAGAGCAAAAAATCCACACACATCGCTGATATGGCCAATAGACGCTTGGCATAGGCATCGCTACAGGTATGCCAAAATAGCACCGCCCCAGCTGTAGTCTCCCAAGCAGTCTAGATGCTCCAAGAAGATCAAATATCATAAGCTGACATAGGCAGCCGATATGTTTGGGAAAAAAATGCCCTCAAATATAATGAGCAAATACAAAAGGGCATGAGGATCAACAACGTCTTGAGGAGTGTCGTCGTCAATAGGAGGCTCTGCGAGCAAATAAGTGCAGAGTGCACTAATCTGCACCCGACTCTGTCCCGAGATATGGTCCGCGACACCAGGCACGAAGTGGGTGAGCCTAGTCAACTCCGACACCCATGTCCTACCAAGAGGAGGCTCGTACCGACTGTATAAAGGCTCTCCATTTACCTGCAATCCAAACAAGACCTCCACATCCTGAACTGTAATCGTGGCCTCACTAGTGCGTAGATAGAGAGTATGTGTCTCCGGCCTCCACCGCTCAACCATAGCCGTAATGAGTGCCCAATCATGTTGTATCCGACCAATGGACACGCAACGATATATACTGCCCCTAAACAATATCTCTAAGACACGGGGGTGTGGGAGGCGCTCGCGTAAAAGAGTCCACACACTCTGCAGCCTACGGGGATGGAGCCTAGTCGCTATCCCTATAACGCTAGTCCATAATAACTCGGACCTATGATTGTCTTGCAAAGAAAGTACTGATCTATCATCGGCCCCCGGGTGAACATTCGAATCCATGAAAGTGTCGTGTCTGTAGAAACTAAATTATTCATTATTCTTGAAATTAAAGTGAAATTATATTAATTAATTAATCATTTATAGGGAATATGTGAATTATGATGATTATGTTGTATTATATTTTGTGAATAATTATATCTAATTATAATTATTCTCCTAACTACAATTAAAGAAATAACGAACTAATTCATTTGACGATTAACATGAGATAAACAATTTCACATATAAATGAATTAACAATGCCATAATTAACAAATAATAGGAAATTACTATATTTTCTCTAATTAAACAATTAATAAAGAACTAAGCAATTAATAATTCATAATCAACAATTAAAAACTAATAAATTAACATTGACAAAATTAACAAATAATAGTAGATTACTATATTTTTTTCTAATTAAACTAGTCATAAAAAGTTAATAAATTAACAATTCATAAACAATTAACAAATTAACAATTCATAATCAATTAACAAATAATAAATTAACAAAAAAAAAAAAAAAAAATCAAAACAGTAGCAAAATGCTACTGCCCAACATCCCAAGAAAAAAAAAAGATTTTTCGAAATTCACGACTATGAAACTTTAAACATGCTTAGGATTATAATGTATTTAACAAAACATGCTTAGGATTATAATGTATTTAACAAAAGTAATAAAAAAGTTCATGGTAGAATACATTGATCAAAGCTAGTTGTAGGGTTGTTTTAATCGAGTTGTAAGTTACTTTTTTCCAAAATTCGACCCTAGAATCTTGCTCCTTGACTTGAATATACCGAGAATCTAAATTTTCCAAACAAAAATTGAATAGAAAATGACGTTTTTGGAAGTGGGCCCTCTTGTTTTTCTCCTTCAATGGCGAATTTTTTTTTTTTTTTTTTTTAAAGTGAAAGTGGGGGACCAGTGGTGAAACCCGATGGACGATGGTAGTTGGTAAAGTTAGAGTGCTACTGGATAGATGGTAGGTTGTGTATGTCAGATATGAACAACTTGAGAGGATTTATGCTTGACCCAGGTACGCTATTTGCATTATTCGATACTTTTTAGATCTTCTAAGTGTGACAAGATATCGCACGCGTAAGTTCGTTGGTTAAGAAGTATGGCGTACGAGGCCACCAACCTTGAATAAAAGTGTTTAAATGGTGAACGTGTTAAGTGAACAGCGGCAGAGGCTGACATATTGAGGTATTCAATGCGTTTAGATTCCATGAAGTTGTATCAAGATTGTGACTACGTGAATTGAGAATCATGATAAGGCCATAAGTTCCTTGATGTTTAAGTTCACGAATCGGGTAGGTCAGCATTTGAGGTCGTCGGAAATGTTAGCACAAGATTGATTATTGATGAGCAGAAAATGAAACAGCGCACTATAGACATAGGAAAGACGTATTACCAGGGGCGGATCCAGGATTTTTATCCAGGGTGTTCGGAAAAAAAAGAAAGCTAAATATACACTGTAATTTTTTGCCGAGGGTGTTCGAAAGTTAATATATGCACATAAATACAGAAAATTTACCCTATATATACACTGTAATTTTTTGCCGAGGGTGTGAACACCCTCGGTTGGCTGTGCATCCGCCATTGCGTATTACCTACTTTGGAAGGATTTGAGATCATTTCGGGTGGCTAATAGTAATACTTAGAAATTAGTCATTTAACACTAGGTGTCATATGGAGATATTACTAGGAAGGTTTGCGGTTGCACAAATTTTCTATTTTTATCAGATTTGGTAGAATGACAAATCACAGTGGAGATATTCTAGGCTTACCGGGTTCTATTAGGGTTTATAAGTTGAGTTGATACAATTTTGTCAATAGAAACTATACTGTCACACCCCAACCTAGGTGAGATAGACAGAACTAGCAATTGGGTGAGTACCGGAGAAGAATTAGCAAAATTGAAACTTTCTATGTTATAGATATGGAGAACTTTGACCAAAGTCAACATAGGAGGTTAGAGAAGTCGAACCGGAGTTTTGTCGATTTCATGAGGTCTAGAACGTGATTTATGACTTCGTCGAATAATTGGTTAGGATACTGAGCGGCTCGGGTGTGATTTGGACCTTTGATTGAGAAACTAGTTAAAGAAGAGAAATTAGAGTTGACCACGGTCAACATCGGATCAAGACAGCCCCGAATGAGTTTTTGAGTGCGCGAGCAAGTTTGCAAAGTGTTTTATGATTGAAATGCATATTTGGTTTGTGCCCGTGAGGTTTCGAATGAGTTTCGAGGTGTTTGGAGAAAATTTAAAAGTGTTGAATCGTGATCTTTTAATACTTTATCAGCGAATTCCTCTAAATCTATGAAGAACTAGTGAAGCGCGGCTTAGAATCCCTTTTTAGGATTTAGTGAATATGGAAGAATAAAAAATCAAATTTGAAAATAGATACACAATGTATGATATTTGCATAAAATAATTAAAAAATACATGTGAAAGGACATCACTAAAATAAATCCAAGTTAAAGCGTCGTCACATATTAGTTATTGATAAATTATAATTATAACGGTTACATATGAAATCTATTACCAATATATGCATTTATGCCTTTATGGTAAGAAAACAATGAATAATTAATTACATCCAAATGATGAACCATTAAATATGTTATCTTATCAGTTATTTTCTGCAATTTCAATCAATTGTGGAAGTAGAGATCTTTTTCTTTTTTTTCCCACTATTTCTGGAACCCATTTGAGAGAGATTTAAACGTTACTCTCAGTATCAGAAACAAATACACAATATAGAAAAGAAAATGTAGTGAGGATTCAAGCGTCATTATAAATACTTCAAAAGCTCATAAGGTTTCATTGCCCTTTTATTTGTCAAAACAAAAGGAATGATACAAATCTCAAAAAGCGAATGAGTACAAATTCTCACCCCATATATTCTTTCCTTTTCTCTATCCTAATATTTAATTATCATGACTATTAGTATCCTTCCTTAAAGTGATCAACTCAATTTTCCTTTCTACTTCTAATAATCTTATGGAAAATTACAAAACTTGATTTTTTTCCCTCTTGATTAACTTTTCCTTATAATGCTCATGGTTTATGTGATATATCTAAAGTCCCCTATCTTCCTCTTCTTTCACACATCTCTTTTTTAATTTATAAAAATCAAATGCCAAATAAAGTGCATAAGTGAATGCACTTCAATATTTCTCAACTGTTATTCTTGATGAGGACTTTTTTTTATTTTTTTTATTTATTATCTTACTCTTGTAATTTTATACGCCTTTTTCATATTCTCTTTGCTTTTTATATACATATTTTATTCTTTTTACATTCTCCTTGCAACTAATAATTACCCATATTAGCTTTATAATTTTAGAGAGTTCAAAGGGTCAATATCCAATCATCCTCCTTGTCCATTAAAAGTACCTTTGGAACAATTGTTTCGGCTCCGGTTACACCATTTACTATTCTAGATTTTAATTAGTCTTTTCATTCAAATATTTGTGCCTCTTTCTACGTTTGAAGGATTTACGATCTAATATGTGTCTTAAATCATGCATATATAACTTTGATCTTTAAGAAAATTATATATTTAACAAAATATATTATAAGTTGTACCCATAATACACAATTTTCTTTCTCATTTTCAAACCCTCCAGAAAATGAGAAATTGTTATCCTTCCTTGAATGACCAAATTAATTACCCTTCTCCTACTAAATTATAATCTTATGAAAATCCAAAAACTAACTCTCTTGATTAATTATTTCTGCCGTTACAATACACCTATCTCTAGAATTAATAGAGTGGAGTCGAGGAAGACACCGCTTAAGAGATACATAATGCAAAATAAATCACATGGAAAAACATAACATATTTGAAGAAATTGGCGAGACAACCTCTTTAAAACTGTCAAAAGGCCATTAGAAGGTGCCAGGAAGTTGAGTCCTTTTCAAGGTTTCTTTTTCCTACTGTTTGCATATGCACACCAAATCATATCGATTCCTCATCTGGAAAGAATCTAATGGCACTTAATAGAGCGTCTTAATGCAAGACAAAAAGGCAAAGCTATTACTTATTACATCTAAATACACACTATAACAACAAGCCTGCAACATATTAAAAGAGTAACAATACATATACATATATATATATATATATATATATATATATATTGTTAATGGTAGTTTACTTATCATGTTTGAAGCTGAATCCCTAATATTGGCCACAAATAACGCCATATGTTCTTACGCACCAATAATGTGTATGAAATAATAATTGTGGCAAAAATATTAACAGTGGGAAGAAAGGGTAAAAAAAAAATAACGACTTATGTACCGAGAATTTTGAATGAAATGGAGAAGAATGGTTAATGCAGAAGAAGATCGCGGCAAAAGTGATGAAATGGAGACGATGTGCTCTGGATTTATGGTAACAAAAATACAATTAGTAACTTACAGAGTATAGGAATAGAAAAGTAACTTATATTAAGTAATTATAATAGAATGGGTATTTAGTGTATTAATAATTGTAGTGAACATGTTTCATAAGAATGGGAAACTGAAGAATTAAGACACAGGATAATTAAACCAATTGTTGGCTGTTTCATAATTAAGAATGGGCAGAATAAATAGGGCGATCAAATCCCCTGCCCACGAATCGAGTAGTTGTACTAGTCGCAGGCTGGTAGAATACCTGGAATACTGTTGCTGACCCCCTCTATACTCACCACTAGCAGATCTGGCCCTCTTACTCTGCCCTCTATCAATACCGCGCTCGCCCCTTTGCGGCTGTTGTTGCTCTTCTAAATTTGGAGATTGGGCCTGAATACGGGAGATGTCCATCCCCTCTCCTGCGGTGAAGGCACGTCAAACAATCTTTGAACAAATGTGGCCCTAAGCCACTCACATATCGATGTACTCTGTCTCCCATATCGGCTACCATAGCGGGAGCATATCTAGCCAATGAGTTGAAGCGAAAGCTATACTCCCGAGCACTCATATTTCCTTGCTTTAGATTCAGAAACCTGTCAGCTCAGGCCCTTTGAACCTCGGGTGGCAAATAATGACGAATGAAAGCATTTACGAACTCTTGCCATACCGGAGGAGGTGCATTTTTCCCTCTTGAAGAAATCCAATTATTATACCAAAGAACTGCCACATCGCGGAGCCTATAAGATGCCAACTCCACGGACTCTGTATCGGAAGCATGTATAATCCTCAGTGTCCTCAACATCTCATCTATAAAACCTTGCGGGTCTTTATTCGGCTTTGACTCGAAAAATTCTGGCGGGTTCAAACTCATAAAATCACGGGCTCGGGCACTAGTGGCTATATCACCCGAACCCGCACTCGCCGATGGGCTCGTGCGAAACTTGCCCGGTCAATAATTAATAGCCTCGGTTATCTGCTGACTTTGAAGCACCGATGGAGGAGAGGCACCGGAGAGTCGGAGTTAAGCCCCTTCACGCTCTTTCTAAAACAAAACGTATGCGAGGTGTGAGATGGAGCCTCGTTGTGGGACTCACCCCTCATACATGTACCGGGCGGCTCTTGCCTTCAATCCACCGTTCAGAGTAGCCTTGCCCTTTCCGGGCGGTCGTTCTTTTTATCGGTATCGTTGAAATCATAACGCACAATTGGGGGAAAGGAAATCTTATAACATAGCTCTATCGCACGATCAATGAAGAAGAAAGACGGTCATTATTCCTAAATGCCCCGCAGCCTCTTGTTTATAAGTGTGGCGCGCTTCACACCCATAAACAAGACTCTGCGACACGGCTCGTAGACACACCCTAGACGGAACGGCTTCGATACCACTTTTTGTCACGACCCAACTAGTCATGGCACAAAATTCGAAGCTTACTACCGAGCACCACTTATCATGCTGACTAACATACTCAACCTGGGCATATATCATTATCGACACAAAGCTTATCATGAAGCAATCTCCAAACGTCTCCCAAAGCATATATAAGCATAGGCCCATAAGGCAGCAAAAATGATGTACAAAATCTGCAATGAAGAAGTCATATACCACCTACAACCCACGCATAAGTATCTACGAGCCTCTAACTGAAGACTGAAATCATTTGGGCGGGACAGGACCCCGCCATGCCCCAAATATATACATAAAAGAATCTACCAATAAGGCACTCCCAGTGAGTAGTGGGGTGCTCCCCGTACAACCGCTAAGTGAGCTCTGCGTCGCGCCGTCTCTCTATATCTGCCGTGGGCAGTGAACACGGGCGTCCGTAAAGAAAAGGACGTTAGTACAAACAATATACTGAGTATGTAAGGCATATATGATAACATAATAAGGGAACATAAAAAGCATAAGAAGAAAAGATAACTGTAACTGCTTGCCTTCTGAGGCGGAATCATGCATGCTCACTTTTACCTTTCAAACATATCACATATACATACATAATACGTACGAATCAATAACATCATTAACGCCTTCGGGACCTCCCGCGTCCGGGGTAATCATGTCACGTACGCCCACTACCGTGTGTGTCCGGCCAAATAGGCACGGTGTTATCATAAACCGCCCGCCATAGCGGTGTCATGCCCGACCATCTAGGCGCGGTGTTATCATACATATACATAAGCTAAAGCATGCATGGGAGTTCAAATAAAAGCTATCAATCTATTGGAGTGACGTAAGGTCGGGAATCTCCGATCACATTATGGAACATCATGATCGTCATGTCTCACCTTAAAGGAACTAGCACTATAAGATGAGGCTATCAACAATGAATAGCATCAGGGAATCGTGTAAAGATCATTAACATCATAATGGCATCATATTATTATCATGGAACATATCTCATCTATATCTCATAGGACACTTTTAATACTCTTTAGCTTTCATCTTTTGGAATGCAAGAAGGTCATGGGATTTACCAGAAAGAAATCACAATATATAAGAATCATGCCTTTGAAAAGAGGGCTAGCCTTAAATACCTTTATATCCCTTTGACTCTACTGTCTAATTGTTTGCCTTTCAAGCTCGCGATTTTACCTTCAAGAGAATTTGCACTAAGATTAGACAACCGAAAACATACTTAAGCTTAAGCTAAAGCAATTAAGAGTTAATGGTAATTTGGCAAAGATTTTCCTTGTTTCGACAACTTCTTCCATAAAATAGGACAACTCCCAACCATCAATAAGACATCCATAACCATACCTATATTACAACTTCATATTCATTCTCATATAATACTCCTTTAACGTCATTTGTATTACTCAACACAAGATTGTACTCATAACACGTCAAGAACTATTATTTAAGTCAAGTCATTATTCAAGAATATCACTATTTCCATATTTGCGCTCCATATCCTCCTCGCTTCCATAATCCAAGTCTTTAACCTCTCAATATTCTTAATAACATGATTTGAACATAAAACTCACCTTTGATGATGTGGAAATGAACTTTGAATGACAATAGCTCCCTTGGAGAGAAACCCTACTTCAATACAAAAGAACTTCTTTGATCTCCACAAACCTTAGAGGACATCTTTGCACTTGATTCTTCTAGTTTTGGTATTTTGATCTTTGATTTACCTAGGATTTATACTAGAGAAGTGTAGAAAATGTTCTAGAGCCTTCAAGACTTGGAGAGAAAATGAGATCTTAAAATTAAGAGCATGGCTCGTCTATTTATAGTTGGAACCAGAAAATTCCAGAGGGCGGTTCGACGGGCGGGTCAACGACCCGTCGACTCACGCCTACAATTGTCTAATTGCAAAAACGCAGGGACGATACACATCGATGGTCCGCCGACATGTCGACAGCCCGTCGATCGTGACTGGTGCCTACAGACTTTCCTGATTCAGTTCAGATTTTGCCGATTTGATCCGTTCAACTTATAGGCCCGTAAATTACTGGGAACACTGGTGGTGCATTTCCTCGCACGGTAAGACACTCTCTACCTTAACTTTCTCCAATGAGCTCTCCTCTCTCTCCTTAAGTGTTTTTGGAATCCCAATTAGAATCATTAAGTATTCCTTCTTGCTTGTAGGGACGCCATAACCACCTTAACTTGCGTTAGTCTGTCTACCACGCAACAACCCAAAATTTCGAGGTGTAACAATATGATCCAACACTGAGCCATTCGGGCCCTCCCTACATTAAACTCTCGGGGCCAAAGGCCCAACACTACTTCTTCATCGAGACCGATTTGAGAAAAAATATGAAAGGAAAGCTAATATTTGCAATGAAGGCCCAACCGTTGTTAAAAATTCCAGCTATGGGTAAAAATAGACAACTGGTGGGCTTAGGTAGGCCCACCAGCCTAACCCGTTTTCCCTTCTAATTCATTTTTGTGAAAAATGTATTTGTAAAAGACACTTATTGATTATTGAAACCCTTATGCATGTTAGAACTAGGAAAAGCGCGTAGTATTTAGGAAATTCTCCTTAAAATGGATTTCTAAATTAGGCTAAGCCATTTCTAAGATTAAAGTTACGATTTTAAAAGGTTCAAATTTGTTTCAACTAATCACGATAAATATGAGAATAAAAAATGGATTTTTTGATTAAGTCGAATGAGTTTTAAAGTTAAAATGAAAAGAATACTTTTCTCTCTTAAAAAACGCTGAATGATGGATTCCAATGTGAAATTATTTGACTGAAATGGACTTGCTAATATTGTTATAAAAATGGACTGAAGCAGAAACGATTTAGTCTTTGTAAAACTGGTCTAATTAATGAGGACTTGGAACATATGGGTTTAAAGAGAACATATGATTGAAATGAATATGGGCTTGGACCATAAAAATCCGGACTTAGAACATATTTTTGCTTGGAAAAGACTTTGGTCCAGGAAGCCCAAGACTGAAAAATGGACCCAAAAATGAGATCGAGCTATTTGGACCAAAATTTGTGGATTAAGTTGGATTTGGGACTTAGAATACTTTTGACATTATGAGCTTCAATGATATAAACCGGGTTTAAACTAAATAACGCTTGTACTTTTCCTTATATATATATATATATATATATATATATATATATATATATATATATATATATATATATGTGTGTGTGTGTGTGTGTGTACAAAATTGGAGGTATACTCCATACTTTATGTATATACGTATAATAAAACCCGTAATTACTAAACTCATTTTATTAGGACTAGAATAGTAGCGACTCTACTTGGGAGAAATTCCGAGTGTATCCTAGCCCGGCAATAAAGTGGGTTGAACATTTATGTGGATTTTCTAAACCCAAAACCCCCTTCTATAAGGGGACTTTTTGCCAATTTTTTCTGAAAATTATGATATGAAAAAGAATGATATTGTTGCGGAAATCTAAACAAGTCTTAAGCAAATAATTACAAAATCACACATTGAAGCTCGTAGCTCAACCGTATTCTATGGATCCTTAATACTAGGGTGCTTAAAACCTTCCCCAGTGGATCACCAGAACCCTTACCTCGAACTCTGGTCCAAAAGACTTTTTCTCTTGTTTTTGAAAAACTCTTTTAAACCCGATTTTCCTAGTTTTCCTTAAATAAATTAGGTGGTGACTCTAAAACACTAAATATCCAATTTAGAGCACCAACAACCTCGTAATAACTTTTGCGCATTAGTCTGCGTAAAAGCGAACCGAAACCAGAAGGGGGGGGGGGGGAGTATCGTACCCGTTGTGTGAAGGGCATTGGTACGAGTATCATGTTATGAATGGGAAAGTATGTAAATATGTAGTTACAAGTTGTAATCCGAGAATGCCAAAAGAATGTGGGCATTAACTGATAATTAATTGATTCGGTTGCTTATTCAGTCCTCATATTATTTCATTGAACCTGTATACTTTTGTAATTGGACTAGTTGAGTAATTTCATGCAGTTTATGGCTATGATAATTTGTCATAGACATTCATACATATATAACTATTCTTGCGCATTCATTTTAATAGTATTGAGGTTTTTGGATGGGGTTGCACGCGGTAACGTATTTGGATCGGGTTGCATGCGGCAACAAGTATATAGATCGGGTTGCATGCCTTAACAAGGGTGACGAACTCCCAAAAATTACCGTAGAGCTTTGTGTATATATAGGTTTTGGAGAGGATTTGGTATTGATGTACATCGTTGCATCGCATTGCATTCTTTATTCTTATCCGATTATGTGCTTATTTGATTACCTGGCATTACTTAATATTTGATTATCCTTTACTCGGTGCAAACTTGACTGTTGGGTGTAATATAGACACAAAAGGCTTAAGAGATGGTTTTCTTTCAACTTCTTCGTTGTCGGTCTATGAGATATACAGGGTACATGTATTTCCATACTCATACTATACTTGTTGCACTCTTTGAGTCCGGGTCTTGTTGATTAATGGAGGTTGTGGTGGCTTGCCGCTTGCCATTCCCGCATTCTCTCTCTCTATCTACTTTATTATTCTGTCCTTTTAGTATTCAGACAGTGTAATTCTATATTTCAGACAGTGTATTTCTATATTCAGACTTGTATGGTATGGTATTGGCTCCTGTACTTCTGACACGAATCTTTGGAGGTATTGTTGTTTTCACATTTTCTTATATATAGACTTAGTATTGGATATTCCTTTAGTCTATTTACTTTTGCTAATTTATTTACTTAATTTGATAAATTTGAGTTTGGTTTGCCTATCAGTTGGGTAAAATAGGCGCCATCACGACTATTGATTTTGGGTCGTGACAATTATAAGTGTATAATAGTCCGTGATATGGCAACCAAAAATTCTCTAGACCGATGTTGATCTTGTTATAAAGAGGTTTTATTGTAAATGTTCATGTGACAATAATTTCTGCTTACTTATCAAAATACCAAAAAATTGATAAGAAAACCACATTTGTATTTTAAAAATAAATTTTATGGGAAAGATTTTCCTTCCTACCAAACTATGGAATCCTATTCTAATCTAATTGTAATAGTTTTCTTTATGGTAAATTGTAATTATGGTAATATAGGATGTGTAGTTCTATTAGAATAGGGTTACCTTATTAGAATAGGAGAATCAAGATCTTACTTCTATATAAGAAGGTCATTATGATGAATACAAAGTAGAAAGAATTTTTCCCATTATTCTTGTCTCTCTAAATTCTTGTCCCTATCTCGATTTTAACATGGTATCAGAGCCACATTAGAAAGAACACAAAAATCCTAAAACAAAGGCAGGTGACGAAAAAGAAACCGACGATAACTGCAAAGGAATCGTCGGTGAAGAAAACAAAACCCAAAGAAAAACAATCTCTCCCTATGAAATTACGTCGAATGATAACCCTGGAATAGTGGTGACACAAGTCCAATTGAAGGGTGAGAATCATGAAGAATTGGCTAGATTCGTGAGGATAACTCTAAGAGCAAGAAAGAAGTTTGGCTTCGTCGACGGTACAATCAAGAAGCCTGATGAAGAGTCACCGGATTTGGAAGATTGGTGGAGTATAAACTCATTGTTGGTGTCAAGGATTCGCAACACCATAGAACCAACGCTTCGCTCTGAAAAGAAGAAAAAAAATCCATTTTTCCCTCATGGGACTGGATGAGACAACGTATGGTATGGTGAGGTCGAGCATACTGGCCTAGGAACCATTGCCATCATTGAACAAGATCTATTCGAAGCTAGTGCAAGAAAAAAGTGTGAACCGAATTGCACGAAAACCTGAGGACGGTAGTGAAATCACGGCTTTTGCCATACACGGAAGAAACTGTCACGACCCAAATCACAGATCATGCGGGCACCCACACTAACCCCCTGGTGGGCAAACCCTTCCCCTAACTACGAGCTTATAAGAAGTTTTCAATTTGAAGTAATTTACAGACTCAAACTGGATACGACTTCTATTTAAGGATAAGGAACAACAGAAATCTAAGAAGAGACTCTGGGTTGCAAGATCTCAAATAGCTCACCCAAACGCCTCTGACGAATGTCTCAAAACGGTCGCGAGACTCCGAACATCACCTGAAAATAGCTCTACACTCCATAAGGAGTGTAACAAGAGTAGTATGAGCATAACACAAGGCTTGTAGGAATCATAGGCCAACAATGGTTAGTTTCACGCATATAAACAAGAAGCAACTAACAAGTAAGCAGATAAGTTACCAAACACAGTCACAACTCTAGTAAATATAGAAGTCTTGCAGTAACGATAGTCACAAGGGATTTCAATACCTCAGGTTATAATCCTAGGTGGAAATCTCTAAATCTTGATTCATCAAGCCTCTAAAATAAATACTTACAAACAACAACAATTCAATAATTTACCAGTAAAGAATCAATCAGAGTATATGCCATGAAATGACATGAATAACAATTCAAATGGAGTGCAATGTCGTGCTATGCAAATGCTATGCAATGCAGTAGTCACCTCTCACGCTTCACTCTCGTACACACATGCTATGGCAATGCCTCATAGTCACACCCACGGGGACCCGCGAAATCCATGTACCACTCGTGCTCTCCCGACGTAAAAACCTCGAGGTTATCAATTACTCTCAATCTCCCGGCAATGACCTCGAGTCTCTCGTCACTCTCAATCTCCAAAGAAAGACCTCAGAGTCTCTCTGTCACTCTCAATCTCCTGCAAAGTCCTCGGAGTCTCTCTCTCACTCTTAATCTCCGGCAAAGACCTCAGAGTCTCTCAATCACTCACATTACCATCAGGACAACATAAGAGTAATATGGACGCATGTCATGCATGATATCAGTCTCAACAATATCACCAATATGCAATCAACAAGTACAAGTCATGTTATTGTCCACGGTTCAATCATCAATATTATCCTTCCCTTTTAACATATAAGTGAGCTAGTATGTGACAGAGATACAACTGGGTGATAATCATATCAAATAACACATGGAATATGGGATGCATGCCTTGTATTAAATCAACCTCAATAATCACCGCAATCATAGGTTCCACAAATTCATACTATGAAATGTAATTCAATATTTAATTTCTCAGTAGTAACCTTCCTCTTCCATATAAGAAGTGAGATAACAAGAGAGAGAGAGAGAGAGAGAGAGAGAGAGAGAGAGAGAGAGAGAGAGAGAGAGAGAGTGACAATTATATCAAGTGCATGAAATCACAACCATGGCAACAAGACCACATAACAATATTGCAATATTGGTGACAAGCCCACATAACAGTAAAACAAAAATGGCTACAAGCCCACATACCAGTATCATAATAATGACGACAAGCCCACTTAACAGCTCACAATACCAACCTAGATGAAATTCACCTTCACACCGTGCCCCAAGGTCTATCATGCTTTCCCCGTCAATCACTCTATCTACATACATTACGCTAACCGGAGTCTAGACATAAAGTAAGCCATAACCTACCTCAATGTCGAGCGGGTGTCACAAACGAGCAAACCAATGCCTTTCCTTTGCGTAGAGCCTCTGAACGATCGAATTCTATCAAATATGCGACACCCATATTGCTATACTTATATTTGAAATCCAAAAACGCACCCCGAAAAGTTACCCTAGGCCCACAAGGGCAAAACTGGAATTTTCTTTAAAAAACATTTTACCCATAACCTAAGAGCCCTATATTCCGAAAACTAGTCAATTCACAAATGGACTCTCAAATCATAAATTCTCATTTTTTTAGACTAGGGCTCAAAACTTTCATTTACCCCAAATTCTTTAACTTAGGATCAAAATTTCACTTCCCACGACTCAATTACCATGAACCAAAAAGTGAAAGAAATTATGTCGTTATACTAGTATCCACTGAAGCTAAAAATTCAACACGCTTATTTTCCCCTTTCAAGCACCTAATGTTTGTGAACTAGTTCTAATCCTAGGGTAACTAGCACGTGATAACATATAAGGTGGACTTGGCCCAATAATAATTCATCAAAATAGTTTCACCAATTCACTTAACCACTTTATATAAAATATAGTCATCCCGACAAATACTTTATTTACCGACTTGTACCTTATATGTGTGAAACTCATATTCCTATAAATAAACTATCCACACACATTAAATAAATATATTTCAAAAAGTACCCGCCAATTAAATCACCGTGCCACCAATTCCCGCAAGTCAAGAATATCTTTTAAAACTACGAAAAGGGTATTTAGCGAAAAAGAGTCCAAAAGTGCTAAACGACCAAACTGGTCGTTACAGAAACCCTTACCAAGATCGGGGTAAAGGAAAAATGATGGTGCATTTTGCATACATTGCAAGAGATTCGGACACGTGTGGACATGTTTTCGACTCGGTCTGGTTATCCGGATTGCAGTCGGATATTAAAAAAGAGACAAGAAAATCGGAAGAAGAAGGCAAGGACATCAACAATAGCAGAGGGTTGGATCGGGATCAGGTTGTGGAAGAGGCAACTACCGGGCTAACACCATAGTTGTCAAAAAAGAAACTCAGGCAGAGACAAGACCGGTGAACACAAGCGGGACAAGACCTCACAATTTGATCAATGAGATCCGGAAGACTGTGATTCACGTGTTGAATTCCCAAGGAATAAACTCGAATGGAGAGATAGATAGTAAGACTGAAAACTCATCCTGGATTATTGACTCCGAAGCTACCAATCATGTGATAGGTAATTCGGAGGAACTGAAATGTGATAGCGGGACATTTCTAAGTGTCCGGTTGGGCTTCCGGATAGAAGTAGCTCGGTGGCCACGAGAGAAGGAACAACCAGGCTAAATAACAGGATATGGTTGAAGGATGTCCTTTATGTTTCGAATTTTTACATGCAATTTAATTTCTGTGTCATAACTTGTTGATCATTTAGATTGTGAAGTAAAATTTAACAAAATTATGTGTGCTATACAGGACCCCACCACAAGAAAGCTGCTTGGAATGAGTGAGCGTCGAGGTGGACTTTACTAGTTTTGGAATGTGCCACGGATACAAGCTATGAAGGCAGAGGCAGTTGATTAGTTCGATCTTTGGCACAAATGGTTAGGTCAGCCTTCAGCACAAGTAACGAAGTCCATTGCAACATTAAGCCTAAATGAGAGTACTATTGGATTAGATAAAGAATGTGATATATGCCAAAGGAAAAAGAAAACAAGAAGTGCTTTTCCCTTAAGTGATAACATAGCTTTGGATATCTTTGAAATGATTCATTGTGATTTATGGGGACCGTATAGAACCCCTTCTTCTTGTGGTGCTTCGTATTTTTTGACTGTTGTGGATAATCGTTCACGAGTCGTGTGGATTTTTCTATTAGGCGACAAGAAAAAAGCCTTCCAAACCCTGAAGAATTTCTTCGCCTTGATTGATAGGTAGTTTGGTAAGAGGGTAAAGATTGTTAGAAGTGATAATGGAATCGAGTTCACATGTATAAATACTTACTTTTCAAACATGTAATTCTTTTCCAAACATCTTACACGGACACCACAGCAAAATGAAAGAGTAAAAAAAAAACACCGTCACATTCTTAATGTGGCACGAGCTTTGAGATTTCAGGGTCATCTTCCGATCAAATTCTGGGGAGAATATGTTTTGACTGTGGGGTACTTGATCAATAGAACACCATCTTCGATGTTATATGGGAAAACCCCTTATGAAATTTTATACCGAGAGGGGCCCCGGTATGATCATTTAAGGGTGATAGGGTCACAATGCTATGCACACGCAAAGGGAAGAACAAGGCACAAGTTTGAGAGCCGAGTCAGAAAGGTGTGTGTGCTTCGGGATACCCTACGGAAAAAAAGTATTTGAGATTGTATGACTTAGAGAACGATGAATATTTAGTCTTAAGAGATGTGGACTTCTAAGAGACTAAGTTCCCTTTTGCTGTAGGATCAGGTAACTTAGTTGACAACATAGAAGTGATTTCAGACGAAACGGAGGGAGAAAGGAACCAACATAACTTCGAAAAAAACCAAAATGATAATGTACATACGAACGAAAATCGGATGGATGAAGTACGACACGGGATACCGAACCTACAGATCAGCCAGAATTAGACCGGACAGATGCCGGTCCAGATAGAGAAAACATGAAGGAACTACAGACAGAAAGTGTTTGTGCCAACGAAGTGCCATCGGAAGAACAATTAGGTCGGGATAAACGTTAGAAGCACGAATCAATTCGGTTGTGCTACTACATCACTGAAACATTCCGAAAATAAAGTGCATCAACGCGTCCGCCAGATTCTCAAAGAACCTCGTGCGCGCCTTACCCTTTAGCTTACTATATAGCTTGTGATAATTTTTCCTCGCAACACCAAAGATTCCTTGCAGCAATCACCTCAGGAACTGAGCCAAAAACCTTCTCAGAGGCAATGAAAAAGGAACATTGAAAAAAAAAAAAGCCATGCAGCAAGAGATCCAAGCAGCGAAGAATAATGGAACGTGGACATTAGAAACAATGCTACCAAATAAGAAAGCACTCGATTATCGATAGGTGTACAAGATCAAGTACAATTCTAACAAAGACAATCGAGTGTTACAAAGATCGGTTGATCATTTTTGGAAATAAACATGAGGAAGAAATTGACTACTATGAAACAGTTGCTCTAGTTGCGAAGGTAGTAACCACTCGGACCTTCCTAACAGTAGCGACTGCGCGAAATTAGGAGTTATATCAGATGGATGTTCATAATGACTTCTTGCACGGTGACCTTACGAAGGAAGTTTATAGAAATTGCCACCGGGATTTCTTGTTCTTGGTCCGGGACAAGTATGTCGACTTTAAAAATCTTTTTATGGTTTGAAACAAGCCCCACAGTGCTAGTTTACGAAATTGTCAAGTGCTTTGATGAAATATGGGTCAAACAGTCGTACACGGATTATTCTCTCTTCACGATGCACCGAGGAGGTATGCAACTTAACGTCTTAGTCTATGTGGATGACTTGATTATCTCTGGAAACGATGATAGTGCCATTGAACAATTCAAAGACTATCTCCGAACATGTTTTCACATGAAGGATTTGGGCCCTCCTCAAGTACTTTCAGACTCAAGTCGTAAATGTGGACCAATTGGGCTATTTCTCTGTCAACGGAAATATACCTTGATATAATCTCTGAGTCCAGATTATTAGGAGCTAAACCAATCAATACTCCCAAGGAACGAAATCACGGTTTGGCGTTGGCTGAAGGAGCCAATTTGGGTGATCTGGAACCATACCGACGTCTAGTCGGTAGATTGATATACTTCAGTTTTACGCGAACTGAGTTGTCATATCGCGTGTATATTCTATCCCAATTCATACAACAACCAAAGGAAGCACATTGGAATGCGGCTCTCCGTCTGGTGCGCTACTTGAAGAAGAACCCAGGACAAGGCATTGTGATGGGAAAAAAATGTGATCTCCAGTTGTACAGATGGCGTGATTTGGACTGGGCCGGATGTCCGTTGACTCGAAAATTACTTACCAGTTGGTTTATCTCCCTCGGAAATTCACCTGTATCATGGAAAATTAAGAAGCACCATATTGTCTCTCGCTCGTCCGCGGAGGCAGAATACCGATCAATGCCAATGACAGTTTTTGAATTAAAATGGTTAAAGGGAATTTGCATAGTTTGGGCGTTGAACATAAATCTCCGGTGAAAATGTATTGTGATAGTCAAGCGGCATTATATTGCATGAAATCCGGTGTTTCATGAATGGACTAAACATAGTGAAGTCGACTGTCACTATGGTCGGGATGCACTCCAACCGATATAATACTTCCCAGTCGTGTGTCAGCTAGTGAGCAATTGGCCGATGTGTTTATTTATGGTAAATTGTAATTATGCTATAATATAGGATGTGTAGTCCTATTAGAATAGAGTTACCTTATTAGATTAGGAGAATGAAATCCTTGTTTCTATATAAGGAGGTCATTATGATGAATACAAAGTAGAATAATTCTCTTATTATTCTTGTCTCTCTAAATTCTCGTTTCTGTCTCGATTTTAACAAAAACACACCCTTGTTTTCTTCCAATTTTCGTTTGATTTTCGGAAATTAAATCTGGTTTTCGAACTGAACACATTTGTTTTTAGATTTTGGGAAACTTTTCGAATCCAAATGGTGATCCTTTGTTTACATTTTTTTGGAATATCAATTCCATGAATTATATACGGTCTTTCCAAATTTAAGCACATTTGTTTTTAGTATTGAAGAAAGTTGGTCAAAAACTTTTCTAATATTGATGGGCCTCACCTCACGTAGTCTCCTACGGAAAAATCACCCCTAATGAGTAATTCACCCCTACTTCCTCTATTACAATTTATGGGATATAGTTTGATTAAGCACAAAATTTAAGAAAGAAATGAATTTTTTTGAAACTTGTGGTCTAAACAAGCCTATATTTGTGTGACTGTAAATCATTTAATTAAAGGTAAAAGGATTTCATTAAAGGTAAAAGATTAAGATTAAGTGTTAAGTTAAATTATTTTTAAATATAGAAATATATAATTCGTTTTTAGATAGACTAAAACTAGCTATGTCACATTAATCGTATTTAGGGAATATGTATTTTCCCTTGTGCACCAAACAGAGAGAGATTTTACATTTAGTAGCAGAACTCAGGAAAAAACGTCTGTGCAACTTCTTCCCTAACTAGACCAAGTGAGGTACACAAGACGCCCAACACTTTTATTATACAGATGGCGCGTATTTAGTTGTGTTTAAGTCATAGTGATAATATATATATATATATATATATATATATATATATATATATATATATATATTATATTGCTAATAAACATACATAAGTTGGCACTGCTTTTATGCATATATATATTAGGATAAATTAAATTTTATTGAAATTAAATCCATAAGAAATTCGGATTATAGTAAATTCAAAATATATTAGTCCAAATAAATATTATGGGCTAATATAATTGGGTTAATTATTTAGGTCCAATAAATATGGATTTAATTAGAGAAGTTCAAATGCATTGGGCTAGCCCATGTAATTAGGCTACAAATGAGCCCGCTACAAATGATGAGTCCACTTTGCAAGCCCAAGATGTCATCTTCCTAGAGGCCCAAATCGTGCCACATGTCAAATGACGTGGCACGCCAAGTCAAGCGAGAGAGCCAATAGATCATGCCACGTGTCAAATGATGCAGCATGCCTAGTCAAATCAAAGGCTAATGGAGATGCACCACGTGTACAAGTGACATGTTCCAGCCAATCAAATATCTAAATGTTAGCTTAAATCTGATTGGCCGAAAGGATTTCGTCCTTATCACAACTCCTCCATCCTACAACTATAAATAGGGGCCTCATAATTCAGGTGCGGGCACAAGTTCTGGCCAAAGGCTGCAGGGCTCGTGGATCAAGCGCCGCAGATTTCCTCTGCTGCCGAAAGCATTCAAGCACTCAAGTATTTAAGTTCTAGAAATCCGTACGAAGATTCAAGACCAAGCTCAAAAGCCCTTGACTTCAAGTCCAAGTCAAAATCAAATCCATCAAGTTCAAGATCAAGCTCAAAAGCCCTTGAATTTATTGTTGAAAAGACGAATCAAAGAATCATAGAGATTGTAACACTCATATTCCGAAATCAAATACAACGATTGTTACGATATTTTCCTCGTCTTGATTATTATTTTTCTCGACGCGAATTTTATTGGTTCACAAATTCTACCCCGGCATGCCCTGGGACAATCTTACCTCTCATCTCAACTTTTCAATCATCAAAGTTTAACAACATCGAGATGACTTCGCAGAAGATCAACTCAAAATCAATTTCCTCCAAGGTTGCTAGCTCCAAGTTCTCTCGTCGACGTGGAAAGCATCCTCGACATCACCTTTTCGTGCAGCATTGGACCAGCTACGAGGAGCAAAGCAAGCATGTTGGGACAACAAGCACTCCAAGTGTCGTCCGTGACAACTCGTTTTTGATCTTCATCTCCAAAAGGAGCAAGATCCTCTACCGAGGCATCGTATAAGTAGGCGCATTGCCGAAAAGACAAGGAAGTACTCTAGCTCTACTTGATCTCTCGATCCAAGAACTCGCGGCATTTAAGGACGATGATGATACACTAAGTGACGGATCCCTCTCCACTCACACCACGGAAGAGGGCCACCAAAGATCAACTTATGCGATAATCCATGCTATTCTTCAATATCCCCAAACAATCATGCAAGCAATGGTAACTAACGCTTCGTCAATGGAAGTTAGACATCGGCAAACTTGGCAAAGGTGATTGATGGCTTGGCCAAGCACGCGCAAAACCAAGACGGATTGAGAAGCTGACGGACAAGATGGACGGATTAATGGAGGGAGAATCCCACGCACTGGAAGGGTCCGTGGGCACAAGAGATCGAACCTCATGCAAAACAAGTACCACCTACCAAGGAAATTCCTCGTTTTCCGAAGGATGATTCCTCTTGACCGACTAAAGAGTTCATCGGCGGACTATCAAGGATAAGTATGGTTGTTGCCAAGTCTTCGTTTTTACGCAAAGCCGTACACTACAAGAATTGATAGCTTCAAGATGCCCGCTTATCAACCTCCCAAATTTCAGCAATTTGAAGGTAAGGAAATCCAAAGCAACACGTTGCACATTTTGTTGAAACATGTAACAACGCTGGGACCTATTGAGACTATCTCATCAAACAGTTCGTCCGCTCCTCAAAGGAAATGCCTTCGACCGGTACACCGATTCGAGCCTAATTCTATCGATAGTTAGGAGCAACTAGAGCAGGAGTTCCTCAACCGCTTTTATAGCACAAGGCGCACCGCGAGCATGGTTGAACTTACAAGCACTCGCCAGCGATATAACCGGTTATCGATTTCATCAATCGATGGAGAAATGCAAGCCTAACCTCGCAAAGATAGGCTCGAAGCTTCTCGCAATGAGATGTGTATCCATGAATGCATCAGGGGCTTCACTACATCTTGCAAGGAATTAAGCCAAGGTCTTTTGAAGAACTAGCTACTCGTGCTCACGACATAGAATCGAGCATGTATTCTAATCGGGAATGAAGTAATGCCTCGTCATGACCCTCGCAAAGGAAAGGACAAAGGTGAACCCAAGAAATGGAGCAAGTTCGTTCCTAAGAGGACAACAAAGAATCTATGAACGTCAATGTCTCGCCCGTAAAGTTTACTACGAAGGCGAAGAAAGGCAGAGTATGAAAGCAACTTCCTTCCAAGATAACAAAGTCGAAAGTCGACCTTGAAGGAGATGCAAGAAAGAGAATACCCTTCCTAGATTCCGATGTCCGAAATTTTTGATGAACTACTTGAGTTGAAACTCATTGAGTTAGCCGAGATGAAGCGGCCCAACGTAAGCCGGGAAGAACAAAACGACCCGAACTATCGTGCAAGTATCATCGACTGTGGGTCACCCTCTGAGAAGTGCTTTGTCTTCAAGGACAAAGTTATGCAGCTATTAATGAAAATAAGATTCGCTTGATGACGAAGGTAAGTTCAAATCAAATCTCTATCACCTTTGGCTCTTTCGATCCAAAATTCGTATACGCAACAAGAATACGAGGAGGACCATTAGAGGAAGATAGAACCCAAGTTGGACGAAGCCAATAATGAAGGTTGGATTCCGTGACTAGGCGGAGACGCCGTAAAACAAGTCCACGAAAAGAATCATCTACACAACCAACAAGGAAAAGGATGGTCAGAAGACTAAGAAGCAGAAATCGCAGCGTCCGAAGAAAGAAAGTAGAGAGCAACTACCACCAAGAACCACGACGTCCCGTGACTTGGGGAATTCCTACCAAGTCGGTTCCGCAATAAGATCGTCGAGACAACATCGAGGCATCATGCTTCAATATCGATAAAGAGGGAAGCAAATGATGAAAGCCATCAACATTGTCTCCGTCATCATCCGAAGAGCTCGTCAAATCTTCTTCGAAAGAGGTACACACACATGTGATACAGAATCACATTCACAGATGACGATCTTCTACTTGGTGAAACACTGTTACATAATCGTCCATCAGGAGCATGCGGGTTATGCCTATAGAAGAGGATAAACAGAATATTGATAGACGATGGATCCGGAGTTAACATTCTTCCTATTCGTACAATGAAGGAACTTGGCATCATAACTGAAGAACTTTCGAAAGCCGCTTGATGATACAAGGATTCAATCAAAGTGGGGCAACGAGCCATAGGTGCTCGTCAAAAGAGATATCACCATCGAAGATTTGCAATCATGCATGGACGCATGTCATCGACGCAAAGACTTCGTATAATATGTTGCTTGGTGCCATGGATACACGAGAACAAAGTTATCCCATCCTCCTACTATCGTTGTTTGGAAGTATCTCAAGGCGGTGTCGAAAAGAAGATAGTTGCTGATGATAAGCCATTTACTGAAGCTGAGTCACACTTCGTCGATGCGAAGTTCTACTAAGAACTACATCAGGAGAGAAGAAAGTCGACGATATCACAACGACCAACAGCGAGAAGGTCGCAACCAAAAGAGCTGATGAGACCATTGGAAAAGCCGAGTCGACGTCGAGGCGCCGCACCCAAGACGAATAAACAAAGAAAACATTGTGTCTTTAAAAGAAGAAGAAGACAACTCCCGTGCTCGCTATGTTCCAAAGTTGAAGAAAGAGGGGCAACCATCGAAGCTCAAGAAAATGTGCTAGGGGGCTAACTCTCCCTATCGTACGAATTGCCGCAATAAATTTGTCCTCAAAGCTACTTGGAGACTTCGTGGGCTCGTAACCGCCGCAAAATATGGCACTCCCTACAAAACGTACAAATGAAGGCTTTGATCCAAATGCTTACAAAGTTATTTGTCAAAGGTACAACCCTAACGAGCCTTCAAAGTTAGGGAAACTTCCATCGTGAGCTACCATGATGCAATCACGTGAAGGTTTGGGATACAAACAACCTCCGCCGCTCGCATCTCCATGTTAGAAGGGCAAGTACCAACTACATCACCGTGGAAGATGAGTCTCCGTTGCTTCCAACAAAAGGCCTTCAGTGTTTGATCATCTTGGAAAGTCGGCGACAAAAGCTTCTGTGTTTGAGAGATTGGTGCCGTTGAAGTCAAGAAGAGGAAGAACAAGTTCCACAGAGATTATCAAAGCGTTAAAACGCTCGCTTTGCCTAGAACCCGAATGATATACAAAGTTTGATTCCTTCTAGAATGAGGCGAGAAACAAACCTTGTGGTTTCATGTGGAGAGGTTCTGAAAGCAAAGTCTCACAACGTGTGTATACCAAAGAACGTGACGAAGATGAGGAAAGTGTAGGTTCTTCATATTATATTACTACACAAAGTGATCAAGATACTTCATTTTCGTACGGAGGTTCTTTGGCGAGAAGTTGAGGGCATCTCCGCGTGTTACCACATATCTTTCAACGATGGCGATCCTCAAGAGAATGAAGATGCTAGAGATGCTCCTCCGTAACTTGAAGAAGGGTGAAGACCACGATAGACTCCTTGAAAGAAGTTAATCTTGGTACCGATGAAGACCCAAGGCCCACCTTACCTAAGTGCTTTTCTAACGGTGATGAAGAAGAACACACTTACATGGAAATACTCAAAGAATATAGGGATATTTTTGCTTGGAGTTATAAAGAGATGCCTCATTAGATCTGATAGTTGTACCATCATCGGCGGTCAAGAATGGTGCATACCCTTAAGCCCAAAGGCATTTCGTACCGCATTTGGTTCCTTCAATCGAAAATGAAGTCAACAAACTCATTGAAGTCGGCTTTATTCGTGAAGTTAAATATCCTACATGGATTTCGGTATCGTTCCCGTGAAAAGAAGACCGGCCAAATTCGAGTTTGTGTTGACTTCGGGGATCTTAACAATGCACGCCCAAAAGATGATTTCCACTTCCATCCCGTGCACTGATGATTGATGCTACCACTGGTTACGAGGTAATGCCTTTCATGGACGGTTCATCCGACTATAACCAAATTCGCATGGCTCCAAAAGATGAAGAGCTATCGTATTTCGTACACCCAAGGGTATTTATTGTTACAAAGTGATGTCTTTCGGTTTGAAAAACGCTGGTGCCACATATCAAAGGGCTTTGCAAAATATCTTTGATGATTTGCTCCACAAAAATGTTGAATGTTATGTGGATGACTTGGTGGTAAAATCAAGAAAGAGGAGCGACCACTTGCAAGACCTGAGAATGGTGTTCGAGCGACTTCGGAGATATCAACTTCGAATGAATCCATTGAAATGTGCCTTTGGAGTTACTTCGGAAAATTCCTTAGTTTCATTGTTCGACATCGAGGAATCGAAATTGATCAAGCCAAAAGTTGATGCGATTTTAAAAAATGCCCGAGCCTCGAAATATTCATGAGTTAAAAAGTCCGGGTAAGGAAGTTAGCTTACATTAGGAGATTCATTTCGAATTTAGCTGGAAGGTGCCAACTATTCAGTCGTCTCATGAAGAAGGGCGCCCCTTTCAAGTGGGACGAGGCATGTACTAATGCCTTCGAGAATATCAAGTCATATTTAATGAAGCCTCCGCTTTTAGTAGCCACGTGCCGGAAAACCATTGATGCCGTACATTTCGGCACAAGAAAGGTCGGTTGGAGCGTTGTTGGCCCAAGAGAATAGCGAAGGAAAGAAAATTCTCTTTACTACTTGAGCAGAATGATGACACCTAACGAGCTGAATTACACACCAATTGAAAAGTTGTGTTTGGCGCTAGTCTTCTCGATTCAAAAGTTGAAGCACTACTTTCAAGCTCATAGTGTTCATCTTATTTCCAGGGCAAATCCTATTAAGTTTGTGATGTCAAAACCAGTCCTCAGTGATCGACTAGCAAGGTGGTACCTCCAGTTTCAACAATTTGAGATCACATACATCCCTCAAAAAGCTATAAAAGGACAGACATTGGCGGACTTCTTGGCGGATCACCCGATACCTGATGATTGGAAGCTAACCGATGAACTTCCTAACGAAGATGCAATGGTCGTTGAAATTCAATCTCCGTGGAAAATGTACTTTGTGGTTCTACACAACGTGATGGAGCTGGTGCTGGTGTGGTGTTTGTTACTCCGCAGGGAGAAGTTCTACCATACTCCTTTACTTTGACACAACGTTGCTCCAACAATGTCGCTGAATATCAAGCACTAATACTTGGACTTGAAATGGCCGTCGACATGAAGCAATTGCAGTTGCAAGTCTTTAGTGACTCTCAGTTGGTGATCAATCAACTCTTGGGAAGCTACGAAGTCAAGAAGCAATTACTCCCCTATCATGGTTATGCTCGTGTTGATAGGATGGCTTGGTGATGTGACTCTTCAAAGATGTTCCTAGGAGGGAAAATAAGAAAGCCGATGCTTTAGCCGCTCTAGCTTCAGCGCTTACTCTGCCAGATCAAACACAAGTGACTATCTGTCAAAAATGGGTAGTACCTCCGTCAAATGAGGATGAAGGCGCGGAAAATGAGCTTGAGCATCTAGTAGTCATTTCAAGTTCGCAAAGGAAGACCGGCGACGACCTCATTATTGACTACTTAAGTTATGGGATACGCCAAGACTCGAAGAAGAACTCCGAGATTCGTCGTCGTGCACCTCGATTCCTTTACTACAAGGATACCTTATATAGAAGATCTTTTGAGGGGATACTCTTGCGATGTTTGGGGGAGAATGAAGCGATTGAAGCTTTGCAAGAAGCACGTTCGGAGTATGTGGATCACATCAACTGACCAAAGCTCCACTTCCACATAAAAAGGATGGGATATTATTGGCCAACGATGGTGAAAGATTGCTTGGACTATGCTCGAAGATGCAAGGCTTGTCGCTTCATGCGAATTATATACATCACCGCCCGAAGCATTACACCCGACCGTAGCATCTTGGCCATTTGACGCTTGGGGGTTGGATGTCGTTGGTCCGTTGCCGAAATCTTCTGGTGGACACCTGTACATCTTAGCTGCAACCGATTACTTCTCAAAATGGGCCGAAGCTGTCGCTCTTAAAGAAGTGAAGAAGGAGAATGTCGCGAACTTCATCCGAGTAAACATCATCTACCGCTTCGGCATTCCTCGTTACATAATAACGGACAATGGCAAGCCATTTGATAACAAATTGATGAACAAGATTTGTGATCTCTTCGGCTTCAAGCAACCGTAAATCTTCTATGTATCATGCTGCCGCCAACGGTCTAGTCTAGTTGAAGCGTTCAATAAGACTTTGTGTAACTTATTGAAAAAGGTTGTCTCCAAGTCCAAAAAGGATTGGCATGAACGAATGGAAGAAGCCTTGTGGGCATATAGGACAACTTACCGCACACCAACGCAAGCAACCCCCGTACTCGCTTGCTTATGGAGTTGAAACGATCCCTACCACTTGAGCGCCAAATACCTTCTTTACGACTTGCTATTCAAGAAGGGCGACCGAAGAGGAAAATGCTCGATTGCGTCTTGCGAGTTAGAAGCACTTGATGAGAAAAGGCTGGAGGCTCAACAAAATCTTGAATGTTATCAAGCCCGTCTACCTCGTGCCTTCAACAAAAAGGTTCGCTTGAGGTCCTTCCAAGTGGGAGATCAAGTCCTTGCGAAGAAGACCCATCATCATTTCCCATAAGTCTAGGGGAGAATTCACCTCAAAATAGGATGGAGCATATGTCGTGCAAGAAGCATATTCGAGTGCGCTTACAAGCTTGTTGATGCAGATGGTGTGAGGATCAGTCTTATTAAAATAAATTTCTTGAAGAAGTACTATCCTTGAAGCAAGATGCCACTCCTGGCCCGCAAGAGTATAAAAACGTGCACGGCCCAAAAAAAAATGTCCACTAGGTTGAAAATCTCGCAAGAGGCGGCCTAGGCAAAGTTAGGACACAAAAAAAAATGTCCACTAGGTTGAAAATCTCGCAAGAGGCGGCCTAGGCAAAGTTAGGACACAAAAAAAAAAATGTCCACGTCCGCTAGGTCGAAAACCCCGCAAGGGGCAGCCTAGGCAAAAGTTAGGACAAAAAAAAAAAAAAAACTCATTTTTTTGAACTACGGTATGACTTGATCCTCTTCACCGAGGTACGTAGGCGCTTAGAGTTTTATTCTAAGTTCAGTCGCATGAGTAAAAAAAAAAAAAACGCATCCGTCTATGCGTTGTTCAAAATGAAGTTCGCCTGACTAGGCGCATGAAGATCGTACATACAAGCATCCTTTTGCTTCAATTTGGACTCTCACTAAATATTAGTGGTCCAACGAAGGCAAATCTCCATGACAAATGGGTTTCTCCAATGGAATGACTCAGAATCTCTTAGCAAGTGGTTAAATCAAGGAGTTAAAGTCTGCAAAGCCATTGTTCTCCAAATTAAAGGCCTCAAATCCGGCAACCCTTTGAGTTGAAGTCCAAAGCCATCGCAACTGCAAGGTGAAGCCTTCAAATATGTTAGTCTTCAAGCTAAAGTTTTAAATTCACCGTGTCTGCAAGTTGAAGTCTTAAAATCCAGCAAGCCTTCAAGTTCAATCCTTCAAATCCGTCAAGTTTTCAAGTTGGAATCTAAGGCGAATTTCCCGAATTTATCTGAGATGATCCAGAGGGTTTCCAACTTTGATTTTTGGATACATATTATATTAGTAAGTCTAGTTTCCTAATAATTTAGCGGCTCATGATTTTGATGTTCCTACATCGAGATATGAATTTTCTCGGCGAACGCGCAAATCTGAAACTATCGACGTTTTAGCATGTATCGTCAACTTCTTGAATTTATCTGGAACTATTCAGATTGTCGTTGGCTTTGATTTTTGGATACATGCTAGATTTATGAGTCTAGTTTCTTGAGAATTTTGCGGCTCGTGATTTCACCGCCCCTACGTCGAGTTATGAATTTTTTTGGCGAGACTGCTCGAATCTGAGAAATATTGGCGTTTCGGCGTGTGAGCCAAATTCTTGGATTTATCCGGGACGAGTATCCATCCCTGTGCGCCGTAATATTACCTTATCGTTCTTAAGGCGGGGACGAGTGGCCATCCCTTTGCGCCGTAAGATTACCTTACCGTTCTTAGGGCGGGGACGAGTATCCATCCCTGTGCGCCGTAAGATTACCTTACCGTTCTTAGGGCGGGGACGAGTGTCCATCCCTTTGCGCCGTAAGATTACCTTACCTTTCTTAGGGCGGGGACGAGTAACCATCCCTTTGCGCCGTAAGATTACCTTACCGTTCTTAAGGCGGGGACGAGTGCCCATCCCTTTGCGCCGTAAGATTACCTTACCGTTCTTAAGGCGGGGACGAGTGGTCATCCCTTTGCACCTTAAGATTACCTTCTTCATACAGGAGTCATCCCTTGAACTAGAACTTGTCATTGTCGCGGAAAAAAAAAATATAGAAGGCCAAAACGAACAAAAATATTTACCTTGCACTTTGATACTTGCAGGTTGGGTTCCAAATTCTTGTGGAGGAGCTCACAGATTTTTTTTATGGTAAGATTATGAGAACTCCGATGCTATTTATAGGCACGGTAATGCGGTGCTATTGAAAAACATTAACGGTGTGGGACTTCTAATTAATTGGAGTTCAAGAAGATTTAGGAATCCTAATTCAATGGGAAGTGAAGCTACAGGCGGCGGAAGTTTTGGCTAGATCTTTGGGAATTATGGTAAGATAAGGAAAAAATATGTCTCTAGCAAAGGAATGCATTGTCATGCAAGGGAAAGTCAACTTCCTTAATTATCAAATTTGGTCTAACGTGGACCAATCTTTACCAAAGATATCTGTGGACATTGAACTCGAGTTCGATATATATTCTTATTTGATGTGGCATAATTAAGGTGTCGATCCATGTTAATACTTCAAGTCTAGTCTTCAAAGATCCATACCCGACAAGTCTTGAAGTAGGGGGCATTTGTGGATAACGAAATTTTATTGAAATTAAATCCATAAGAAATTCGGATTATAGTAAATTCAAAATATATTAGTCCACATAAATATTATGGGCTAATATAATTGGGTTAATTATTTAGGTCCAATAAATATGGATTTAATTAGAAAGTTCAAATGCATTGGGCTAGCCCATGTAATTAGGCTACAAATGAGCCCGCTACAAATGATGAGCCCACTTTGCTAAGCCCAAGATGTCATCTTCCTAGAGGCCCAAATTGGTGCCACATGTCAAATGACGTGGCACGCCAAGTCAAGCGAGAGAGCCAATAGGATCATGCCACGTGTCAAAATGATGCAAGTACCTAGTCAAATCAAAGGCCAATGAGAATGCACCATGTGTACAAGTGACATGTTCGGCCAATCAAATATCGACATGTCGGCTAAATCTTATTGGTCGAAAGAAGCCTCGTCCTTATCACAACTCCTCCATCCTACAACTATAAATAGGGGTCTCATAATTCGGAAAAGGGGACGGAAGTTCTAACAAGAAGCGGGGAGAGCTCGTGGATCAAGCGCGCGCATTTCTCTACAGTTGGCATTCAAGCACTCAAGTATTTCTCTAGAAGTTCTAGAGATCCAAACGAAGATTCAAGACCAAGCTCAAAAGCCCTTGACTTCAAGTCCAAGTCAAAATCAAATCCATCAAGTTCAAGATCAAGCTCAAAAGCCCTTGAATTTATTGTTGAAAAGACGAATCAGGGGAATCATAGAGATTGTAACACTCATATTCTGAAATCAAATACAACGATTGTTGCGATATTTTCCTGTCTTGATTATTATTTTCTCGACGCGAATTTTATTGTCTACATATATATATATATACTTTGTTTAAAACACGATTAATATAACATTGTAGTTTGTGCTCCGTATCCAAAACTTTATTATATTAGTGTTTGCTACGAATACAAAGTTGGAAAAATTTTATTAATAATTTTAAAAGAGAAGACTTGTTTAAAAGGAAACTATTTTCCTCTCTTTGAGATAAAACAATAACAATATTTAAGCATTAGTTGATACTTTGAATTTTAATTCGATTAATTTAACGGTAAAATATTCTATTGTTAATGTATGTAGATTGGACCTAAACAATACTTATTATTATTTATCAAATTTTGATTTGGATAATTCTAATTCAAATTATTAAATTAATCTTACATGTTTAAAACGAAACAAAGTAGAATTATAATTTTCTATTTAAACGAAGAACTACTATTTTTTAATTTTTGGTAAATATTCTTGGTTTAGCTCATTTCACTTATCATGTTGTCTTTTGCACGATTTTTTTTTTTAAGGAAACGTTAATTAGAATTAGAATTTAACTAATTTACCTTATTAATTATTTGATCTCTATTTAATATAATTTTTTCTTTTTTGGCATTAATCTCTTTTCACATTTATTAGAGTAAGAATAAAAATGAAAAAGTAATTAAATTCTATCTTATTTTAAAATATAAATATTTTAAGTATATTTATTTTAGTAAACATAACAAATAAATGACATGGCGGAATAGCAAATACAATAGTTAAATATCTAGATTAGATCTCGAAAGCTAATATAAGAAAAAAATTGTATGATTTAGCTACTTAACCTTTTAAAGAAAAGCAATAATATGGAGTCCATGTTTTTGTTGTATAATAATTTCATTTGCTCTCACTAATGGGTTGATACTGTGTGATGAATCCACTATTATTGACTTAATGGATACTTTAATTATATGAATATTGTTTGATTTTTAATATGGGGTGCACGTTTTTTTTTTTTTTTTTGACATTCTTTTTTATTTAATATGGGAATTAAAACTTTTTTTTTTGTGAGTTTGGAGATGGTGGGTCCACTTATTTTCCTTTTTTTTTTTTTAAAATATTCTTTAGTGTTTTTAGTATGGGCCGCCTATTTTTTTTTTTTTTTTGGTCCGTGACTGACGACGAAGCATGGGTTTAACCCATGCTTCTATATAGTAGTAAAATATCCATTGCCAAATCTGGGTTGTTCGAATCCTTGTGTTTAAACTGAAATTGATCCTTGAATCCTTGCGTTGATTGACTGAGACCTGAAGAACAAGCTGAGCCGCCCAATTCTCTGATTAGAATGGGTATGGCTTAAGAGTTTCAATTCAATCTCCCTCAATTCTCCACCAAATTGTATGCAATTTGTATGTAAATTGCATGTAAGTTTGTATGATATTGGATGAAGCATGACAGACAAACTATAACTGCCCACATGTTTGAAGAATACTATTTTAATATAATATTTATATAGATTTTATACATACTTATCAAAATTTATACATACCATGTGTTTGAAGAATACAATTTTATACATACTTTATCAGAATTTATACATACTTTATCAGATTTTATACAACTTGTATGTACTTTATCAGAATAACAATATACATACAATTTATATTCACAATTTATACATAAAAGTTACATGTATTTTTTCAGAAATTTAATTTGAACTTTATACAAAATTTACCTATATATACCTATTTCATATAGAATTTATACAGAACTTATTCATCAAATCGTGAGCAAAATCATAAGCCCTGAACGAGATTCGAAGTTTGGTTTTGTATACGTGTTGAAACAAAATTCCTACTATGTTTGGTAAACGAAAAAATAGTGCTACGTTATGGGTCTACTATATGTATGAATTTTTTCCATTTCCTATTACTAGCTATGTTCCTTCTTCTTCTTTTTTTTTTTCCTTAAGCGTAAATACGGTAATGGAAGATTTTTGTTGGCTAGGCTTATTAAGAGGTAAAATATCTCAATACCTTCCTTAATAGTCCATTACTTTTTCTAATTAACTAAAAGAATCCGAGCTACACAACTCCTTTCGTCTCAATTTAAGTGTCTTACTTTCGCTTTTGATCCGTCCCAAAAACAGTCTTAGATTTAGTAAGTTGACAATTCAAACATCTTAAATGATAAGTTTATAACCACAAGATTTAAGTTTTAGTACATTATACACATCTTTAATTTAGACCACAAGATTCAAAAGTCTCTTTTTATTTCTTAAATTTCGTGCCTAGTCAAACTAAGACACTTAAATTGGAACGGAGAGAGTAGAATATTCACTTTATTCCAGTTGAAGAATATTGATGGTTATTAATGTACAATACAACATCAATCTCTCTTCGTCGCCTAATGAAGATATGAGAAAGAATATAAAAGCATAAAAGCCAATACATTTTAGTTTTTAAATATGATTTGTATGCAAAGTAATTAATATGTTCGTACATAGAAAATAAAAAAAAATTAATTAGAGAAAGATTGTAGCCATAAATCAGCATTGATGAAAGACGAGTTGAGGAAGGGAAGAGCTTGGGTATCATTAAGCTTTTGAACATATGATGCCCTTTGTGACATGTTTGATCCTGCTCCTGAACAATTGTACTCCCCATAGAAGATCGTCCTGTAACCATAATTCTGATCAATTTATGAATGAGGACGTACATTTAAAAAAAAAAGTGATGAAGATCAAAATGTCACCGCATTAACTAGACTAACTTTTTTAATTTGTTGGAACTCAATATACATAGATATAAATCTTTTAAACTTGTTCAAATGTATATATGAGTTGAGCCAAAGCTAATCTTTGACCCGCAGCCGTTGATCAGAAGCAGATTCATCTCTATGGCAGCAACTTTGAATGCATCAACTGCATGCTTGCAGCCAGAGTATGTATATGTGTGTGTATATGTGTGTATATATATATATATATATATATATATATATATATATATATATATATAATTTTATGTGTGGCAGAACTCGCCAACTTTTGGTTTGAACCTTATATATATATATATATGAAAAACAAGTATAAATATATAAGGTTTGACATATATACCTTAGAATCTACCTTTTTAACTATTACAACCGTCCCATAATAAGTGTCACCTTAGCCAAAAACACGCACATTAAGAAACCTATAATGCAATGTGATGTTTACCAAATTACCCCTATATAATAAAATAATGACTTTTACCTTTTGATTAGAGCATGTATAAGAAGTAAACCTTTTGACATTGGGAATCCAACAATATCAAGTTACTATGTGATCTTTCCAATCATCATTTAGATGTTACTTTATTGTCTAAGGGTATAATTGGAAAAAACTAGTCAATTTATGTCTTGGTTTCCTAAGGTGACACTTATTATGGGACAAAAGAATTTGACTAAGATGAGACTTATTATGGGACTGAGGGAGTATATTAAATCCTGAATCCGTGGACGGGAAGTATTTATGAAATGCATCGATGATATGAACTTAACTGGTCTCTTGAAGGGTCGTTGAGGTCGTTCCATCCCTCAGGAGAAATAATATCAGTCATGAAAGTATTAGCAAAGACAACAGTAGAGAAAGGCCTCCAAGCTCGGCCTAACCAAATCCGACCAGTTCCTCCCACATTGCAGTTAACGAATGCAAAACCGCTGTCTTCATCTTTTGAAGCTCTGCCATGTGCTGTCACTGCTCCATTTATCGACCTTGATCCTGGACTCGCTATTGATGTCAATTGGCAGTTCTGCACTTTAACAAATGTACATCACACTTCAAAATTTAACTTATAGTTAGCGTTGTAACAAGCTAATCAGCCTTACTTTTTCAAGTTAGTATTCTCACTTTTAATGGACTATTAGCCAATAGCCATAGTTATCTTCATGTGATATGATAGTGTTCAAATTCTATCATACTGTATGGGGTTGCTTGGTTAAAGAACAGATTATCTTAAGATTATGAGGATGGGATCGACTATATAATACTAGAATTAAATAATTATATACTTTTAAAGATAGTTTGATTATCGAACTAAAAATGAGATATTACATGATTTAATATAAAACGTAGGTTTGGTTTAAACTGAATAAATGGAGATTCATTTTTATTTCCAATTTTAACCTTGTCTTCCATCTGTTCTTCACTTTAAGGTATTTAAAATCTCTAGTGTCTTAGTAATTTTTTTTTTTTTTTTTGTACATTTTTTCATTTCTTTTGGATGTTCTTTTACATTTCTGTTGGGATTTCACCCTAAAATAATATAAAGGAAATTAATTTAGGGCCAACTTTTTAGGCACTCCCGTGAAAGTGCACATTAATTTGTACTCTAATATTCATATGAAACTTAGCTATATGTACTTTTTATTTTCCAGAAGATCCATCCATGTTTAGGTATATATACGTACCTCATAAAGTGATTTGCCATTGCCAAAAACGAAGTCGATAGAACCTTGAATGTAACATTCCTTGAAATAATGGCGACCCCGATCATCATGAAGGGTATCCTGAGCTCCGAAAAATCCACAACCCCAGAAGGCAGCTTGGTCTCCTCCTATTCTAATGGCTACTGCTTGTGCTCCTACCGCCCCAGGCCCTGGAATCGGAGCTACATTCTGTGTACTCACAAATAACATAGTGCAATGTTGTGCCTATGATGTAAGTTATAACACTGACAACATAAAAATTATTTATTGCACGATAATATGTAATTTAATTAATCTCCTACAGCATGTTAGTACTAATTTATTAGTGTCAGCGCATATAGTTTAAACTCAATTTTATAAATTGAGCGATGGTGATATACCATGAAACTTATATTCTTAGCGATAAAGTTGGTGGAGAAAACTTGGACAGAGCCACTGTTAAATGTGCCATGTGAAGAATTGGCATTGTCATTATATATTATAGCTGTTGAAGTATACCCCTGCCCTTGAAACGTGATATTAGGCTTGCTTTTTGGAACAATCACCTTTTCACTGCATTAACAAAACAAAAATAAGCCTTAATTTCTAGCTCAAATGATACCTACTAATATTCAACGACAAAATACAATAAAAACTTATTCCAACCCCATTAAGGGCAGAAATTTGACTTATATGGACGGATAGTATAAAGTTTCTTACATTAGTATCAGTGTCCTTAAACATGTTATACTTAGAATAGTTACATGTTATAGGTAACTTAACCTGATGGTGTAAAATAAACATGTAATGTTTGTGCATAAAACTTAAATTAAGAATGTACGAGTACTTACAAATAAATGCCACTGTTGATCCAAATCAAGCTCCGTATCGCGCTGAAATTCGCAACTGAATCAACAGCAGCTTGCACTGTGGTGAAATTGCAGCAACCATTATGATCAACACAGAGAATTGAAGTTGTGCTGGGATCTATAGCTGGAAAATTGGGGGAGAAATTGTCACAAATTGATTGGTTTGTTTTTTTATCACGATGATGATGACCTCGATGAACCTGGAAAGTTAAATGGTCATATATCATGAAGGATGTTGATACAAAAATAGCCACAATAGCAATGAAAAGAGGGAAATACATGCCTTTAGGATGCATTTTTCTGATTGGAAGAAAAATGAGGTGAGTGATATATTAATTGAGAGGGATGAGATATTTTAAATAGGAAATCTTGGGTTTATATAACTTGGAAAAACAATGCGGGGAAAGATAAAAAGGAAACTTGAATACTGAAGTATAAGAATAGATGACATGTCTTGCAAATTACCCTGTCCCTCTTTTGTGCAGAATGCACGTACCTACCTAACGTGTTAACTTTGTCACACTGTAACTCCTAATTACTAACTGATATTAGGAAGTAGCATAAGAGGCTTATGTTAACTAGCATGACAAAATAAGAAGCATTAGGCGACATTATAGGAAGTATATAAAATACTCATAATTATAGGTAGAACATAAATCAGATCTATTTGTCTCCTTATGAGTTTTGAGTGACCGGATTAAACTATGGAAGTATGGATTAACTCACTATACTTGTGTCCATTTGCAGGTAAATTTCATTTTTCAGCATTATCCTTCGATTATCGTTTGTCATGTTATAAGTGAGAAATGCATTTTCTCTTTGATTTGTTGATTATTAAGGTTAATTGTTTAGTTAGGTGTAAACATGCATCCGGTGTGGATAAGTATTTACCGGTGCGTTATTGAGTGTCCTTATATGGTAGATTAAGAATCCTCATTTTGAAACCAAAGTCATTTTTTTTTCGTAATCAATCAATTTAATACGCCCAATCACAAATTAGTTGGGGTCAGTTATGTGAATTTCGTACTCATTGAGGTGTATATATTCAGTTCCGTATTCCTTGAATTATGTCACAATTAGACTACTTTTACGCTGGTTATTAACATATACATATATTAACGTTCTTCCTATAACGTATTTTGAGGGCGCCGGTTATATTAATTATGTTTTGCTATTATGGTGTAAGTAATATGCGGTACTAATAAGATATATTTTAGAAAGTATGCAATTTAGCTAATACATTAAATATCAAATGAAGTGTTGAACACAACTGCTGGAATGGAGTACCAAATGGCCACTAACTGCTGAAAGTTTCAGATGTTTTAAATATCGACATTGAAACAATGGTAAGAAGCAGTTTGGTTCACTATCCAAATTACATAATTAAGCCCACTTGATATAAAGGAGTACAATTTTTAGACATACTAACAAAAACTGTGAAACTATATCTATAGTTATAAAATTGAAACAAATTAATTGAAAGTAATTATTGATGGTGAGGATGATTCAATAACTATAAAAGGACTTACTTTTTATGCAATTATCACATCGAGAAGAACTTAATTCGCACAATCGGATTGCTTAAAAGTTAAAATCCATTATAAATATCTATAGTAACGAGTATGTGTGACAAGCAATCCTCTTCAATTAGTTAAACTCGAATGTAGCACAAAAATTCTTTCCATACTAAATATCTCATAGTTTAAGATACCTTATCCTGATGAGATAACAAGTATATCAGCCCTTTATTATGATTTTTTGTGAAGTCAATTATGTGGCTTCATGCCTTTGATCATTACCTTTAAGACGTTATTTGAACCTCTCTTATAATCATCCTTCACTGAGAAGGGAATGTATAATGTCCTGCATGCTTCCTCCTATCATTTCTAGAAATGCAATACAGAGCTTATGAATTTATGTTCTTGGAAGCAACTCAAGTGATAACTTGCGACCAATATAATGTAACAAGTCTATTATTGTCAGGCTATTGTTGATATTCCAAGTCAGGTCTAGTTTCAAGTGGGATGCTATAAAGGAGAATGAAATGGACAACGTAAAGAATAGTTAGTTAACAAATTTAGTGTAGTAACAGAGTTACAGAGGTGATAAGCTTACAAATTTACAATTACAATGCTTTGTTTTTTTTTTCTCCTCATGACCAATTACTAATGATGGTCTGGTGTTTCACGAATTGTAGTGACCCGTTCGGTTGTTATGCATATTTTGACCATATTACCCCTGTCGACCCAGTTCCCTGAGGTATTCGGGCGTTTCTAGTAAAAGTTGATAGAATTAGAACCCTTAACTGAAAGAGTTTGAAAGAGTAGTTGACTTTTGTTTAAACGAACACTTTTCAAAATTTCATCGATTCCGTGAAGTCCGTAGGGTTGTTTATGACTTGGTGGGGCAGCTAGTTCGGTTCCCGAGGCTTTCAGGTGCGTTTTGGGTACTTGGTTTTAGCCGTTTGGGGGTTGATCGAGTCAAAGTGACCTCCATTTTGAATTCCGAGGTCACGGATGGATTCGTAGCATGTTTTTACTTGTATCTGCATGTTTGGTTTGTATCAGGGAGGTCCCGGGTGTTTGTCAGGGTTTTGGGTTGAGACTGGGTGAAACCAGGAAATTGTTGATTTCTGATGTCTCGCCCCTGCGGATCCGCCCAAGCGGGACTTGGTCCCTAGGAGCGAAAGTGTGATGCAATTAATGAATTGTGTCCCAGCGGATGGGTATTCGCTGAGGCGGGATCGTGAAACCGGAAGTAGATTCGCCCCAGCGAAGATCACTGAACAAGAAACCTTATTTTGTTCGCAACTTCGAATCATTAGTTCCATTCACCAAAAACCTAAGCCTAAAGTGCATTGGGGGCGATTTTCTAGAGGAGTTTTGGTGGAATCATCTTGGGGTAAGTTCTTGAACCTTAATCTTGTAATTTATCTTTTCTTTTCTAGCATCCATGGTAGTTAATGGCTATTGAGGGTGATGGGTTATAGAAACCTAAGTTGTTAATCATTAAATCCTCTAATCTAATTGGGTATTTTTGTTCTAATTGTTGATTCCTATCATTTGATTTGTGGATTAATAGATTCTGGGTTTGAATCTCCCTTGGCTCCTAGAATCAATTCATGAAATTAGGGTTCTTACTAATTTGGGGGTTTTGGCTTTATTGATGAAATTGAAGGATCAATTTTGGTTAGAACTCCATGAAATTAAGGATAATGACTAATTGGACTACGAGTAGTGTAATTTCACCCTTAAATTTCGTTTTTCCCTCGTGAGTTGATAGGGGTATTTTGAGTAATTCTCCACCCATCTCTTTTTCCGATTAGTTGGCTTGTTGTGGTAATTTACTTACTTAGCATTATTAATATTAGACTTCGATCATTCTAAAACACTTTAGAAGGGGAAGGCTCAGGTGGAGTAATACTTGCCTCCTGTTCGACATTTGAGGTAGGTTATGCCTTACTTTCGTCAGACTTTGATTAGTGAAACGTATGTATGCGTAGAATTGACGGGAGAAAGCATGATTAGGTCTTCATACATGATGTTGGGATGGATACACTCTTGGGTTGGTATGACTTCTGATTATGTAGGCTTGTCGCTATTATTTTACGCACTGTGACATGTGGTGTACTTGTTGATGTGATTGGGTGATTTGAGGTGATAGATTCACTATGACGATTGAAACTCTATGTTGTTTCCAATTTCATGGTTGTTGTGATTTACGCAAGTCTTGTTATGGCTTATTGTGATTTGTGATCTCCATAGCATATTCATTGGCTTTTGATTCATTGATATCTCATTCTTGCATTCATACATTCATGCATCATGGAAATGTTGTGAAAAAAAGTGTGATAAAATAATTATGGAACAATTGATGGAAAGAGACTTTGAAAACATATGATGGAAAGTGAAAGATGAAAGTCACCTCTCAGCTTTGTGCGGAGTGGCTAATTTTATGAAAGTGAAAGATGAAAGTCACCTCTGGGCTTTGTGCGGAGTGACTGGAACATGGGCACCATGGGTCTCCCGCGGGTCATGATTACCGAGACGGTTAAGAATCTGTCCAGAGCATGTGTGTACAGGTTGTGTCATTGGCCATTGCATTGCATTGACATCCATCTTATTGCATTGCATACATCATCATCTCATTTTACATCTATTGATCGGATTTGTGGTTGTACTTGTGTTGTGGCTATTATGAGCAATAGTGAAAGAGTCGCCAGACTTATGTTTAGGTGCTTCACCATAGTTTATGACTCGGTTATTGATCATTTGTGATTTGCGTGAATGTTTGTACCTGTCTGCTTGTCTTGTCTGATTCTGTGTTTTATATGTGTGAGCTAATCTTAATCGGCCTATGATGCTTACCAGTACATGTGTGTACTGATACTACCTTGCTGCACTTTTTCTGAGTGCAGATTGTGAGGCAGGACCTTCTTCCAGACCCCGATCCTAGCCTTGAGGCTATAGCTACCAGGATCCGAGGGTGAGCTACCTTCTTTCCATGCAGCCCTGGGATTCCTTCTCTATTGTCTATCTTTACTTAGGAATTTTTCAATACATTTAGACAATTGTATTATTCTAGACGGTATTGATTAGAGTTCTTGTAGGGTGACTTCATTTTCTGGTGTATTATAACTAGTATTTCTGCACTTATTATTATTATCTATGGTATGGACTTAGACTTACTATTATTGATCATGTTGCTTAAGTTATTTTGATAATTGAATAAGTAATTAATTAAGGGGATGTTTCACCCACCAGGGGGTTAGTGTGGGTGCCATCACGATGATATTTGGATCATGACACAAACTAGACGTATATATATAATAATACACGGGTAATGGATTGTTATGCTGTGAAATTAATATAGGAATTGTTATGCGGTAAATAATAGTGTAGAAATTATTCTGTCGTAAATAATAATGTGATAAGAACTTTTAGGAATGGATACTAATGTAGGAGTATTAGGGATTGTTAACTTAAACCATGTAGTTTATGAATGGTATTAAGAAATTTATTTAGCTTTTCTAAATATATATATATATATATATATATATATATATATATATATATATATATATATATATATATATATATATATGTGTGTGTGTGTGTGTGTGTGTGTGTGTGTGTGTGTGTGTGTGTGTGTACACATACATGTATATACACACACGTATCGATAAATATGTGTCGGCCATAAGATTTGCGCACATAGTGAAGAAGATTCTAGACTTAGAGATAAGTTGAGGGGTTCGAGAATTGTGTCTGATAGGTCAAGAACACTGCGCGAATGGGTTTTGGAAAAAGACAGTCTGAACTCTGATCAGAACATACTCAACACATTACTGACCGGAGGGTTATCTCGTATATTCAAGACGTCCAAGAAATAGCAGTTGGAGACAAACGCAACACATCAAAATTTAAGGGATCATGATCTATCTTGTCAAAGAGTCCACGACCTTCACGCCAGCAACGACTAGTACGTGCATAGGGTTAGGGGATTTTGTTAGCTAGGTCAAATCTATATTTACCCCGTAATCCCTAAACTGTACTCTTAGCTAATTTTTTCTTCTGGATACAACATTGCTCTCTATTGTTCACCTTAAACATTCAATTAATCAAGCATTCGTTCATCATTCAAGCAATTTACATTATTGTTCCAGGAGATCGAATCAGACATTCTTTCTCTTTTACTATTCAGTTTTTCGTTTATTATTAACTACCTTGCATGGATATTTTAATAGTATTTGTTGCTTCAAACCTTAAAATAAAGTTTACAAATAATTAGATTAATTTCGTTATTGAATACCCCTTTCAAACAAATTTAACTGGTTTTCCTAATAAATAAATTCTAAGCTAAACAGTTTTGCACCCACCGTTGGTCTTTTGCAATATTAATTATCCTAAGTTATTTTAATCATTTATTGATTTTGTGTTTGCAGCAAAACTATGGCTGACGAACAACTTTTGGATGCTCTTCAAACTGCTATTAAGGCACGTGACATTGTTGAACTCTCAAACTCTAATGAAACCCTAAATGAGGATGATCATGTGGACGTAGACGGAGGCTCCGATTATGACGAGAAATAGGAAAAGAGCGAGGATTGGAGCCAATCTGAGTTTTATGTTAACTGAACATCCCTCACTAAGAAACGAATCAGGGATGTTCCACGGTTAAGGCGCATAGATAAGGGTAATAGAACTGCACAACTTACGATGGAGTAATTTGCGACTTAGCAAGATGCCATGAACGTGAAGCTAGATAGTATGCTGTCACGACTCAAAATCCTAATGTGTCGTGAGGGAACCTACCCAAACTCGTAGGCGATCCCAAATAAAGCTAAGTCTTACAACATAAGTTGCATGCGGAATTTAGAAGAAAACAACCCATAAGCTCGTAAAAAGTCTCATAACACATAACATAAACAAGTCTAAGTAATACATCTCCCCTAAACAAGTAAGTCATAAGTACAAGAGTTACCAAATACGAATACAAGTCTGAAATACTACAAATACCGTATGGAAGATAAGGACAGGATAATAAGATAGAAATGGAGTCTAGTGTTGTGGAACCGCCAACAGCTCACCCTAAACTCCAAAGCATGCCTCAATGATCGGCTGAATCTCATCCTCTACTCAAACTCGGGTTAGAACCTACACACAAAAGGTGCAGTAAGTGTAGAGTGAGTATAAGGAAACACGTGTACTTAGCAACATTATTGACCGACCCTAAACTGAAGCGATGACGAGGGTTGGTCCTTTCGACACTCACCTCCACACTTCGTTAGTATCAAGCTTCACAGTTTATAAGCACTTAAGCATTTAACATAATAAAGTCCACAGTTCAAGTCATAAAGCTTATTCTTTTCCAAATATTCATATATGTGTTTCAATAAGACAATTTAATCAATTGGGAATAGTATGAAATGCAATGGCCAATATGCACCACTATACACACGCTCCGGCAGTAGGTTTCATATGACTCGTGGGGGATTCATGAGGTCCATATACTCACCCGGGATGCCAGATTCTCCATATCACGTCAGGTATAAGCCCGTAGACTATCATGTCATATACTCACCCGGAATGCCAGATCATCCAAATCACATCGGGTATAAGCCAATAGGTTATCAAGTCATCATCACTCCAACCATGTACCATATCCAATAGAGACTCTACAGACCATTCCTTATGACGCATCAATAACATGCCAATAATATCATAAAATATATGAAATGGATACGCGTACAACATGAAATTGCATACTATCAATTCAATGCCAAATAAAGTTCCTTTTTCATTAATTTAGATGAGATGTGGAGTGATGAATGCACAATGAATCAATATTCAGAAGTATTAAAAAACATGGCTATCATAAGCCCACGCAATCAAATATCATACCAAACCAATAGATTTAACACTACCTACCAACCACTTCTCGTAGGCTTGACATTCATCCCTTCACAAGATTAATCTCTTCTTCATCAATTACCCATACATAACATTGGTACCGCATAATGCTCATCACCTCAAGAGTACGTGACCCCCAATTACCCATTATACTCCTTAATTAGATAGCCAACACAAACACGTCACAAAGAGTCTAGTAAGTCTCAACTTGCCTTAATTCCAAAGTCTGAAGAGTCAATATATGGACTTGCCCTTCCTTTGAGCTTCCGAACGAACTCAATCTGTTCAAATACGGTATCTATGTAAGAATATTAACATGCAGACACCATATTCCTATCTTAATGTTTTGGGTCCAAAAAGTCAACCCAAAATCCAATCCTGAGTTTCGAAGGTCAAAATTGTAATGTCGATATAAATTCATTTTACCCATATTCTAAATAATAAGAATACCCAAAATTGTTGAAATGTAATCACAATTGGACCATCAATTTGATAATTTACACAAAACCTATTTCTAGGGAAAAACCCTTATTTCTAGGTTCAAAACATGGGAAGAATTACTAAAATAATGGATGGAAACATGGTGAAATACTTAGATTAAGGTTAGGACCTTACCTCCAAGTCAAATCATGAAGAATGCCCTTGAAATCACCCTAATCTGAGCTCTCTAGCTCCGAAAATTGATTTAGAAAGAATGAGTTTCAAAATAAGATTTTATTCTGTCCTGGTCATATTTATCCTTCGCGATGCAAGGCCCACTTGCCGCGATCGAGAAGTACAACCTGGTCCAGATTACCTCTACGCGATCGCAACCCTGCGCGACGCAGATCTACCCAATAGTGGTTCCTTTTCATCACGATTGCGATGAAAGAAACTAGATACAACTGAAACCATATTTTCTAGTTTCTCCCATTTTACGATCCAACACTCGAAAATCATCCGGGATCCCCCTGGACACAAATCAAATATGCATTTTAGTCGTAAAAACACACTACGAACTTACTTGCGCACTCGAAATTCTCAAAAGAGGTCGTCTTGACCTGATGTTAACCAGAACCAACTCTAATTCTTCAAATATTCTAATTTCTCAACTAACAACCCAAATCACATCAGAACGCCTCAGGACCCAAACCAACAGTCCAACAAAGTGACAAGTCACATTTCGGACCTAATGAAATCTACAAAACTTCAAAAAAGACACATTTAACCCTGATGTTGACTTTGGTCAAACATCTTAATTTCCTTAACTTAGAAACTTCTAATTTCACTAAATTTGATCCACAACCTGCCCGATTGCCTCTGGAACTGCGCCACCTATGCCCGCACGTCATAAATACTAAGATGAAACTATGGGAAGGGTATCTTGGAGAAAATAATACAAAAAGCTCTGTTGTAGGCTGGGCGCTCACCAAACAGTATATGAGGGACCTGGTTGAGTGCCAGTTCCTTTATGCAATGCATGCAGTAAGTAAAGGACACAGGATGTTACTGTGAAAAACTTCTTGCTCAAGGGATTAAAATCCACGACCTACTCCAGTAGGATTTCAACTCCACTACACGAGCAACTTCAGGTTACAACTCTATCGTAAGCTAGGAATTAACTCCCATAATCCCTCACCTTTACAATAACGCTTATGCAACCTAGGAATTAACCCCTATAGTCCTTCCTCACTTGTAATGCTCCGATTGTAAGCACCTCTACTTGACTAACTCTAGCCAAACCACTAATACACCTAGACTAACTCTAGCCCTACCACTCAAAACTTGTGGAAACACACTTCCAACAAGTTGACTTTGAGACTTTAAGAAACACCTACAAACAACCTCTAACACAGAAGAGTAGGTTTACAATTTAAGCATATGAAACAAAGCTTAAAACAAACTAAGAGAATAGAGCATTTTCAGTGCTAAAAATAAGTCCTTCAGTTTGTGATTAGCTTTGTTGAAAACTTGGAGAGTCGTGTGACAGTTGCACCTTTTGGGTGATTTTTTGGTTTTCCAATTGATGCACAATTTATTGCAAGATATTGTATATATAGTGGGGAACATGTGGGATGGATAGAGACCATTCATTCAATATTTGACCAAAAGCATTGGCCAGCTCAACGGCTGTACTTCAGGCAGTGAGTAGCTCAGCTTTACAACTTTCTCTACTTACCGTGCAAGCTGCATAGAGAACAGATCACATATCAGGTCTCTATCTGGTTTTGAGTCAGTTTTGACAATCATCAAAACACAAATGATTTTAAGCTTATCAATTCCCCCCCCCCCCCTTTGATGATGACAAACTGATAGACAATGTTCCCTCTGGGAACCAGTTTCCCAATGTTTCCCCTGCAAAGCAGACCATCATTTTCAAGACACCTACAACATGTTAGCAACAACAACAAAACAAAGAAGGCTTGACTAGATCGCCACATTATCAGTACATATCAATCCTTCATTTTTTGTTCAACATATCTCCCCCCAGCATCTCTTCTCTTTTTATTCAGTTCAGCATGAACATCAGATACTCATCCTATTCATCTCTACACCTATTCATCCTATTCATCTCTACTCATCTTCCCTCTTTTGGCATCAGCAAAAAGCATTGAAAGCTAGTAAGAAGTTCAGCCATATTAACTCAGACCTAGAGGGTCAACGAATACAAGCAGAATTAGAGGGAGATAAGCAAGTAATAAAACACAAGACAAAGTAATTTGCCCAAGTAGAAATTAGAAAAGATAAGAGTAATATTGTCCGGACTCAAAAATACAGATTCAAACTACAAATTTACCAATCAGTCATGTAAAAAAAAAGGGCAGTATCTAAGTACAGGGAACAGGGACTAAGAAGCACTCTTGGTATTGTTTAGCGGGTGAATGAGGTTGTTAACTCTTTCATAGAAAGCTTGTTGTTCCTTTAGAATTTGGTCCCGAAATTCATTCACTTAACCTTTAGCAGGTTCCTCTTGTCACGACCCAACTAAGGGCCATGACGGGTACCCGGGGCTAACCACCGAGCACCACTCATATTACTCGTAATCACACTCATTCTGCGATCATTCATTAATAACCTACTTATAATCATAGGGAAACTATTTTCATTTGAAACATAATTACTTTTATATACATAAGCCCTCTGGCTATCAAAATAATAATACATATATACACATGGGAAAAATCGTGAGACCATTCTATCCACACATGCGTATCTACGAGCCTCTACTAGAGTACTAGACATATGGACGGGACAGGACCCCATCGTGCCCAAAATAGATATATACACAAAATCATAAGCAATGGCACCTCCAGAACAATGGGGTGCTCTCAAGTCTACTGATAGCTCCTATGAGTCTGGATCACCTCCCTGTCTAACTATGGGCATGAACACAGCGTCCAAAGAAAAGGACGTCAGTACGAGCATTGTACTGAGTATGTAAGGCATAAATAAAATGAGCATAATAAAGAAATCCTGAAACATAAGGTGAAAAACATAACTCCGTTTAGCCTTTAAGAGTAAGTGCGTTTTAAACATATCACATACATCAACCTATCACGTATATAATCCTCATTTACCCATGTCCGGGTACCATAATACGCCTCCCACTAGTGGTGTCATGTCCGGCCCTCTACGGTAAAATCACAAGCAGCCCGCATTAGCGGTGACATGTCCGGCCATCTAGGCGCGGTATAATCACAAGCAGACCGCATTAGCGGTGACATGTCCGGCCATCTAGGTGCGGTAGAATCGTATCATCGCATACATTACCGAAACTCATCATAAAACATACGTTAGAGTCCCAAGACAATCTATAACCATATCGGGGTGACGTAAGGTCGAGAAACCCTGATTCTATTATGGGGAAATTATAATCATCGTACCTCACACAAGGAACTAGTATCATAAGGTGGGTCTGGCAATAATAATTAATGTCATATCATAGGCTTTGGAATCTCTATATGATGTTGACCCATATTCCCCGGAATGTAAGAAAGTCATGGAAAGAAAAAGGGAATTCATTTCATGAGAATTATGCCTTAGAAGGAAGGGACTAGCCTTTTATACCTTGTATCTCTTCGACTCTCTATCGTTCACTCGCGTGCCTCTCTAACTTGCGATTCTACCTTCAAGGGAATTCGTACAAAACTTAGGCAACCGATAACACAAGTACATTTGAACTAAAGCTAATGAAAATTGGGCAACATCAACTTCCCCCATACCATATAACAACTCCCAAACATTTGTAAGAACATTCATAATCTCATAATCCACTATCTTCATCAACTACACATCATTCAATTCTTCTATTCCCATTTCAAGGGCATCCATAGCCATGGTCATGATACAATATTGCATTCGTCCTTCTATTATGCTTCTCCCATGTTCTTAATATCATTTATAGCAAGATTCTATTCATAATACATCAAAAGCCATGATTTATGTCAACTACTATTTAAGATTCTACTACTTTCACATTTGAGCTCTATATTCTATTTTCTTCCATAATCCAAGTCTTTCAACCCCTCAATGCTCTCAATAATAGGAAATAAACATAGAACTCACCTTAAGCACTTGGGAACAATCCTTGAGTCACTCTACTCCATTAGAATGGAATCCTCCACTTGTATGCCAAATGAGTCCTTACTCTCCACAAACCCTAGTAGGCTTCCTAGTAGAAGAATCTCTTAATTCTTGGCTTTGATCTTGGCTTTTTGGTATAGATTGTTGTGAAAATAGAGGGAGGATTTTTGGAGGGTTCTAGAGAGATATAGAATCAGCTTTTTGTGGTAAATAATGAAATAAAATGTGGGTTCTTATATTTATAGACAGGGCTGGAAACTTCCACGTCCGCGGGTTGACGAGCCGGGTCGGCGATCGTCGACGTGTCAACGGTCCGTAGACGTGGCCGTCAAACCGCAACCTGAAATGTCTGAGTTCTGAACCCTATCGACGGTCGAAATAAATGTAGGTGCTTGGCTTTCATACTTTCTTCCACCTCCCAAGTCATCTCTTCCCGGTTGTTATTTCTCCATAAGACCTTAACTGAGGCTACTTCTTTATTTCTAAGTCTCCGTACTTGCCTATCTAGTATGGAAACGGGTACTTCTTCATAAGCCAACTTTTCTGTTACTTGAACATCATCTACTAGGACGATCCTAGTTGGATCTCCAACACACTTACGAAGCATTGAGAAATGAAAAATCGGATGGACTGATTCCAGTTCCGAGGGTAAGTCCACTTCATAAGCTACTTGACCCACCTTGCGAATAACCTTATAAGGTCCAATGTATCGAGGACTCAGCTTTCCTTTCTTACCGAATCTCATCACTCCTTTCATTGGTGACACCTTTAGGAATACCCAGTCGTCAACTTGAAATTCTAAGTCTCGCCGGCGGTTGTCCGCGTAAGATTTCTAATGATTCTGGGCTGTCAACAATCGATCTCCGATAACCTTAACCTTTTCCACTGCCTGTTGGATCAACTCAGGGTCTATTAATTGTGGCTTTCCGACTTCAAACTACCCAATTGGGGATCTACACTTCCTTCCATATAGAGCTTCATACGGAGCCATTTGGATACTGGAATGATAGCTGTTGTTGTATGCAAACTCAATAAGGGGTAAGTGGTCGTCCCAACTACCACCGAAATCTAGAACACATGCTCTTAGCATATCTTCCAAGGTTTGAATAGTACGTTCGGCTTGCCCATCAGTTTGTGGGTGAAATGCTGTGCTAAGCTTCACCTGAGTACCCAAACCTTCTTGGAAAGACTTCCAAATCTTAGCTGTAAATTGCGCTCCTCTATTAGTAATAATGGACATCGGGATACCATGGAGTCGCACTATTTCTTTAAGATATAGTCTTGCATAATCTTTTGCTGAGTAAGTAGTTCTAGCCGGAAGGAAATGGGCTGATTTCGTGAGTCTGTCCACGATCACCCATATGGAGTCATACTTGCTTCGGGAATGAGGTAACCCTACAATGAAATCCATATTTATTGCTTCCCATTTCCAAGTTGGAATTCCCATTGCTTGCAATAACCCTCCTGGCTTTTGGTGCTCGATTTTTATTTGTTGACAGTTCGGACATTGAGCTATAAATTCTGCTATGTCTTTCTTCATTCCATCCTACCAATACATCAATTTGAGATCATGATACATCTTTGTTGCACCTGGATGAATAGAATACCGAGAATGATGGGCTTCTTCTAGAATTCAGCGACGTAATTCTGCAACTTTCAGAACACATAACCTGCCTCGGTATCGAAGAACTCCATCTATAGAGGTTTCAAATGGAGACTTCTCCTTTTCATGAAATGTGTCTCTATAGTGGCTTAACTGAGGATTTTCATATTGACGCTCTTTTACCTCCATGTCCAAGGATGAAACAGTGGGATTATTGACATCAATTCCTGTATTGCCTGAATCAATTAGACGAATTCCAAGATTAGCTAGTTGGTGGGGCTCATGAATTATTTCTTTCTTCTCCGGAGGAACTTCACATAGGCTACCCATTGATCGGCGGCTAAGTGCATCAGCTACTACATTTGCCTTCCCGGGGTGGTATAACATACTCACATCATAATCTTTCAATAATTTCAACCACCGTCTCTGTCGAAGATTTAACTCCTTCTGCTTGAAGATATATTGGAGACTCTTGTGATCCGTATAAATATCAACATGAGCACCATACGAGTAGTGTCTCCACATCTTTAGTGCATGAATAACTGCAGCCAATTCAAGATCATGGGTTGGATAGTTCTTTTCATGTTTTCGCAACTGCCTCGAAGCATAAGCAATAACTTTACCGTGCTGCATTAATACACATCCTACCCCAACGCCAGAAGCATCGTAATATACAACTTAACCGTCGGCCCTTCCGGGAAGTGTCAAGACTGAGCCGAAGTTAGCCTATCTTTCAATTCTTGAAAAACGCATTCACAAGCATCATTCCATTGAAATTTAGCCGACTTCGAGTTAGCTTTGTCAATGGGGTTGAAACCGAGGAAAACCCCTCCACAAACCTTCGTAGTAACCCGCCAATCCCGAGAAAACTACGGACTTCGAGGAGTTGTAGGTCTTGGCCAAGTCTTCACAGCCTCAATTTTCTGAGTATCCACTCGAATGCCATCATCTGAAATGACATGGCCCAGAAAGGTCACAGAATTCAACCAAAACTCGCATTCTGAAAATTTTGCATACAATTCTCGAGTCCGAAGAATTCCAAGGACAATACGCAAATGGTCCACATGTTCAGATTCCGTCCGAGAGTAAACAAGAATATCATCAATGAACATGATCACGAACAGATCTAAGAGTGGCCTGAATACGTTGTTCATCAAGTTCATAAATACTGCCCAAGCATTTGTCAACCCAAACAACATCACTCGAAATTTATAGTGGCCATACCTTGTTCTAAAAGCTGTTTTAGGAATATCTTCTTCTCTAACCCTCACTTGATGATAACCCAATCTTAGATCGATTTTGGAAAATCACTTGGCCCCCTGCAATTGATCAAACAAATCATCAATCCTTGGGAGAGGATATTTGTTCTTGATCGTCACTTTATTTAACTGCCTGTAGTCAATATACATCCATAAGGAGCCATTTTTCTTTTGCACAAATAGGACTGGTGCTCCCCACGGTGATGAACTGGGTCTAATAAACCCCTTCTCAAGAAAATCCTTCAATTGTGCCTTCAACTCTTTCAATTCTGCTGGAGCCATTCGGTAAGGAGGAATAGATATAGGCTTAGTGTCCGACAACACATCAATAGCGAAATCAATCTCTCTTTCCGGAGGAAGGCCTGGAAGTTCATCTGAAAATACGTCCGAAAACTCATTCACCACCGGGACGGATTGGAGAGTTGGCGACTTTGCTTCGGTGTCATGAACTCGTACTAGATGATAAATATAGCCTTTAGCTATCATCATTCTTGCCTTAAGGTAGGAAATAAACCTACCCCTTGGGGATGCTGTATTACCCTGCTCAAGCACGGGTTCTCCCGAAAATTGAAATCGAACCACTTTCATGCGACAATTAACATTAGTATAACATGAGGTCAACCAATCCATACCCATAATCACATCGAAGTCTAACATTTTCAACTCAACTAAATCGACTTTAGTCTAGCAATCACATATCACAATCACACAATTTTTGTAGACTTGTCTAGCTATCACGGGATCACCAACCGGAGTAGACACCTCAAAAGGTTTAATTGGCTCGGGTTTCACCCCGATACGACCAGCAATATAGGGAGTAATATAAGATAACGTAGAACCTAGATCTATCAACGCATAAACATCATGAGAGAATATAGTCAATATACCTGTAACCACATCCGGAGAGGACTCAAGATCCTGTCGTCCGGCTAAAGCATAGATACGGGGTTGGACACCACTTGAACTAGAAGCTCCCCCTCTGCCTCTACCTCGACCTGTCGGAACCTAGGGAGTCTGCCCTGTTGGGCGCACAGAAGAAGAACCAGCCGCTGATCCTGTGGGCTGGACTCCATCTCTACCGTACCTCGTAGGACATTCACGCATGACGTGCCCCGTCTGTCCACAAACATAACAAGCATCTGTACCTTGGCGACACGACCTCGAATGTAACTTTCTGCATTGACTACATAGTGGAACCGGTGGTCTCCTCTGGCTATAATCACCCCCAAACTGGGAACCTGAAGGTCTCGAGCTGTGACCCTGCCCTGAACGAATAGAGCAATCAAACCACTTTCCTGCAAATCGGGGAGGTGCACTGGTCGCCGACTGGCCTGAATATCCGAAGTATGACTGCCTCGATCCCCCTCTATATTCGCTACCGGTACCCATAGATCTGGCCCTCTTTTTCGCCCCCTATCGATATCACGCTCATCCCTTTGCGGATGCTGCTGCTCTTCTAGGTTCTGAGCATGGGCCTGAATGCGGGAAATATCCATCCTGTCCTGCAATGAGGCCGTTAAGCAATCTTTAAATAAATGTGGCCCTAGGCCACTCACAAATCTATGTACCCTATCTCCCATGCGGCCACCATCGTCGGAGCATATCTAGCCAATAAATTAAGCTGAAGGCTATACTCCCGGGCACTCATGTTTTCTTGCTTCAAATTTAAAAATCTGTCCGCTCTAGCTTAGCGGACTTCGGGTGGCAAATAGTGGCAGATGAAGGCATTTACAAATTCTTGCCAAATCGGAGGTGGTGCATTCTCTTTTCTTGACGACACCCAATTATTATACCATAAGACTGCCACATCCCGGAGTCTATAAGATGCTAGCTCCACTGACTCAGTTTCGGAGGCATGAATAATCTTCAATGTTCTCAACATTTCATCGATAAAACCTTGCGGATCTTCATCCGACCTTGACCCGAAAAACTCCGGAGGATTCAAACTCATGAAATCACGGGCTCTAGTACTAACTGCCCTGTCACTTGAACCCGGACCACCGCGCCGTGCTTGGCAGGCGAACTAACTATGTCAAAAGATAAATAGCCTCGGTCATTTGTTGACCCGAAGTAACCGGGGGAGGAGCTGGAACCGAATCGAAGCCCCTTCTTGTTCTTCTATACTAGGCGGAGTAGGAGATGTATTAGATGGAGCCTCATTATGTGAGTCACCCTCTTCTACATTCATTGGCGGCTCCCTTTCTACCCGTCTTTTCATCGTAGTCTTGCCCTCCTGGGTGGCTACAACTTTTCCCTTTGGCGGCATCTCTGAAATCATAGCACAATATTAGGGAAGAGAAAATCTTATAACATGGCTCTATCGCACGATCTCATAAGAAGAAGAATGGTCATTTTTCCTAAATGCCCTGTAGCCTTCTATTTATTAGTGTGGCGCGTAACACACCATAAACAAGACTCTACTAGACACGGCTCGTAGACACTTCCTAGGACTGAACCTGGCTCTGATACCACTTTTGTCACGACCCGACTAAGGGCCATGACGGGTACCTGGGGCTAACCACCAAGCACCACTCATATTACTCGTAATCACACTCATTCTGCGATAATTCGTTAATAACCTACTTATAATCATAGGGAAACCATTTTCATTTGAAACATAATTACTTTTATATACATAAGCCCTCTGGCTATCAAAATAATAATACATATATACACATGGGAAAAATCATGAGACCATTCTACCCACACATGCGTATCTACGAGCCTCTACTAGAGTACTAGACATATGGACGGGACAGGACCCCGTCGTGCCCAAAATAGGTTTATACACAAAATCATAAGCAATGGCACCTCCGAACAATGGGGTGCTCTCAAGTCCGCCGATAGCTCCCGAGTCCGGATCACCTCCCGTCTACCCATGGGCATGAACACAGCGTCCAAAGAAAAGGACGTCAGTACGAGCATTGTACTGAGTATGTAAGGCATAAATAAAATGAGCATAATAAAGAAATCCTGAAACATAAGGTGAAAACATAACCTGCTTAGCCTTTAAGAGTAAGTGCGTTTTAAACATATCACATACATCAACCTATCACGTATATAATCCTCATTTACCCATGTCCGGGTACGATAATACGCCGCCCACTAGTGGTGTCATGTCCGGCCCTCTACGGTAAAATCACAAGCAGCCCGCATTAGCGGTGACATGTCCGGCCATCTAGGCGCGGTATAATCACAAGCAGCCCGCATTAGCGGTGACATGTCCGGCCATCTAGGCGCGGTAGAATCGTATCATCGCATACATTACAGAAACTCATCATAAAACATACGTTAGAGTCGCAAGACAATCTATAACCATATCGGGGTGACGTAAGGTCGAGAACCCCCGATTCTATTATGGGGAAATTATAATCATCGTACCTCACCTTGAAGGAACTAGTATCGTAAGGTGGGTATGGCAATAATAATTAATGTCATATCATAGGCTTTGGAATCTCTATATGATGTTGACCCATATTCCCCGGAATGTAAAAAAGTCATGGAAAGAAAAAGGGAATTCATTTCATGAGAATTATGCCTTAGAAGGAAGGGACTAGCCTTTCATACCTTGTATCTCTTCGACTCTCTATCGTTCACTCGCGTGCCTCTCTAACTTGCGATTCTACCTTCAAGGGAATTCGTACAAAAATTAGGCAACCGATAACACAAGTACATTTGAACTAAAGCTAATGAAAATTGGGCAACATCTCCTTAGTTTCTACAACTTCCCCCATACCATATAACAACTCCCAAACATTTGTAAGAACATTCATAATCTCATAATCCACTATCTTCATCAACTACACATCATTCAATTCTCCTATTCTCATTTCAAGGGCATCCATAGCCATGGTCATGATACAATATTGCATTCGTCCTTCTATTATGCTTCTCCCATGTTCTTAATATCATTTATAGCAAGATTCTATTCATAATACATCAAAAGCCATGATTTATGTCAACTACTATTTAATATTATATTACTTTCACATTTGAGCTCTATATTCTATTTTCTTCCATAATCCAAGTCTTTCAACCTTCCAATGCTCTCAATAATAGGAAATAAACATAGAACTCACCTTAAGCACTTGGGAACAAGCCTTGAGTCACTCTACTCCATTAGAATGGAATCCTCCACTTGTATGCCAAATGGTCCTTACTCTCCACAAACCCTAGTAGGCTTCCTAGTAGAAGAATCTCTTAATTCTTGGCTTTGATCTTGGCTTTTTGGTATAGATTGTTGTGAAAATAGAGGGAGGATTTTTGGAGGGTTCTAGAGAGATATAGAATAAGCTTTTTGTGGAAAATAATGAAATAAAACGTGGGTTCTTATATTTATAGACAGGGCTGGATACTTCCAGGTCCGCGGGTTAATGAGCCGGGTCGACGGTCCGTCGACGTGGCCGTCGAACCGCAACCTGAAATGTCTGAGTTCTGAACCCTGTCGACGGCTCGTCCACATGGCCGTCGATGCCGACCGATCTTCGACTTGCTCGGACCGCTTCGCTTTGCTCCGATTCTATTCGTTTCACTTCTAATTCCGATGTAATGTCAAGGATGCCTACTTATATTCCTGTACACATGCAACGTAAAATATCTCGTGAGTAAAGCTCTGGTGCGGACTACCGAACTGAGGGTATACACCGCCAATAAGTCAAAATCTACTTGAAATAAAATGGGAGGTGTAACACCTCTCAGCCCCGCCATTGTCCATTTCAGTTGCTTCTTCAGTACCTGAACCTAAGGCCTCTATTCGTTCAACTAATTACGCTTTTAAAAGAGCATTTTCTGCTTTGAGCTGCTGAATCTCTGTAATGGCTTCCTCCTGACCTTCAATCAAGGTTGAAATGGTGGAGGGACTGGAACTATCCGCTGCTTTGGGTGTGAGTCCACAGTCTTCCAAAGTGGCTAGCGAGACCAAATGCTCTTTTGTTCATAGAGAGGCGGTTCCAGTTTTCACTTGAAAGTGTATAAGCACCTTTGTGAGAAAGAAGCCATAGGGGAGACCAGTTTTCCCTTGTACAGTCCTTGACACTTTCATCATCCGCTCAATCATGATAGCTGACAGGTTGATCGGTTCAAAAGATATTAGAGCTTTTAATGAGGACTAGGTCTGCGACAGTAATGCTAGATCTTTCTGTAGCTATTGGCTAAAGTGCTTTTCTGACGAATTCAAAGACTAGTTGGTGCTTAGGTTTTAGCTCGTGCTTGTAGAGACTCACCTTTGTAGCAGACTTCGCTAGTTTTATAATGACCTTTTTAAAATCAGTAGAGCCCTTTCCTGTTAGCTTCTCACCCCATCTGTCCTTACTTCCAAGATTTGTGCGAGAATTGACTCAGTCAGCACAAACTCCCTTCCATTTACTGTCAAGGCGTCGAGGATCATCATCGATTTTGACCAAGTTATTGTACAGTTCAGTAACTTCAGCTTCATACACATTGGGTGTTGGTGGAGTGAAGAGATGAGTCCATCCTTGAAATTCCACCATCTCTATTAACTCTTTCATCTCAGATACCTCCCGTAAGCTTACATCGAGAATTCTCCTGAAAAGAACCTTATGTTGCTACAGATTGTCTTTACCTATTTGTCTTTTGGAAGAACCAAGTCCCTCATTTAACACCACTTTTCTTTTCTTTTGAGAAGAAAGTTGAATATTTTGATCTCCTTCTTCCCTCTCCCTCCAACTTTTATTTTCAACTTGTTCACTCTTGTCTCCTTCAGATTTGAGATTTTGAGTGCTTTCTATTTCTCCCTCCACCCTGTTCTTAGAATTCCTTCTAAATAGAGGAATTTCTTCTTCTTCCTTTTCTTCTTCATCAATTTCCCTTTCATCGATAATGCCTCCCCCTTTCTTTCCCACTATTTTTCTTTTCTCGCTGTCAGTTCGATTGCATTGCTTACTTTGACTGAAGATAGTTGACAGCGATGCGAATTTCCTTTTTGTTCTGAACTTTCGAGTTTTAAAGGGACTATGTTTGAGAGATTGGGTATATGATTCATTCGAATTTTTATTAGAGGAAGATAAGCAGTTTGATTCTGAAGAGTTGGAGTCCATTTTCTTTTAGAGATACAAGGGAACACTTGGCAACAGGGTTGTGTAAGGAATAAGCTTAGAGAGATGCAATAATGATCTGAGGATTTCTAATGGAAGGAGAGAGATATGCAAGAAAGTATTTAAGGTGGCTTATGCAACACTTTGGAGAAGGTGCAATAAGAGGGAATGGTCGGTTTATGAGAAAGGCGATGATTTGTGAGAGACGTTATTTTGAGAAATTCTTTTGGTGAAATGTGTATGACTTCAATCAGCACATTTTACAATTTAGTCACATATAAGTATTGAAGGATTACTAACCTGAGTCAAAGGGACCAGATCCCTAAACACAATTCTTGAGACAAAAGACAACTTTGAAATGTGCGACATTGCTTGTGCTTACTCTCTCTTGGTTTTGTCATGCACGCATACCTGTAATGGTATAAGAGTGAGTTAGACATAGCCGAAAAACACTTACCAGCCTAATACTCTTCTTTTTTACAAGAGATTTTTTGAGTTTGAGAGATCCGGTTCTTCATTTTGGCACCACTTGACTCAGGAAGAGAGTTTCCCTTTTGTTACCAACTGCGTACATGCTCCAGTGAAGACTTTAATCACTATTCCCTTACCCATTGATGATATCACTAATTGGTTTTGGGAACCCATATAAGTATGGGTCCTTTACTTTTGAAAAAAAGGTGAATCAGGTTCTTTTTGGCCTATCAGGGTAGAACTTCCCTTTTCTTTTCTACTGATCCTTTCTTTTGAGAACCTATTTCTTCTGTTTAGCTTTACTTAACACATACTTCTCATTTCTCTTAATAGACTTGATCCTTGCTTTGCATGCCTCCTTGTCGTGACCTGCTTGCGCACAGTGCGTGAACAGCCTATTTTCCGTTGAGGAGACAAACTTGTTGTGTGGGTTGTAGGATGTTTATTCTTTTTCAAAACCAAGCCCTTTTTTACCACTTCCTTTACTTTTGTACATGGCTGTGATCACATCAGAGGACCAGGTATATTTGAGAGCCTTGTCAAGATCAAGCTTGGTCCTTTCCAAGTCCTCCTTCAATAGTTTATTTTTCTCTATTTCGGTAATAAGCCTTTGTCTCGTTGCCTTTAGCTCATTTTCAAGATCCCGAGAAGTTTCACTTGCTTTACTTCTTTCTTTAGGAAAGACTCGAACCCCTTCTCTTGGTTGCCCTTCCAAGAAGATGTTTTGTTAACTTGTCTCACAGATCAGTTCCTTTACTTCTCCAATAGGTAAGCCCAGGTTGTTCTCTTCTTGCTCCTCCTCCTTGTCATCACTCCTCATATATCGAATTAGCCATCAAAACAAATATTTACATGCTTCATCTTCAATGGCCATCATTGACGTATCTCCAAGATCAATTTCATTTTTCGATTCACTAGAGGAATTTTCCCATGCAGCAAGCACTTGCTTTACCAGCTCGTCAACAACTTTTCTCCTTCTGAATCTCCTGTTAGAAACCTGGTTTCTCCTAGCAGTCCTGTCATAACGGTTTTGCTTGTTTTGAGGACAATCTTTCATGGAGTGACCAAGTTTCCCACACTTATGACATCAGTGGTCATTTCCTCTGAAGTTTCTGCTGGAGCTTCCGATTTGAGGATTCCACTATTTCTCTTGATTATCTTTTAAAATCTCCTTGTAAGATAAGCCATTTAAGACTCATCATCACTTGAATCTCCCCTTCCCTCTTTGATAACCATATTTCTTTCTTTCTTAGCTTCATTCTTTTTATCCCTTTTTATCGACATCTTCAACTCATATGTCTTATGGTTTCCGGTGAGCTCATCAAAAACTAACTTGCTGAGATCTTTGGCTTCGGAGATGGCATTTACCTTGCTATCCTAGGAATCAGGTAGCAGACCAAGCAACTTTCTTACTAGTTTGGTGATTGTGATGATTTCCCCCAGAGAATGAAGCTCATTTATAATAGAGGTGAATCTAGTGTGCATATCATGAAAAGATTCTCCCTCTTTCATTTTGAACATTTCATACTCTGTGGTGAGTATGTCTACCTTGGATTTCTTCACCTGTGTTCTTCCTTCATGGGTAGTTTGAAGGGCTTCCCAGATCTCCTTGGCAGTTGTGCACGATGAGATTCGATTGTACTCATTTGCTCCTATTTTATAGACAAGGATCTTCTTTGATTTAAAGTTTTTCTCAACAGCTTTCCTATCCGCCTAGGAGTATTCTTTTATGGTTTTTTGGGTGGGTTTTACACTCCCTTCATCTCGATTCATGGGAATATGAGGGCTATCACAAATGATGTCCCATAACTCTGAATCTTCAACCATGATAAAATCGTGCATCCTAGTATTCCACCACTCATAGTATTGTCCATTAAATCTAGGGGGCCAGGTGAAAGACTGTCCTTCTTCTATATTTGGTGACGCTGCCATTTTACAGATTCTTTCTAGGTGCTAACCTTTTAGAAAGCACCTACTCTGATACCAATTGTTGTAGGTTGTGCGCTCACCAAACAAAAGATTTGAGGAACCTAGTTGAGTACCAGTTCCCTTATGCAATGCAAAGAAGTAAAAGACACTGGGTGTTATCGTGGAAAACTCCTTGCTCAAGGGATTAAAAACCATGACCTACCCCAATAGGATTTCAACTCCACTACATGAGAAACTTCAGGTTATAACTCTATCGTAAGCTAGGAATTAACTAATCCCTGTAGTCCCTCCTCACTTGAAATGCTCCGATTGCAAGCACCTCGACTTGACTAACTCTAGCCAAGGACCGCTAATGCACCTCGACTAACTCTAGCCTAGTGTGCCACTCAAAAACTTGTGGAAACACACTTCCAACAAGCTGACTTTGAGACTTTTAAAAATGCCTACAAACAACCTCTTAATACAGAAGAGTAGGTTTATAATTTAAGCACATGAAACAAAGCTTAAAATAACTAAGAGAATAGAAAGATCTTCAGTGCTGAAAATAGGTCCTTCAGTTTGTGATTAGCTTTGTTGAACACTTGGAGAGTCTTGTGATGGCTGCACCTTTTGGGTGATTTTTAGGTTTTCCAAGTGATGCACAATGTGTTGCAACATGTTATATATATAGTGGGAAGTATGTGGGATGGATAGAGGCCACTCATTCAATATTTGACCTAAAGTATGGGCCAGCTCAACTGTTATACTTGTGCAGTGAATAGCTCGGCTTTGCAGCTGTCTCTACTTACCGTGCAAGGTGCACAGAGAAAAGATCATAGACCAGGTCTCTATCTGGTTCTGAGTCAGTTTGACAATCATCAAAACACGGAGACACTTAAGCTTATCAAGCTTAAAATGACTAAATAGGTCGTTACTTCTGATACCAATATAATAAACGTTCATCCTTGAATGTTGAAGAATAGAAAATTCCTGGACTCTAAAAAAGTTGCAGATATCTAGTCTGCATATCGGACTTAGTCTCTTAAGTAGCCTCCTCAACTGGACAGTGCCTACCTGCACTTTCACTGAAGCTATTTTCCTTGATCTCAACTTCCAAACTTGCATATCCAAAATGGCTTTCGGCTCTTTCTCAAAAGCCAGATTCTGATCAAATATCACCGAATCCCATTGAATCATATTTGAACCATCTGAATGGTACTTTTTTAGTATCGAAACATGAAAAATTGGATGAACACTAGACAAACCAGGAGGTAAAGGCACCTCCCCAATACGCTGAACAACAGGCCAATATACCTCGAGCTCAACTTTCCCTTCTTCCCAAACCTCATCACACCCTTCATGGGTGAAACCTTTAACAAAACTCGCTCCTCTACCATGAACTCTAACTCATGAACTTTCCAATCCGTATAACTCTTTTGCGTACTCTGAGTCGTGAGAAGCCTCTCTTGAATCAACTTAACTTTATCCAAGGAATGTCTCAACAAATCTGTGCCCCAAGGCCTAACCTCAAAAGCGTCAAACGAACCAATCGAAGAACGACACTTCCTACCATATAAAGCCTCGAATGGGGTAATCTCAATACTCGAATGATAACTATTATTGTAAGAAAGCTCTGCCAAGCGTGGAAATTGGTCCTAATGACCACCAAAGTCTATCACACAAGTTGGAATATGTCCTCAAGAACCAGAATAGTCAGCTCGGACTGACCATCAGTCTAAGGGTGAAAAGTTGTACTACACTCCATCGAGTACCCAACTCCTTCTACATAGACCACTAGAAATGAGATGTAAATTGTGTGCCTCGGTTCAAAATGATAGAAATGGGCACCCTATACAAACGAACTGTCTACCGAATGTAGATTTTTACCAACTTCTCGGAATTATTGGTAGTCCGAACTGAAATAAAGTGTGTAGATTTGGTCAATTTGTCCACATTGACCAAAATAGCATCAAATTTTCCCAAAGTCCGTGGCAATCCTACCACAATGTCCATAGCAATCCGCTTCCACTTCTACTCGGATATGGGCATCCTCTGAATCACACCACCAAGTTCAAGTGCTCATACTTTACTTGTTGACAATTCAAACACGAAGTCACAAGCTCCACTGTGTCTCACTTCAATCGACACCACCTATGTTATTGCTTCAACTCATGATACATCTTTGTAGCCCTTGGGTGAATGAAGTACTTTGAACTACGAGTCTTCTCTATGATCAAGCGAGTTAAGTCACCCAATCTAGGAACTCAAATCCGATGCTTGATCCTTAAAACACCATCACTATCAAGAATCGCCTCCTTAGTCTCACCTTGTAACACATTGGCACGAATCCTACACAGCTTCACATCATCAAATGTCTGAGCCTTAATCTGCTCCAATAAAGAAGACTGTGCCTCCACATAAGGTAGAACCCTACTGGGCTCCGAAATATCAAGTCTCATGAAACCATTAGCCAAAGACTGAACATCCATAGCCATAGGACGTTCCCCCATATGTAACAATGATAGACTAACCATACTCACCGCCTTCCGACTCAAGGCATTTGCCACTACATTGGCCTTGCCCGGGTGATAAAGAATAGTTATGTCGTAATCCTTGAGCAACTCCAACAACCTACGCTATCTCAATTTAAGATCCTTCTGGTTGAATATGTACTGAAGATTGTGATGATCCGTGAATGCCTCCCAATGCACTCTATACAAATAATGCCTTCAAATTTTCAAAGCAAACACTATCGCCGCCAACTCCAAGTCATAAGTGGGGTAATTTTTCTTATGTATCTTTAATTTCCTCGAAGCATAGGCTATAACTTTTCCTTCTTGCATCAACACACAACCCAAGCCTACTCCTGAAGCATCACAATAAACCGTAAAGCTCTATTCCTTGATATGTAAGGTCAGAATCGGAGCGGTAGTCAACAAAGTCATAAGCTTTTAAAAGCTCGCATCACACTCATCGGACCAATCAAATGCCACTTCCTTCTGAGTCAATTTAGTCAACGGGGATGGAATGGATGAAAACCCCTCCACAAAACGACGATAGTAACCCGCGAGACCAACGAAGCTCCAAACCTCGGTGATCGAGGCAAGTCTAATACAATCTCGAACGGACTCAAGATTTGATCTACCATAATAACATCCTTCCTCACCACATTCCCCGAGAATGCCATCGAACTAAGGCAAAACTCACTTCTAAAACTTGGCATAAAGCTGCTTTTCCTTAAGAATCCCAAGCACAATCCTAAAATGTTGCTCGTGCTCCTCCTTACTACAGGAGTACATCAAGATGCCGTCAATGAATACAATATGAAAGGAATCCAAGTAGGGTCTGAATATCCCATTCATCAAATCCATAAAGGATGCGGGGGCATTAGTCAACCTAAATGATATCACTAAAACTAATAATGCCCATAACACATCTGGAAAGCTGTCTTAGGAACGTCCTCTGCCCTAATCTTCAACTGGTGATAACCTGATCTTAAATCACTCTTGGAAAAGACAGATCCACCCTGAAGCTAATCAAACAATTCATCAATGCGAGGTATCAGATACTTGTGCTTGATAGTCACCTTGTTCAGTTGCTAATAATAAATACACATACGCATAGATTCGTCATTCTTCTTCACAAATAGCATGGGATCACCCCAAGGAGAAATACAAGGTCGAGTGAATCCTTTAATCAACAAATCCTGCAATTGCTTCTTCAACTCCTTTAACTCAGCCGACGCTATCCGATATAGCGTGATAGAAATATGTTGAGTGCCTATCTCGAAGTCAATACATAAATCAATATCGTGATCGGGTGGAACACCTGGAAGGTCCATCAGAAACACCTCTAGAAATTCTCTCACTACCGAAAATGACTCTAATAGAGGAGTCTCCCAACTAGTATCTCGAATGTAAGCCAAATAGGAGAGACACCACTTCTCCATCATTTGTTTAGCCTTAAGAAACTACATAACTCTCTTTGGATACTGACTTAGAGCACCCTCCCGCTCTAATCGAGTATTACCTGACATAGCTAAAGTAAATGTCTTGGCAAGACAGTCCAAGATCGCTTGATACAAAATAACCAATCCATCCCAAGAATAGCGTCAAAATCATCCATATCTAAGAATTTCAAATCTATCTGGGTGTCATATCCAATCAAGGTAACTACACAATATCAATATACTCGGTCTACCATTACAGAATCCCCAGCAAGAGTAGAAACATGAATAGGTAAAGAAAAGGAATCACATATCATATCCAGACTCGAAGTAAAGTAGGCAGACACATAAGAATAGGTTGAGCCTGGATTAAATAGTACCATAGCGGGATGATGGCAAACTGAAATAATACCTTTAATGATTGTATTGGATGCCTCTACCTTAGGTCTTCAAAGAAAAGCATAGAAATAGGCACGATCACCCATAGTCTGAGCACCCATACGGTCACTACCTCAGTCGCGCTGAGTACGACCCCTACCTCCCTGAGAACCACCTCTACTTCCTTGAGAGCTACCTGTATTAGAGGCCTCTACCTCATGTCTGCCAAGAAAAGCATAGAAATTGGCATGACCATCCGAAGTCTGTGTACCCCTAAGGCTACCACCTCAGTCACGCTAAGTACCACCTCTACCTGCCTGAGAAACACCTCTACTGCCCTGAGAACCACCTCTAGCCGACTGTGCCGCTGCCCTAAATGGGGGAGTTTGAGAACTTTAATGCTGACAACGATGCCTAAGTTGGGGACAATCCCTCGTGAAATACCTAAGATTACCATACTCATAGCACCCTCTAGGAGTCACGGATCGCTAAGAAGGACTAGCGTCCGAATGTCTACCACGGCCAGATGGCCTATAAGAACTCTGGGACAACTGCCCCAAACCATAAGAAGTACGTACAAGCTGACCTCCCTCAGATTCCGGCATAGTTGCATAAACAGAACTATTGGACTGACAGTGATGATTCCAACTAAGATGACCCCCTCCACTCGAGGTACCAACATAAGTGCTGAAACGAGTTTCTTGACCACCCGCTCCTCATAATCCTCACACCTAATAAACTCAGCCTCTCAAACTGCATTCACTATCTGATGGAAAGAAGGCCCTGTGGCAGCCATTTGTGCTGCAATCAAACGAAGAATACAAATCAATCCATTGGCGAACCTCCTCACTCTCTCAGCCTCATTCATAAGTATCATCAAAGCATGGCGAAACAATGCTTGAAACTGTGCCTTGTACTTTGTCACGGTCACATGCCCCTAGTGTAACCTTCAAACTGAGCCCTTCTCCCCTCTAGCTCACACTATGAGGTATGAAATTCTCCAAGAATGCCTGAGTAAATAAAGCCCAAGTAAAAGAAGGGGATCCTGCTAGTCTGGTCTCGACACATGATCTCCACCACTACTTGGCGGGCCAAATCATCTGAAAAATGGTACAGTCTACTCCACGAGACTCTGCTAACTCGATGTTGTACAGCCTCTCATGACAGCTGATCAAAAAATAGTAAGTATCATCATCTGGGTCTCTATCATATCTATGAGGATCCAGCTTCCTAAATAGATCAAACATCTTATGTTTCTCCATGGTCACTGTAGACTGAGTAGCTTGGGGTGAAGCAAAGCCAGGCACTGACACACCTAAGAAATGGGGAGCCATATAACAAGTGTTGGCCTAGCTCCTGGTGTCTTAAATATGAGAGCAATTATATGATTAAGAGCCAGTCCTATAACTCTAGTATGAGAACCATCAGAAGTAGCGGTAGAATACTTGCCTGTGCCATACTCTCGAGAAAACCCAACATGAGAACCAAAGTATCCTAAAACATAGGTGTAGCAATGAAACCTAGTGGTGCCTGTCCTGGTCCAACCTCATCGGCCTGAACGGGCTCTTCCTCCTCAAGAACATCTAATTCTGCAGATACTACCCTAGCAGGGTCCTATGAACCCACTAGTGCTCATCCTCAGGCAGATGCTGCAACTCAAACTCTACCCCTGTATAGTCCCCTACCCCATACAACAGCCCTAGTAGCAGGCCCAGGTACAGATGTAGGTGCAGGCTCCTGCTCTCTCCATCTGTAGTCGATCTACTCCTCACCATCTGTGAGAAAGAGTGGCACAAGAAACTTATAATTCAATAAAGTCAAGAACGCACAATAAGAATGAAAGAAGTGAAATTTCCTAAATACCCTACAACCTTTCAAAGATAGGTACGGACGTCATTGTTCTGATCCGCAAGACTTTTCTAGACATTGCTCTTGTATTCATGAGACCAATGAACCTAGGGCTCTAATACCAAATTTTTTATGACCTAAAATCCAAATGTGCCTTGAGGACACCTACCCAAACCCGTAGGCAATCTCAAATAAAAGCTATGTCTTACAACATAGGTTTATTATGGGATTTAGAAGAAAAAAACACATAACTTCATAATAATTCTCATAACTCATAACATAAATAAGTCTAAGTCATACATATCCCAAAACCTGAAAGTCATAAGTACAAGAGGTACTAAATCCAGAATACAAGTATGAAATGCTATAAATATTATTTAGATGACAAAGACAGAATAATAAGATAGAAATGGAGTCCAATATGGCAGAACAGCCAGCAGCTCACCCTAAACTCCAAAGCACGCCTCAACGACTGGTTGGATCTCATCCTCTACTCGAACTAGGATTAGAACCTACATACAAAAGGTACAATAAGCGTAGAGTGAGTACACGAAAACACGTGTACTCAGCAAAGATCGTTGATTGACCCTAAACTAAAGTAACACTGAGGATTGGTCCTTCCAATACTCACCTCCACAATTCAATGGTATAAAGCTTCATAGTTTATAAGCACTTAAGCATTTACGATAATAAATTTGACAATCCAACTAAGTCATAGAACTTATTGCTTTCCAAATATTCATATAAGTATTTCAATAAGACAATACAATCAAGTAAGAATGGTATGAACTGCAAGTGATATGCAATGCAATAGCCAATATGCGCCAGTATAAACACGCTCCTACAGTAGGTTTCACGTGACCCATAGGGGACTCATGAGATCCATATACTCACCTGAAATGTCAGATCCTCCAAATCACATCAGGTATAAGCCAATAGGCTATAATGTCATCATTAGTCCCACTATATACCAAATCTAATCGGGTCTCTATAGACTATTTCTTATGTTGCATCAATACCATGCCAATAGTATCATAAAATGTATGAAATGGATATGCGTACAACATACAATTTTATAATATAAATTCAATGCCAAATATAGTGATGAATGCAAAATAAATCGATATTCACTAGTAATAAACTAACATGGCTATTCATAAGTCCACAGAATCAAAAACCATACCAAACCAGTAGATTTAATGCTATCAACCAATTCCCGTAGGCTTGACATTCATCCCTTCACAAGATTGATCCCTTTTCATTAATTATACATACATAATACTGGTACTGCGCATGAGTGCTCGTCACCTCACGAGTACGAGACCCCCAATTCCTCGTTATACCCCTTAATTAGATAGCCAACACAAACACCTCATAAGGAGTCTAGTGAGTCTCAACTTGCCTTAATTTCGAAGTTCGAAGATTTAATCCACAGCTTTGCCCTTCCTTTGAGCATTCAAACTAGCCCAATCTATTCAAATACGGTTCAGAACCCGGCTCTGAAGTCAGAGGTAAACATATTTCATTCTTAAAAGATAACATGTGCAACTTTGCTTGGTATCATGATGATATGACATGTATATACCCAGAAGTCAAAACTCACAAGCTGAGCATCAACCCTCTCCATAGACTGGTAAAGCAGAAGTTGAGACCATAGGTAGGAATAAATTTTGCGGTCATAAAAGACAAAGTTAGTAAACTCCTAAGATTGGCTCGAACCGGGAAGTCAAATATCTAGATTGGCTACATAATGTTGTGGTTTTACCTAAGAAAAATGAAAAATGGAGGATATGTATAGATTCTAAAACTCTAAATAAAGCATGTTCAAAAGATTCTTTCCCACTACCACATATTGATCAACTTATCAACGCAATTGTTGGTGGCGACATGTTAATTAGCTTCCTAAACGCTTACTCCAAATATAATCAAATAGATAAATACGGGAGATTTGAAAAAAAAAAAAAATAGCATTCATCATTCATCAAAGTATGTATTGTAGTAAAGTAATGCATTTTAATTTTAAAATGAAGGGGTCACATACTGGCGACTCATCACTAGGATTCTCAGAGACAAAGTTGGATTGAAAATCGAGGTTTACATCGACAATATGTTGTGAAATCCCTCCAAACAGAAGGCCATCTAAAGGAAAATTTCACAATCCACATGCAGTACAACATGAAGTTAAACCCTGAGAAGTGTGCACTCGGAGTATCCTCAAGCAAGTTCCTCAGTTTTCTAGTTTTAAAAAAGGGAGATCGAGGTTAATCCCTATCACATGAAGGCACTCGAAAAAATTTGAGATGTACTTCATGCACCAAGGATGTCCAAGATTGACCGGAAGAATCATAGATCTTAGTAGGCTCATCTCCCGAGCTTCAAAGATGTCAAAAGTTTCTTTCAATGCTAAAAAAACATCGGAACTTTGAATGGACCCTGGGAGAATCACAGATCTTAGTAGGTTCATCTCCTATTTATCTACTTTTATATTTACCTTAGTGAATTCTATCATTTTTTTTATAATGATGGTGTCGAGTCAGTTTATGACGCACCTCGATCTTTAATTTAATTTGATTATGATCGCAAGAATAATAAACATTTTTATAGATAATATTTTGGAATTCGGATAGAGTACTAGTTATATAATAGTATTCCCTGTCGAAATTATTGTTTCAACTTGTATGAGCTTATATTAGCTAGAAGGCCCTATAGAAAATGTTGATTTTACTTGTATTGTTAGTGAGATTTTCCTATTAAATTTTTTATTCTTGTTTAGTTTGCTAATAATTATGTGATTACTTCTTGAAGATGTTATTTTTGTTTGTCTTCCTGATATATGAGATTTTTGTTTGTTGTTCTACTATAAGTGTTTTTTAAAATTTAGCTAAATATTATGTAATCTGATTAAAAATATTCGCCGCACTCACTCATAAAAAAAAAAAAAAATTGTTCGCTCTTTCTAAGTTTGAACATCCTTAGCACAATTGATGGCTACGCCACCAGATGGGTGGTTACTTGCACACCCTTCACCAAAAAATTATACTGTAAATATAGGTTTAGATATTACTTGTAACTGATATATAGAAGAATATGAACATTGTTGATTAAAGTTAGAAGAGTGGATCAGCATTGAAGTGTGTTCAAAGCTACCTAAAATTTGCATGGTCGATTCTCGTCTGAAGCACTAACTTTGAATATTGTCTTACATATTTTGTTAAAAGAAATACCGACGCTCATTCCCTTTTCTATCCTTTCTTTTTTATTTCTATGCTTATTCTATTTAATTCTTTTTGTTTTCATCTTTTGTACTTTCTTTTCATTCCTTTGGATTTTTCCCTCTAATGTTTTAATTAGTTACGTGCAAATACAACTGAAACAACGATGCTATCAAATTGACCCATATTTTAAAATCTTACGCAAATTGGCCTGTAACTGCAATGTTGCCTCCTCTCTTTCTCTTGTTTCTGACTATCTGCCACTTTTCTCCATTTTCTTTCTTCTACAGAGGCTCCACCACCATGGAGCTGCCAAGATGCGATGTCATCAAATCCCACAACTGGTTACAAGTTTTAGAGGAGTTCAAAACTTAAATGTGAAGTAATTTAGAGTAGATTTGAAGTAAATTTCAGTAAAATATCATATTGGAATTTTCTGAGTTAGTTAGTTATTTGGATTGCGTATTGATCCAATTAATTCTAAACATCAAAAGGAGGTCAAAACTTGAACTTGCAGTGATTTGGAGTAGAATTGAGTTAAACTTCAGAAGCATCGCTAGGAAGAAGACGAAGTCAGTTTTTATATTATAGTGTATAATATTTTATAATAATGTATAAGAGTGTATAAACACCTCTTTTAATTTTGTGTAATATTGTATATGGGTGCATAAACAACTCTTATAATTTTGTATAATGTTTGTATATTGGTGTATAATATTGTATATCAAGCTTCTAAACATTGTTTCAAAAAATCAAATATTATATTTGTACATCAAGCTTCTAAACATTGTTGCAAAAAATCAAATATTTGTATAGTATTCTATACTTGGTGTATAGTGTTGTATATTGGGTTTTGAACACTGCTGCAAGAAAATAGTGAGATGTGCGACTAAAAACTTAAAACATGACTATGTAGGAGCAATGTCGTGTTGTGGGTTGTACTCTTGCGCAATTTATCCCTTATTTTTTTGGTCTATGATTTCTTTGACAATGACATTGAAATAACTAACAAAAAGAAATCCAAAACATCCATAATCTGAAACATCAACTTTTAAGGTATTAACCAAGTTTGTAAATATCCTGGTTCATTAATGAACTCTAAAACAATATCAAATTAACGGTTTTTGTCTATTTGTCTATTACATTAAGAAATTTTGACTATTTATAGTATCCAATTCAATATAGAATTCCTTCGCATTTAACTTATGATGAGAATATTCATATAAAGATAACATAATTTTTTTAATTTTTTTTTCTAGACCCCAGTTTATTTACTTTTGTATTTACCTTAGTGAATTTTTTAATTTAATTTTTTTATAACAATGGTGTTTGAGTCAGTTTGCGCACACCACGATCTTTTCTTTAATTTTATCATGTTTGGGAGAACAATAAGCATTTTTATAGATAATAAATTAGGATAGGGTACTCCTTATTGGATTTATATTTGCTAGAAGTGTCCGATTCCCCAATTGAAAATGTTGATTTTACTTGTATTGTTAGTAGTAGAGGCATGATTCGTGATTGAAATTTAATATTTGCTTGTAATTATGTAATTATATCATGAAGATGTTATTTTTGTTTGTCTTGCTTAAATATGAGATTTTTGTTTGTTGTTCTATTACAAGTGTTTTTAAGATCTAGCAAACTATTACACGGTTTGATTGAAAACCACAACAATTCATAAAAATAAACTATTTACCTCTTCAAAGTTTGAATACCCTTGGCACAATTTTCGGCTGTGCCACTCGAAGGGTGATCAGTTGGACACCCTTCGTCGAAAAATTATATATATATAAGTCAAGTTACTTGCAACCGATATATTAAGAATATGAACCCCCTTGGTTCGAGTTATAAAGGTGGCTCAGCGGTGAAGTTTGTTCAAAGCTACTTGAAACTTACATAGTCAATTCTCATCAAAAACACTAACTTTGAACACTGTCCTACGTATTTTGTTAAACAAAACCAACATTCATTTCTATTTTCTGTCCTTTCTTTTTTTATTTTCTGTGCCTATTCTTTTTTTTTTCTTTTCATCTTTTGTACTTTTGTTTCCATTCCTTTGGATTTTTTCATTCTTCTTTTTGTTCTCTATTTGTTTATAGTTATATTAAAATAACAAGACACAAAACGAACATGAAATGAAGAATTATCTCGGACCTAGACTGAGGTATTGATGATAATTTTCTAATCAGGTCCGACTTATAGCATAACTCTTTCTTTGTTCGGTCTCGTTTTAAAGGAGAGACCTTCGGATGCTCGCGAGAATAATAAGTATTGAATAGATAATGTTTTAAAATTAAGATAAAGCCTAATTATGTAACATACTACCTATCAAAAAATTTGTATTAACTCGTATAAATCTATATTTTCTAGACGGTTGTTTTCACTGTCGAAAATATTGATTTTACTTGTATTGTTAGTAGTAGAGGCATGATTTGCCCATCAAAATTTGATTTTTGGTTGTAAAGTGAGATTTTACTATTAAAAATGTTATTCTTGTTTGTTTTGCTAATAATATGTGATTACTTCTCAGAGATGTTTTTTTTGTCTTGCTGTTTAAATGCATTATTTTTGTTTGTTGTTCTATCACAAGTGTTTTTAAGATTTAGCTAAATAATACATAGTTGGATTTTTAAAAAAAAAATTGTCGCACCCATTAATAAAAAAAAGTATTCACTTTTTCAAAGCACAATTCTTGGTTATGTCGCTGGAAGGGTGATCGGTCAAACACCTTTGCCGGAAAATGATATTGTGTATAAAGGTTAGAAATTACTTGTAACCGATATGTATGTGAAAATGAACAACCTTGGTTCAAGTTAGAAGGGTGGCGATTGTTATGAGACAACAATAATAGAAGCAATGATAATGAAAAGAGAACCCATAATTTTATGTGAGAAACCCTCAAGGGGAAAAAAACTCACGGCCAATCACCAACTTTTGTTTACTCAATGAAAGATGATTACATCATACATAATACAGTGAAAAAGCTAAGTATATATCGGCCGCCAAAAACCCTTAACCCTAGAGTTTCTTAGGGTGTCCTCAAGGTATTTTTTAAGTAACTTACTGTCACGATCCGAAATCTTAAATAATGGCGAAGTCTTACAACATAAATTAAATGCAGAAATTAGAAAGAATCTTACAACATAAATTAAATGCAGAAATTAGAAAGAAACAACCCGTAATAAGTCTCATATTAGGTCTCATAATAATAACATAAAGTACGCCTAAGTCAATTCATCTCCCAAAACCTGGAAGGCATAAGTACAAGAGCTACTCTAGACTCCAAAGCACGCCTCAATTCTCAACAAGATCTCGTCCTCTACTCGAACCTGGATCCGAACCGACACACAAAAGGTGCAGCTAGTATAGAGTGAGTACGGGAAGCACGTGTACCCAGTAGCATCGTTGACCGACCCTAAACTAAAGTGACATGAAGGTTGGTTTTTTCATTACTCACCTCTTTTCTTCATTAGTATTAAATTTCACAGTTTATAAGCACTCAAGCATATAAGATAAAGAATCCACAATTCAACTAAGTCGCAAAGCTTACACCTTTCCAAATGTTCAAATAAGGCTTTCAAATAAACAATACAGTCAAGTATGAATGGTATGATATGCAAGTGATATGTAATGCAATGCAATGGCCAATATACACCTGTATACACACCTCCTACAAAAGAGGTTTCACGTGACCCATAGGGGACTCAGGAGGTCCATGTACTTACCCGAAATTCAAGATCCTCTTGATCAGAATCGGGTCCCAGTCAATAGGCTCATCACTCCAACCATGTATCATATCCAATCCGACCTCCACGGACCATTTCTTATGTCTCATTAACCGTATATCAACAATATCATGAAATGTATGAAATGGATATGCTTACACCATTCAAATGTATAATATCAATTCAATATCAAGAATAGTTCCTCTTTCATGACTTAGACGAGGTGTGGAGTGATGAATGCATATGAATCAATAATCACAAATATAAGTCAAACATGGCTATCATGAGCCCACATAATCAACAACCATACCAAACCAGTAGATTTAACACTACCTCCAATGCCCTTAGGCTCAACATACATTCCCCATCATAGAATACTCTATTTTCCATTAGTTAACCATAAAAATATACTGGTACCCGCACAAATGCTCGTCACCTCACGAGTACGGGACTCCAAATTCCCCATTACGCCCTTTAATTAGATTATCCAACATAAAGGGTTTAGCAAGTCTCAACTTGCCTGAATCTGAAGTCGCGAATAGTTACTCCGCGGCCTTTCCCTTCCTTTGAGCTTCCAAACAATCCCAATCTATTCAAATATGGTATCTACATAAGAATACAAATTCGTAGATACCCATAATGCCATATAAATGTTTCGGGTCCAAAAGGTCAACAAAAAATCCAATCTTGAGCCTCGAAGGTCAAAACTGTAACTTCAACTTAAATTCATCCTGTCCATAGTCTAGATAGTGAAAATTCTAATAATGTGGAGATCTAATCACAATTGGACCTTCAATTTGATCATTTACGCTAAACCCATGTTCATGAAAAAACCTGTATTTTAAGTTCTAAATCATGGAAGAAATAAAAAACTAATGGATGGAATCATGGAGAAATGCTTAGAGTAAGGTTAGGATCTTACCCTAAGGTTGAATCTTGAAGAAACCACTTGAAATCAGTTAATTCTGAGCTCTCTTGTCACGCCCCTAACCTGGGGGGGCGTGGTCGGCACCCGGTACCTTACTTGACCCTGAGCGTACCTCTCTGTAACTATGAACTCTGAGATAACCCTTAACTTAGGCCGACAAGGCCTACCTGCAAGTAGAAAATATCAATCTAGACCGGCAAGGCCGTACTCTGAATCATGTGTGTGTGTGTGTGTATAAATATACGAGGCCTCCATGAACGTCTGTAAATAGTAATACCAAAATGAACATATACAAGGGTCGGCAAGCCGCTACACTAACATATAAGATGTACAGGACTTGTCTACCAGCCTCTAAAGATAACAGAATTGTACTGTCATCGGGATAGGGCCACAGCCTACCCATCAAGTCTATATATACATAGAAGGACACTCCAAATCTGGACCTAGTAACTCTAGATGAAATGGAGCTTACTAATCAAGCTGATTCTCGGCTCTAGCTACTGTGGAAGCCTATCTGGCTGTCTATCAGAACCTGCAGGCATGAAATACAGCGCCCTGGCAAAAGGGACGTCAATAAAAAATAATGTACCGAGTATGTAAGGCAAATAACAATTGAAACTGTATGATATACGTACACATCTGAGAATGAAGGATACTCTGTAAATACACTTACATGCTCTGACTCGTCTCTTATATATATATATATATATATATATATATATATATATATATATAATATAAGATAAATAGCTAGCCACCACATATTCGTAAGGCCGAGTGTAAGAATACTCTCTTCGGTTTTATAGGCCAGGCATAAGGATACTCTCTCCAGCCGTATAGGCCGAGCATAAGGATATATTGTCATGACCCTAATTACCGATCGTGCGGGCACCTACTTTATTATCACTAGTAGGCGAACCCTTACCCGTTAACCCTTTAATCACTAGCCAATTTTAACTTCTTTAATCATTTATACTAAAACAATCAATGAACATGTGAATGAATATATAGTCTACCAAGTCATAAATAATAATTAATATAAGTGCGGAAGTTTTAACTATTACACCCCTAAAATCTGAAAGTCATAGTACAAGGACTCTAACTAACAATGTCTAAAGAATGAAGTATATCTCAAATATAATAACAAAGAATGTCTGGAATAAAAATAGACATCTGGAAAGAGAGATCTTCGAGGTGGCATGGCATGGATAGAAGCTCACCCTCGGATCTGATCGAGCAAACTAGCTTCAAGCTGAGATGTAGTCCGGATGAAATCTCGGAACACAATCTACACTCAAAAGAGTGCCGCAAGATAGTATCGACAAACACTATATCTTAGGTAAGCATTATAGGCCGACTAAGATTAGTTCACACATGTAAGCATAAAATCAACAAGATAAATAGGCAGGCATTTAATACTCAAATCCAAGTCACAGAATATCCCATAACAGAGTCACAACCTAAGATGAAGCTCCTAACCCACAAGTCTGTCAAGTTTCAATAATCTCATATAATAATCACAAGTCCAAGTTCCTTCCCTAAGTAAAGTCACTAATCCACAATTTAACTCAGTCAATGATCATATCAATACCACAACAGTCGTTTCAGCAAATCACACCGAAATAAGAACTAAACGAGCCATATAATAATGCAGAATAAAATGTAATGATGTACAATGCAAAATATGGTGATGTGCAATGCAATGCACTGGCCAAATACACATTGTACATACATGCTATCTGATGTCATTGCTCAGTAGTCATGACCTGCAGGGGACCCATGGTGTCCATGTACCACTCGTTCTAGATTCACTCCTCGGACCCGAGCATAAACCTCCGCTCCGGAAAGAACCTCGAACGCGGGCCACATCAATGTATCCCTCATTTTTGGAACGAACCTCAGACCACTAGCCATAATCTAGGTCCATATGTGTCTTTCCATATATCTATACGTAATGGTATTTCCTGCCTCTTATTATCCATGCTCAAATCATCAAGTACCATGTATCAAATAGTATCACAAGTTCAACAAGAAGATTATATTAACTTCTTCACTAATTTCACATCACAATGTATGTCTCAACGTATTCCAGTTCATTAGTATGTATGGACTATGAACAATTAGCAACATCAATGTCAAACACAAGGCATCATGCCACAAGTTTTCCAAACCATTTCCATCATGCATGAGTGTATGAATGCATAAATGAGTGTAAACATGGTAAATCAATGCAAACCAATGAAGCAAAAGTGAAGGTGCAAGTCACAAGCCACAAGTCATATCAAGACTTGGATCAACTCAACCATGAAATGAATCATACAAACCGTCTCAACCAACATAAGAGTCTATGTCCCTCTTTACTTCCACACATAGCAAGTACGCCTCATAACTAAGTCTTGTATCACCAAGATGCTACATTTTTCTATATATTATCATCAACAGTAAATCATACATCAAGTTTTCATCTACGTACTATCATCAGTTTATATCACACTTCAAGCCTAAACTCATTATCCTTCCTTTCTCCGATAATATATGTCATAATAAGAGAGAACTGAGTACAATACAACAATTTAGGTAATAAGTCTAATCACAATAATAGGGCAATGAGCCATCATCAACAATAATCAACCCAATAGAAATCCATCCCGAAACGCCACAAAGATGAATACAACTACACCTCATATTTCGGTACATAAAGTAATGGCGATGAGCCCACAAAATCAGAAGTCATACCAACCTAGCTAATATCCAACCAAAACACCATGTCCAAAGACCTAATCATGCTTTCTCCCATCAATTCTACACAATACATATGTTTCGCTAATCAAAGTCTAACTAAAGTAAGCCGTAACCTACCTGGAATGCAGAACAGGAGCCACAAACTACTCCACACGAGCCTTCTATTTTTGAAGTGCCTCATAACGGTCAAAGTCTAGCAATATGATGCTAAGTAAGCAACAAACCATGTATTTAAACAAGAACAACAATTTGGGGAAGAAGACCCACTTACTTCTACCCTTTCCAATGGATGAAACCATCCTTTAATGGTGAATTTATCATAACTTCTATCTCTACAATCATTAACCTTCAATTCTTGGGTTTCTAATCAATTTAACCTTTCAAACAGATTTTAGGACAAAATTTCCATTTTTATTAGAACCCTAAGTCTCAACATGCAATTTCAACCATAAGAAATCAAATTCCCTTCCTAGAAAGTGATAATCTATATTCTAATCTATATTCCTAGATGATTAATGAACAACAAAATCAGCAACCCACCAATAATTTAAGGGTTTACTAATTCTAGGGTTCTAGAATGTTCACCCACCATTGATGGACCTTAAAATAATCATGAAACTTGAAGAAGAAAGGAAAAGGAACAAATAAAGATGGGGACTTACCCTCCAAGATGCTTTCACCAAAGAATGGAATGAATTTTGCCTCTTTCTCTCTTGAAAACTGACTTTGGGGTCTTGGGGATAATGGTTCGGAGTTAAAATGTAAAAATAGGGTATTCTGGCCCCGTTGGGCCCTGGCAGCGGTCACCAGACTGCTGCAGCCATACCGTTATAGCGGCTTCTTAGTCGCTACAGCAGACCTGCTAGAACAGTCCGCACTAAAATGGTCATAACTCCCTCATACGGAGGCGAAATGCGACGATTCTTTTTGCTATGGCTTCGTAATTATGATACGGATCTAATGGTTCAAACCTCACTCAAAACAAAGGTCGTTTGATCAATCTGGATTCGGTTCTATCCACAGACCTATGGCGAAAATATCGAATAGGAGCGCGACAAAACCCAAACCCATCTGAAACACTTCGGAACCTCACCAAAACTTGTGGACAAGTACAAAATCATCATATTAACATGTCGAAACTTTCAAAACATTTACACCGGGTCATCCTAACCCGACGTTGACCGTGGTCAATTCTAACTCGCTAACTTAACTAGCTTCTCCATCAATGACTCAATTTACACTCGAACCTTGCGGAAACCAACCCAATGACTTCATTAAGTCATAGATCATACTAACGGGACTTGGGGAAAGGGTTAACAAGGTTAAATGGGTCAAAACACTATAAAGACCAAACGGGTCGTTACATATATGAGGATACTCGCTCTAGCCGTATAGGCCAGGCATAAGGATACTCTCTCCAGCTGTGTAGGCCGGACATATAACATCTTTGTATATCATGTATATACTAGAGTGTGTATATATATATATATATATATAGTTCCTCTAATCTTTCATCAATATGGAGTATGGACAAGGCAAGTATAACTCTCACAAGGCTACATTGAACATAGGAAAGGTGAAACATTAATGAATGGGAGAATTCCACAATATACGCTTCTCTGATACGATTGTTCGACTCTCTCTCTTGTTATGGTTTCATGCCAATGAAAGAGAGGGAATAGTCTTTACATACCTCTTGTCGTTTACCCGAACACAATCACGAACTTAAGTTGCAATCCCTTAATCTACAATAAAACTTCTATCATCACAAGGAGGCTTAGGATACGGTATATCGAGCGACAAGCTTGGTCTAAATCACCAATAACTCTATATAACTCTTTTTACAACACTTGCATGACAACAACCACAACATAGTGAAGCCATATCTTAAGAATTCAAATCATGAATAACTCAAGAACATATTCAAATTAGCCTCATATACATAATATACCGACTATCCTATACAATTTTCCTCCTTCATAAACATGTAGTACATCAACAACAACATAAGTTATTCTCCATGTGTCACGACGCAACTTGTGGCTCATGCGGGCACCCACACTATCCCCCGGTGGGCGAACGCTTCCCTTAAAGCTAAGATATTTTAGTTAACATTCAATCATGCGGAAGTAACAGAGATAAATAACAGTCTTAACTCATATATAAAAGGTGCATAACCCCAAGAATGATCAAAAATCGTACACGAGCCACTATTAACAACTACATAGTCTGATAAAGGAAATACAGTCTCATAAACTAGATAATGTTGTGTCAGAATAAGAATAGGATAGGTAAGTAAGAAGAGTCTCCGAGCTACAGATCAGGCAAGTAGCTCACCCTAGAAGTCCCCAGTCAAGGGCCTCAAATCACTCACGACATCGGGATGTCGAACCAAAGAACAAACTCCGCGCTCAAGAAAAGTGCAATAAGTGTAGTATGAGTACAAAAACATGTACTCGTAGGCATCATAGGCCAACAACAATTAGTTCACATACATTAATAAAAAGAAATAGACAAGTAGAGCAGGTAAGCAGTCAAAAACGGGACATAAAACATGTCAAGTATAAGATCAGGTGATAAGTATAAGCTGCCAAGTCAACAGTCAAGAACAGGTGAATGTATGTGAATGTAATGCAATGCAATGCAATGCAACTGCAGTGAACTGCCACGCAAGCCCTTCTCTATGCTAGAAGCTGGCACACAGGCTCTTCTTTACCGTACACACATGCTAAGGGCAATGCCTCAATAGCCATGACCCATGGGGAACCCGCAAAGTCCATGTACACACTATCTCTCTCCGATATATGACCTCGGTTCACAATCTCTAATCCTGCTTCGGTAAAGACCTCGGATCACTACTCTCCTTTCTCTTTTGCGCTCTCCGGCAAAGACCTTGGAGGCTACACTCTCTCACTTATCATCATTTCAGAACCACAGTCATGTCATATCAGTAATAACAGTTAGTAACTTCACATATCAGTAAATCAACAGATACTTACGATAGAACGCGTATCAATTCAACCCATCAATATTATCTTTCAAAATTTTATCAAATGTTAAGTGAGATATCAAGAGATAGACAAAAATACAGTCAAATTCACGTAACATCAAGTATGGTGACAAGCCCACATAAAAGAAACCATACCAAACCAGTGGATTTAACACCACAACCATGCCTGAAGGCCTATTATGCTTTCCCCGTCAATAACTAATATCTACATATGCTTCATTAATCGGAGTCTAACCAAAGGTAAGCCGTAACCTACCTCAATAGCAGAACAGGTGCCACGAACTACTCCACTTGAGCTTTCCCCTTTCGGATTGCCTCAGAATGGTCAAAGTCAATCAGATTACTACTCTATGTTAGTACACGAGTTTAAGGACACCCATATCGAAATACTTCTGAAACTACTACGAAAATGACCTCGGGCCCATAAGGGTAAAATAGGAATTTTAATGAACAATTACGTTACCCAAAGACTAGGGAGTCCAAATACCAAGATTCAATCATAATCTAGTCTCAACTTATCATCAATTTCACTAATTCCTCAAAACTCCCAATTTAGAGAAAATCCCTATTTTCCATAACAAAAACCTTGAGAAATAGAATGATTCAAGCTTAGGGACTAGTTATCCATTGATGATTTTTTTTAGAAACTAGGAAATTCTCCCAAAAACTTGATTTAGAAAGAATATAGTTCAAAATCAATTTAGGGTTCATCAACCAAAACCCCCAACTAAAACTCATAGTTTCCACTATAGATTATATAACAAACAATACAAAAACAAATAAAGAGTATAAGGAACATACCCCCAATAATGAATCTCAAAATCTCCACAAAATTGCCTTCCAAAGGCCTTTATGTTTCCAATTTGGTGAATGAAAAGAAAAGTCTTCGAATTGGGAATTTAAGATTATGATTTTTCTAGCGATTTCGTACTTGCGGACCCCTTTCTGCTGGCGTGACCTCGCATATGCGGCCACACTTAACACCTCATACCTTCGCATCTGCGAGCCAAGTCCCGCAGAGGCGGGCCTGCATATTACCCAAGTCTACAAATGTGGCACACCAAAAACTAGAAAAATTTAGTTTTTCACCAAGTTCAACCTGAAACCCAAAACTCGTCTGAGACCTCCCGGATACAAACCATATATGCAACCACTATAAAAACATGCTATGAACCCATTCGCTACCTCAAAATTCCCAAAAGAGGTCATCTTGACCCAGCTAACTCTCAAAAACCCAAAGATAAGGTTTCCAATTCAAACACGAAAACGCCCACGAGTGCCTCAAGAACCGAACCAAACACCCTACCAAATTATAATCGACCCTCCGAACCTAAATGAACCAACGCAAACCCCAAAAAGGCTCGTTTACCCAAAAGTCAACAATTGGTCAACACTTTTTCATTTGTACAACTTATAAGCTTCTAATTTCCTCAAATTCTTTCAATACTCACCCGACTACCTTAGGAACCATGCCACTTATCTCCGCGGGTCAAAATCACTCTAACGGAGCTAGGGGAAGGGTCAATGGGATAAAAGAGTAAAAAAGGCCAAAACGACCAAACAGGTCGTTACATCAGATACCAATTAAACAACCGTTCATCCTCGAATGAAAAAGAAACACGGAGAAGGAAAGTACCTGAATCAGTGAAGAGCTAAGGATATATACTTTGCATATCGGCCTCGGTCTCCCATGTAACCTTCTCAGCTGGACGGTGCTTCCATTGCACCTTCACTGAAGCTATCTCTTTGATCTTAGCTTTTTCACTTGCCTATCCAATATCGATACTGGATCCTTCTCATAGGACAAATTCTGATCGAGCAGTACCGAATCCCACTGGGTGATATAGGACCCGTCAGAATGGTACTTCTTTAATATAAAAATGTCGAACACCGGGTGAACACTCGCTAAGCTTGGTGGCAAAGCAAACTTATAAGCCACCTCACCAACATATCAAAGAATCTCAAATGGGCTAATGAACCTCGGGCTTAAATAGCCCTTCTTCCAAATCTCATCACACCCTTCATGGGTGAGACCTTCAGTAGAACCTAGTCACCAACCATAAACTCCAAATCCCGAACCTTTTGGTTCGTATACTCCTTTTGTCTACTCTGAGTAGCAAGAAGCTTTTTCTGAATCAACTTCACCTTGTCCAAGGGTTCTCTCAAAAAGTCAGGACCCCACCATCTCACCTTGAATGCATAGAACCAACTAATCGAAAATCAATATCTCCTACCATACAAAGCCTTGAACGGTGCCATATCGATACTCAAGTGATAACTGTTATTGTACATGAACTCGGCCAAAGGTAAGAACTAGTCCCAATTACCACTAAAGACGATCACACAAGCCCGTAACATATCCTCAAGAACCTAAATAGTCCTCTCGAACTGACCATCTGTCTGGGGGTAAAAAGCGGTACAAAGATCCAACTGAGTCCCTGATTCCTCCTGCAAAGGCCTCCAGAAATGGAAAGTAAACTGAGTCCCTCTATCCTAAATGATGGAAATGGGCACCCCATGCAACCTAAAAATCTCTCTAATATAGACCCTATCCAACTTCTCGGAGTTGTAGGTAGTCTGAACTAGAATGAAGTGTGCAGACTTAGTCAGGCTATCCACAATGACCAAAATGGCATCAAACTTGCCCAAAGTCTTCGGTAGACCAACCACAAAATCCATAGCTAGCCTCTTCCACTTCCACTTGGGAATGGGATTCCTCTGAGTTACACCACACTAGACTCCAGTGCTCACACTTAACCAGTTGGCAATTCAAATACTGAGATACAAAATTCGCTATATCCCTTTTCATCCTGCCCCACCAATAATGTTGTCTCAAGTCACGGTACATCTTTGTCGCACCAGGATGAATGGAGTATCTGGAACTGTGAGCCTCCTCCAAAAACAACTTAATCAAACCACCAACCCTAGAAACGCAAATGCGCCCCTTAATACTCAAAACACCCTCATCATCAAGAATCACCTCCTTAGCTTCGCCACTTAACACCTTATCCCGAATCTTCCACAATTTAACATCCTCGAACTATTGGGCCTTAATCTGTTCCAAAAGAGACGACCTCACCTCAACACAAGCTAGAACCTTGCCAGGTTCTGAAATATTGAGCCTCACCATACTATTAGCAAAACACTGAACCTCCATGGATAAAGGACGCTCCGCAACAATCAAACGTGCCAAGCTACCCATACTCACTGCCTTTCGACTCAACGCATTAGCTACCACATTAGCCTTACCCGGATGATAAAAAATGGTAATGTCATATTCCTTGATCAAATCCATCCACCTACGCTACCTAAAATTTAGATCTCGCTGATTGAACACATGCTGAAGACTATAATGATCCGTGAATACCTAACAATGGACTCCATACAGGTAATGTCTCCAAATATTCAAAGTAAATACTACCGCTATGTAAATACTACCGCGACCAACTCTAAGTCATGAGTGGGGTAGTTCTTCTCATGGACCTTCAACTTCCTCAAAGCATACGCGATCAACTTACCTTTTTGCATCAACACACAACCCAAACCAATCTGAGAAGCATCACAATAAACGGTAAAGTTTTTACCCTTCACATGTAAAGCCAAAATCGAAGCTGAAGTCAATAAAGCCTTGAGCTTTTGAAAGTTTTTTTCACACTCATCGGACTACTGAAAAGGCAAAGTTTTCTAAGTCAAACGAGTCAAATGGGAAGCAATAGATGAGAACCCTTTTAAGAACTAACGATAGTAACTCGCTAAGCCTACAAAGCTCCGAATCTGAGTCACCAAAATAGGCCTAGCCCAATCTCTAACTGCCTCAATCTTCTTGGGATCCATCATAATCCCATATTTAGACACACCATGCCCCAGAAATGCCACGGAACTGAGCCAGAACTCACACTTAGAAAATTTGGTACACAACTTCTTTTCCTTCAATAACCCAAGTACTATCCTCAAATGCTTCTCATGTTCTTCTTTACTACGAGAGTAAACCAAGACGTCAGCAATGAAAAAGATCATAAATGAATCCAAGTAAGGATTGAAGATCCCATTCATCAAATCCATGAAAGTTGTGGGGCCATTAGTAAGTTCGAAAGACATCACCAAGAACTCATAGTGACAGTAGCGGGTCCTGAAGGCTGTCTTTGGAATATCCTCAGCTCTAATCTTCAACTGGTAATAGCTCGATCTCAAATTTTTAGAGAAGACCGACACACCCTAAAGTTGATCAAATAAGTCATCAGTGCAGAGTATTGGATACTTGTTACAAATAGTAACCTTGTTCAACTGCCGATAGTCGATACATATCCGCATAGAACCATCTTTTTTATCACAAACAAAATAGGAGCAACCTAAGGGGAAACACTAGGTCTAATGAATCCCTTACTCAAATGGTCCTGTAACTGCTCCCTCAACTCTATCGGAGCCATACGGTACGGTGGAATAGAAATAGGCCGAGTTCGTAGCTCCAGATCAAAGTAGAAATTAATATCACAATCAGGTATCATACCGAGTAAGTCTGTGGGAAAGACCTCCGCAAACCCACTAACTACTGGTACCGACTCCAAGGAAGAAGTATCCGTACTCATATCCCGAATGTGGACTAAGAAAGCCAAACACCAATTTTCTCGCCCGAAGGAATGTTATAATCTTCTTGGGAGCAGAGCTACAAGTACCCTTCCACTCTAATCTCGAAATGCCGAGCACAGCTAACATAGTTGTCTTGGCGTGACAGTCCAAAATCGCGTGATATGGAGACAACTAACTCATGCCCAAGATAACATCAAAATCTACCATATCAAGGATCACCAATTCTACCCACGTACCATAGCCCATAAAAGTAACTCTACAAGACCGATAGACTCGATCTGCTACCACAGAATCTCCAACCGGAGTAGACACATGAATAGGCACGTGAAGTAGATCACAAATAATATCCAAACCCATAGAGAAATACACATAAGAGAAAGTAGAGCCTGAATCAAATAATTCTGAAGTTGTTACATCTCGTGTTTTAGTGTGTTAGAAAACCTGCAAGTTAAAAGATATAAGTAGGGGAAAACGAGGTTATCCCCAAGCTTATAGGTGATTAGGATAAAGTTCCAAAATTATTTAAGACTCGAAAGTGGAATGATGGTAATTGGAAATAACATTTCGTGTAGGCCAAGAGAGACTATGGACTAGTGCTATATTACATGACCATGATAATAAGAATTGGAAGTGCACTAAAATGATTACTATTTAAGTGAATTATGATCAAGAAATTAACTACGTGGGTAAGTAGTTAAATGTCGAAATGTAGTAGGAAACTAAAGAATTAATTAAGGAGGATATTTGGATAAGGTATTAAGGAACATCACTTCCAGGTGGCATGATGAGGAATAAGAGTGGGTGGCTAAAGTGTAGGATAATCTACACGTGTAAAGGGGAAGAAACAATATGCTTGACTTATACTTGTCATAGATTTAAGTCCATATTTTTCACTTGAAAGGAGAATTGTGGCAACAATATGACACATAAGTGTATACATGTACTAGCAACGTCTTCCTCTATCATTTTTACGAAATAAATTGTATTGCTTTCAGCAAAACATAAATACCATGTTCTACGATTAAGGCAAACACAAAAAACGACATAGAGGCCATGCCCACCTCGATTTTCTCTGGATGATAGCAAATCGGAGATTTTTTCGAAGTAAAGTAAGGTGGAACAAGAGTAGTTCTTGGCATATAATGTAAGAATTCTCTTCTCCTAGAAATATTTAAATTTTTCCAAGTCATAGCTAAATTGTGAAATGAGAAATACGGAATTAAAGACATGAAATCGTATTTTGATGTTGTTGTTTTATGGGTTGTTTAGTGATTTTATAAGTTATGTTGTGGTTGGAAATTTGGTGGATTTAGTATGGTGTTGTTTTGAACTTGGGGGAAGCAGAAGAGATAGGGAAAATGTTGTCCGATTCGTTTTAAAACAAGTTTGCCACTTGTTATATGCGATATACCAAATATATCTTTAACCTAACGAAAGATGCTATCCTTATTATAGTTCGAACCATTAAGTTAACAGCGAGGTTGGATTGGCAAGGAAGCTAACAAGGTATGTAGGGTTTTCCTTCTCCTTATTCTTTAGCATGAATCCAACTATACCTATTAAAGAACGTTCCATAAAGAGATTACTCCATTCTAATGCTTCCCACTTCTTATGTTTCATGATTCAATATGTTATTTGATGCTTTAGTTCATTGGGATCCAAGTTCTATTGAAGTTCTTGTTGACGAGGATAATCACATAAAGTATTCGGAGGTCACCTACCTTACGTCACTCCGAACGGCTCATGATGTTCCTTTGTGGTCTCTCGTGCATTTATATATATGTATATGATATGATGAAACACCCCTAGCTATAATCGGTGGGTTCGGCACTAATGTGCGCTATATATGTATATATGTATGATATAATGACACACCCCGAGCTGTAATCGGTGGGTACGGTACTAGAGTGCACTATATATACACACACACACACACACATATATATACATATATATGTATGTATTACACACCACTGATCAGTTGGGTACGATAACACCGAGCCTTATTATGGCCAGGTATGTTTCACACCGAGTCTTGTTAAACCGGGTACATTATGATGATGATGTTACTTTTACTTATGTATATATATGTATATTCATGATTTTAAACTATATCATGCATTGCATATGGTTCTTCTTCTACTACGTTTTCTTGCTAGTTGTTGTACTCCTACCTTACATACTCAGTACTTTCATTCGTACTGACGTCCCATTGCGCATGGCGTTGTATTTCGTGCTGCAGGTCCTAACAGGTAGTTGGAGGACCATCTGATTAGGCTTGCACAGTTCATAGGATAGTCTGCAAGCTCCACTTATTTCGGACTTGCTCAGTTTTAGTATGCTATGATATACATGCTTTATCTATATCTTTTGGGTATGGCGGGGCCTGTCCCGACCGCTATCTTACATTTATGCTTACTCTTAGAGGCTCATAGACAGGTGTTATATGTATAGATGTTATATGCGGCCTTGTCGGCCTTAGTTTGGTACTGGTACTATTGTTGTGGCCTTGTCGGCCGTGTGATCTTTTATAGACATTAGTCGCGGCCTGGTCGGCTTGCGTGTACATATATAAATTACTGTGTTGGGCTTTTTCTGCTTGCAGATGATCCCTTTGTGTTACACATATGTTATATGGTTCCTCGTAGTTATTATAAGTTGAGTATGTTTAATGTACGCCAGGTGGTACTCAGCCGATAAAGTCGGGTACCCGTCATGCCCCTCGATTTAGGGTGTGACAAAACTTGCCCGGTGGCAAACTTAAATAGTACATGTGATAACTGCATCAGAAGCCTCTGCCTCTGGCTTGCCATGGAAGGCATAAAAATGAACTCGTCCGGCCTCGGACTATGTGTCTCCACGGCCACCCTGACCCGACTGAGCTCTACCTCTCGCTGCCTGACCACTACCTCTACTAGACTGATGACCATCTCTCCCAGACTGATAACCGCTTCTGCTTGGCTGCTCACCACCCCTACATAAAGATCCACCTCTACTAATCGAAGGTGCTAGAGTTTTGGGAGTCTGAAATCGAGAACCCTGCTGAGTCCCACTTTGTCTGGGTCTGGGACACTCTCTCGCAAAATGCCCTGGGTCACCACACTCATAGCAACCGCTGAACGACCTGGGCTGCAAAACGAATACAGAAGAACCCGAATACCCTCCATGATCTGCAGGTTGAGGATGAGAACCTCGTGAAGTCTGTCCCGAACTGAATCCAATATGAACAGAAGGACTACCAGCTGAAACCCGCAATACTAACTGAATGGGGCGGCCAGAATGATGCTGAAAACTCTTACCCGAATGGCCCCCACCTCTAGAAGAAGAACCACTGAAATTGCCGAACCGACGCATCCTCTTGTCCTCACCTCCACCATGAGCCTGAATCTTCACAGACTCAACCTCAGTAACATGATCAACCACATACTGGAAGGAAGATCCAGAAGCCACTAGTTGTAAGGCGCTAACTTTTATTAGAAGGACCAATCGCTTAACGAACCTCCACACTCTCTCTGCCTTGGTGGGGAGAAACTAAACTGCATAACGAGCCAAGGAGTGGAATTTGAAGTCATACTCAGAGACTGACATCCCTCTCTACTCCAGACCATTGAACTCATCTCTCCTCCTATCTCTCAGAGTCCAAGGGACGTACTTCTCCAAGAAGACCTGATAAAATTGGATCCAAGTCAACAGAGGTGATCCAGCTGGTCGACAATCCACATAAGACCTCCACCACATATTTGTGTCCCCATACAATTGAAAAGTGCAATGCCGTGAAACTCTACTATCCCCAACTTGTGGAGCCTCTCATGAAAATCAACAAGGAACTCATACGCATCCTCCTTAGGTGTACCATAGAATTCAAACGGCTTCATCTTGGTAAACCTCTCAAATAGATCCTGCTCTTCATAAGTCATAATCGGGCTAGCAACTAGCCTAGGAGCAAAAGCAGACGGTAGAATCTAGTCTGAGATCCATCTGGAGTAGCTGGAAGGCCACCCACCAAGGTCAACCCCTCGAGAAGGCTAAAGATGCGAACCATGGAATCCTGCAATATAGGAATAGCAATAACTTCAGGCTGAGCCTGGGCTGGTCCCAATACCTCCCCATCCATGGGCTTGTGCTCATGCTCTATCTCTGGCTCAGAAGATAATGATTTGGCTTGAGCCTGGCTAGCCACGAGTGCTCTACCCCATGTCGGTGCTGCCTCACGACCTCTGCCTCTACGCGGCCTCTAGCTCGGCCACGACATCGGCCTTTGGCTGTCAGTACTGGCACCTCGTCTCTGGAAATTATATCACGTGTCCTCACCATCTGTGAGAGAATAAGAATAGAAGTCAGATACCAATTTGAATCGCATAGATACCAATTTGAATAAAGTACACGAAAGGAGTGAAAGAATTGAAAGTTTCCTAAATGTCCTATAGTGTCTCACAGATAAGTACGGAGCTCATCCTACTGATCCGCAAGACTATACTAGACATTGCTCTTGTACTCCTAAGACAGGTGAACCTAGGGCTCTCATACCAACTAGTAACGACCCAAACATGTGGCTCGTGCAGATATCCACACTATCCCCCCTAGTGGGCGAACCCTTCCCTTAAAGCTAAAACATTTTAGTTAACATTCAATCATGTAGAAGTAACGGAGATAAATAACAGTCTTAACTCATATGTAAAATGTGAGGAAGTACTAAACACACATAACCCCAAGAATGGTAAGAAATCATGTAAGAGCCACTAATAACAACTACATAGTCTGATAAAAGAAATACAGTCTCATAAACTAGATAAAGCTGTCTCAGAATAAAAAAAAAAAAACAGGTAAGCAAGAGGAGCCTCCCAGCTGCGGATCAGCCAAGTAGTTTACCCTAGAAGTGGTCAAGGGCCTCGGATCACTCACGATGTCGGGATATCGAACTAGCAACAAACTCTGCACTCAAAAAAGTACAACAAATGTAGTATGAGTACAAACACACGTACTCGTGGGCATCATAGACCGACAACGATTAGTTCACATATATAAATAGAAAGAAATAGACAAGTAGAGCAGGTACGCAGTTAAAAACAGGTCATAAAACATGTCAAGTATAAGATCAGGTGATAAGTATAAGCTGCTAAGTCAACAGTCAAGAAAAGATGAATGTATGTGAATGTAATGCAATGCAATTGCAATGAGCTACCACACAAGCCCTTCCCTATGCAAGGAGCTGATACACAGACTCTTCTCCACCATATACACATGCTAAGGGCAATGCCTCATTAGCCATGACCCTGGGGGACATGCGAAGTCCTTGTACACACTTTCTCGCTCTGGTATATGACCTCGTATCATGATCACTTGTCCTGCTTCGGTAAAGACCTCGGAGGATAAACTTTCTCACTTATCATCATTTTAGAAAAACAGTCATGTCATATTTGTCACGACCCAAGCTAGAGGGCCACGACGGGCACCTGACCGTACTAGTCAAGCACCATCTAACATACATCTGTGACATCAACATGAACATAGGTGGGCCGATAGGGCCATCATATGATTCTCGTTAAACTCATAAGGAAACATGCATGTATCATTTAATCTGAAAGACCCATCTATATGAATATGCTGGACATACTGCATGAGTCGATAAGGCTATCATAATTATCTGTGTGACAACATATGAAACCTTAAGTCTGGACATCGTCTGATTGTACACAACTGTCTACAAGCCTCTATTGGAAATAATAACATAACGTCGCCGGGACAGGGCCCCGCCATACCCATACATATGTTTATACATAAGACCATGCTGACTTCTGGCTTCTCCGAAACAAATGGAGTGCATCAACTTCATCCGCTGAGCTGACATCGGGACTTGCGGGCATGAAACGCAGCCCCTCAGACAATAGGGGTGTCACGACCCAGCTAGTGGGCCATGACGGGTACCGGGAGCGGACTACCGAGCACCACTCATCATGCTAACCACCATACCTAATCTGTACACACGTAATCACCAAAACAATACATATATGTACACATAAGTCCTCACGGCTGCAAAAATGATATACAAGGTACAATGAAGAGATCACATAACGTCTACAACCCACATATAGGTATCTACGAGCCTCTAACCGGGAGTCAAAGGAGGGAGTGCCCAAATGTGCTCCCAAGAAATGGCGACTGCGGGTAGTAGAGTGCTCTGCAATCTGGCCGAGGAACCTCCTAAGCGTCTGCACCATCTCCCCGTCTATCGTGGGCATGAGCACAGCGTTCATAAAAGAAAAGGAAGTCAGTACGAACAATAAACTGAGTATGTAAGGCATACACGATAACATCATAAGGAAACATAGAAAGCATAAAAATAACGATAACTGTAGTTGCTTGCCCCTTGGGGCGGAATCATGCATGCTCACTTTTACCTTTCAAGCATATCACATATACATACATAATCTATCTGAATTAGTAACATCATTAGCCCGCGTACGGGCCTCCCGCGTCCGGGGTAGTCATCTCACGCCGCTCACTAGTAGTGTCATGTCCGGCCAAATAGGCACGGTGTTATCATAAGCCGCTCACTTTAGCAGTGTCATGTCCGGCCATCTAGGCATGGTGTAATCATACATATATACTTATCATGAAGCATGCATAAGAACTCAAGTAAACACTGTAACTCTATCGGAGTGACGTAAGGTCGGTAACTTCCAATTACATTATGGAACATCATGACCGTTTTGTCTCACCTTGAAGGAACTAGCATTATAAGGTGAGACTATCAACAATGAATAGCATCATGGAGTCATGTCAAGATCATTAGCCTCACAATAGCATTATATCATTATCATGGAACATATCTCATGTCCATCTCGTAGGAAACTTTTAATACTCTTTAGCTTTCATCTTTTGGAATGTAAGAAGGTCATGGGATTTACCGGAAAGAAATCACAAACATATAAGAGTCATGCCTTTGAAAGAAGGGCTAGAGAGTATCCTTGCACTTGATTCTACAAATTCTTAGTGTTTACTCCTTGATTTCCCTTGGATATATGATGATATGATGTGAGAAATATTCTAGAGCTCTCAAGACTTAGGGAGAAAATGAAATCTGAAAATTTTGGACAAGGGTCGTCTATTTATAGCTGAACTCAAAAATTTCCAGAGAGGCGGTTCGACTGTCGGGGTTCGACGGCCGGGTCGACGGTTCCGTCGACATGTCGACGGTCCCGTCAACGTGTCGACGGTCCCGTCAACGTGTCGACGACCTGTCGACTGGCCCCATCGACTCACGCCTGCAAATGTCTGATTACAGCAACACGGGGATGGCGCACATCGACGGTCCGTCGACATGATCGACGGCACGTCGACCGTGACCGATGCCTGCAGACTTTTCCTGATTCAGTTCAGATTTCGCCGTTTTGATCCGTTCAACTTATAGTCCTATAAATTACCAAGAATACCTGCTGGTGCACTCGTACACGGGGTAGGACACTCTCTGCCCTAACTTCCTCCAACGAACTCTCCTCTCCCTCTCTAGGTGTCTTTGGAATCTTAATTAGAATCATTAAGTATCCATTCTTACTTGTAGGGACACCATAAAAGCCATAACTTTCGTTAGTCTGTCTACCCCGCAACAACCCGAAATTTCGAGGTGTAACAAGGGGAGTCAGTACGAATAATGTACCGAGTATGTAAGGCATGAAAATAGCATATATATAAGAATCATGAAAGGAATCTGAGACATAAAAGTTTATCTATATATATATATATCTGAATGTATCTATGTGACTGTATATCTGGAAGTGTCTGTAAAACTGAAAGTGCCTCTAAGGATGCATGATATGCAAGTGCCTCTGAGGATACATGATATGCATGCTTTCTTTCAAAAATCAAATACATATATCATAGTATAATTGTTAGTGTTGTGGAACGTACAGCCCGATCCATAGATGTTAGTGCTGCGAAATATGCAGTCTGATCCATATATCATATCATGTCGTCCCCTCTGTGGGCATCATCATCATCGTATACCAGCTGATCAGGTGGTGATGCGTATATAATGCCTATCCCTTTCCCCATACCCCGTACATATAATATACTCGTATATAATGCCTTTTGGTCATGGGTCAATGTGCATATGTATAAATGAATGCAATGCATAAGTAAGATGAATAAATAAAACTCTTGGAGTGACATAAAGTCGTGCTACCTCCGATAAACATCTTTGAGCTAACATCATCAATATACGTAATATCAAGACCCACGAACAGAAGGAATAATCATAAAAGGGGTACAGGGACATCAAAGATTAGAGTACTCCTAATGCTTCTAAGAGTAGAGTTTATATGGAAGTTCGTCCATTTGTTCGTTCGTTCATATCATAAGGATCATGCCAAAATGAAAGAAAGGGATAGCCTTAACATACCTGAATCTCCTCGTCTCCCCAGTGCTTTCAAAAGCAATCCATAATACAATTCAATCTACATTAATATAATAAGGTTCATGATTAACACCGTAAAGAGACTTAGTCGAATCTCTACGTTAGTAACTTGTCAATATAAATTTGGGCAAAGATCTTCCCTATAACATTGACTTCCTTCAACTTCAGATATCAACAACAACAACAACCAGAGCAACCCAACAAGTACATTATCAACAACAAGGCACAATATATCAACAACAAGTCATCAATATCTCACGACGAGCGGCAAGCTCGGATTGGAATCCCTTTAGCACCCTTCAACCCTATTATCATTCATTCTTGAACTTAATAATATTTCCAGTATACTAACAATACTTTTTAAAGGATTCCCAACCTTCTACTCAATTTCAAAGTTACCCAAAACAGCCCAACACAAGATAATATCATTATGGACAAGTTCCAAGTGCTTTATAGGCATTACCTTTTCTAGTTAGCAATTTCCTCAAGAAGCTTGACATGTAAACGAACATAATCGTACTAAAATACCATAGACAATTTATCTCCCATAATTTCCAGCCACTTAAAGTTCATAAGAGAAACTTTCAAAACAGTCCACCAAGAATAACAACATCTCAAGCTAACCCAAGTATTATCTTGTAATTTATCATCCTAACAACTTAACCAACATTAAGTTAATCATAAGCACAAGAAAGATGATGATTTACTTACCTCATGTAGCAGCCTCAACTCGAATTCAAAGCTTTCTTTAGCTCACAACAACCCTCAACTTCAATATAACACTAAACAAGGGCTAATCTTTACTTAAGCTAATCTCCAAGATTAAGCTTGCATCAAATCATCAAGTTTCACTCTTAAACTCTTATGAACTGAAAGGGAGGGTTTTGGTGAGTATATGGACGAAGTTGGATCTGGAAATAATGAAAAATGAGCCGTGGAACGAGTTTTAAACATCAAAAGGTCGGCCACCACCTCAATGGGTCCCAGCGAGGCTGACTGCGCAGTCTCGCAAAAATGCGAATATCTCTCTACTCCGACGTCGTATTAACGAATGGTTTAATGCTTTAGAAACTAGACTCGTAGACCTTTAATTTGATAGGTCGATCACCCCGTAACTCCAAGTAGATTGGGAGAAAAGCTCATGACATTTGACCCAAATTTAAGTAAACTTATGAACGTAACTTGTGACGACTTTTGTCGACTTTTATTTTACAACTCACTTGACTTCAAAACATAACACACGACTATCATACGACTAAAATACCTCATGAAATGATCTTATTACCATGTTAAGCACCCCTAGTCTTACCCCAAAAGTACGAGTCATATCATTCTCAAACTTGTTGACTTTCGATGAAACTTATTCTTTCCAATTCATTTGACATCCAACCTTTCCAACACTTACCAAACATGATTATAAACTCTCATATACATAGGATGATCATATATAATCTCTTATGACCTCGACTAATATTTCGCTTTCTCAATCTACGTCGATTAACTCAGGACGAAACTCAAAGTATAAAAGTATGGGGTGTAACAATATCAGTAATAAGATGGAATGCATTACCATGCATGAAATCAGCCTCAATAACATCACATATCAGTAAATCAACAGATACTTGCCATAGAACATGTATCAATTCAACCCATCAATATTATCTTTCCAATTTTATCAGATGTTAAGTGAGATATCAAGAGACAGAGAAAAATACAGTCAAATTCACATCACATCAAGTATGACGAAAAGCCCACATAACAGAAATAACACCAAACCAATGGATTTAACATCACAACCATGCCCGAAGGCCTATCATGATTTCACCATCAATAACTAACATCTACATATGCTTCACTAATCGGAGTCTAACCAAAGGTAAGTCGTAACCTAAATCAATAGCTGAATAGGTGCCACGAAAACTACTCCTCTTCAGCTTTCCCCTTTCGGATTACCTCATAACGGTCAGAGTCTATCAAATTAGTACTCTATGTTAGTACACGAGTCTAAGGACACCCATATCGTAATACTTCTTGAACGACTCTGAAAATAACCCCAGACCCACAAGGGCAAAGTAGGAATTTTAACAAAAAATTAGGTGACCCAAAGTCTAGGGAGTGAAAATACCAAGATTCATTGTAATCTAGTCTCAATTTATCATACATTTCGTTAATTCATCAAAACCCCCAATTTAGAAAAACAAACGTATTTCCCATAACCAAAAACCTTGAGAAATAAAATGATTCAAGCTTAGGGACTAGTTACCCATTGATCAATTGTTTAGAAACTTGGAAATTCCCCCGAAAACTTGATTTAGGAAGAATATAGTTCAAAAATTAATTTAGGGTTCATCACCCCAAAACCCACAACTAAAACTCATAATTTCCATCATAGATTCCATAACAAACATGATAAAAACAAATAAAGTGTGTAAGGAACTTACTCCCAAGGATGAATATCAAAATCTACACAAAATCTCCTCTCAAAACCCTTTATGTTTCCAATTTGGTGAATGACGAGAAAAGGCTTTGAATTGGGAACTTGAGTCTGCAGGTGCGACCTTGCATCTGCGAAGAATTGTCTGCAGATACGGCCACACTTAACACCTCATACCATCGCATAAGTGAGCCAAGTTCCGCTGAGGCGGGCCCGCAGATGCGAACCCAAGTCCACAGATGTGGCACACCAGAAATAAGAAAAATCTTATTTTTCACCAAGTTCGACCCGAAACTCATCCGAGACCTCTCGGATACAAACCATATATCAACCCACAGTATAAATAGTGCCTCCAAATCTTAAGTCTGCGCATGACTTTCTTCTTGTGCTTCCTTAACTATCTCGAAGCATAAGCCATGCTATATTAAAACATAACCTAACCGGACGCCCGAAGCATCATAATAAATTGCATAGCCCTCTGAACCCTCTGGAAGTGTAAGAACTGGTGTTCATGTCAATCTGTCTTTCAACTCTTAGAAACTGCGCTCATAAGCGTCTGTCCACTAGAACTTAGCTGTTTTTCTGTGTCTGCATCATCAAAGGAGCTGAAAGGGAAGAGAAACCCTCAAGGAATCTCCTTTAATACCCTACTAATCCCATGAAGCTACGATCCTCCGTTGGAGTCGTGGTTCTAGGCCAAGTCTTCACGGCCTCTATCTTCTATGTATCAACTCTGATGCCCTTATCTGATACAATGTGTCCTAGGAATGCCACAGACTTCAACCATAACTCATATTTAGAGAACTTTGCGTATAATTTACAATCTTGTAGAACCCAAAGTACTGCTCTCAGGAAATTTGAATGCTCTGCCTCTGAACGTGAATATAATAGTAGATCATCAATAAACACAATCACGTACAGATCCAAGAATGGCCTGACTATGATGTTCATCAAGTCCATGAATGCTGCTGGAGCATTAGTCAATTCGAAAGACATCACAATAAACTCAAAATGACTGTATCTGGTCCTGAAAGCTGTCTTCGAAATGTCTTTCTCCCGAACTCTAACCTGACGACAGCTAGATCTCAAATTAATCTTCAAGAAGCATTTGGCACCCTACATCTGATCAAATAAATCATCGATCCTCGGGAGCAGATACTTGTTCTTTATCATCACCATGTTCGGCTGCCGATAATCAATACACATTCTTAACGAGCCATCTTTCTTCCTTACAAACAATACTAGTGAAACCTCACGCTGAAGTACTAGGCCTAATAAAGCCTTTCTCGAGCAAATATCTTAGCTGCTCCTTCAACACTTTTAGCTCGACAGGAGCCACTCTATAAGGAGGAATTGATATCGGCTGAGTATTTGGCAGAGCATCTATAGCAAAGTCGATCTCCCACTCTGGCGGGATACTTGGAAGCTCATCTGGGAACTCATTAACCACTAGAATAGACTGAAGAGTCGGCAGCCCTGCATCTCTAACTCGAACGGTATGATAGATGCAACCCTTCGTTATCATCTTCTTCGCCTTGAGATAGGAAATAAACCTACTTTTTAGCGTAGCCACATTACCTTTCCATTCTAGAACTGGTTTCCCTAGAAAATGGAATTTGACAATCTTTGTCCAACATTCGTAGCATACCAAGACGCTAACTAATCCATACCCATAATAACATCGAAATCAACCGTCTCTAACTCTTTAAGGTCTGCTGAGATCTGACGATTACAAACTACCACTGTACAACCTCGATAGACTCTTATAGCAATAACAGGCTCACCAACTGTTGTAGATACAAAAAATGGCTCATTTAATGACTAAGGTACTATGCCAAATTTTCCCGCAACGAATGGTATGATATATGACAAATTAGACCCCGGATCTAAAAATGCATAAACATTATATGAACAGACTGTCAATGTACCTGTCACAACATCTGGTGAGGACTCCAAATCCTGACGAGTAGCCAAGGCATAGATGCGGTTCTGAGCACCGCCTGAAATAAAAGCTCCGACTCTACCTCGACCTCTACCAGCTGACGATTGTGACCTGCGCCCTGAAGGACGCATTCATAATGATAACCCCACTAAAAAACCCATCGGTTGTGCCATGCCACCTTGTACTCTCTGTGGACACTCTCATCACGTGTCTCGGACGGCAGCATGAGTAACAAGCATTAGATCCATACTGATACCGCTCCCAGTGTGTCCTACCGCAGTTATCACAATATTGTGGTTGGAACCTCATCCGCCCTGAACTCCTCTGCTGCTGATACCCTGAATCTCGAGAACTTTTGTCGGGTCCTGATGGAATATAATGATCGGATTTGTAACCCTAGGACTGAGGTAGTGGAGGCCTAGGTGGCCTACCATAATATTGTGGCTTGAAGCCACCTTGAGAACCTCCTTGTTAGCCAGCAGACCTTACTCTCTTGTGTTGCTCCCTCTCTATCCTCTCAGTAATCCGCTGCTAACGTCTACGATCCATTAGATTTTGGGCGAAGCCTGAATTCGCGAGATGTCCATATTATTATTCAATGCATCTGTATTGCAGGCCTCAACATAATCGGGGTGCAGTCACGCTAAGAATTAGTAAATCCTGGCCCTTATCAAGTCAACCAGATATGGAGCACCTAGCTAAGGAATCAAATCGGAGACAATACTCACGAACATTCAAATAGCCCTGCTGAAGGACTAGGAACTGATCAACCCGAGCCTCTCGTATCTCCAACGGTAGATATTGATCTAAGAAGGGCTCTGAAAACTCAGGCCAATCTGTTGGAAGTGCCTCAGGTCCTCTGGAACTTTCCCATCCCTCATACCACAGGACGGCTAGATCTCTTAACCTAAAGGCTGCTAGCTCTACTGCCTCAGTCTCTGAAACATGCATCACTCTGAAAATCCAATAGAGCTGATCAATGAAATTCTATGGATCTTCTTCCCGCCAAGTCCCAGTACGATCTGGAGTTTCTAAGGCTAGGAACTCTTGAACCCTCGAAGTACCGGGCCCCTCAGGAGGTCCTGCACTAGCCAGTACTCTAGGTTGTCCCTGCATAGCCACTATCTGTGTCAATAACTGCAACGCACTCCTAATAGCCTGATCAAATGGTGCAAGAGGGGAATTAGAGGTGTTGTCTCTCTCGAAAGCTGCTCTGGTGGGGAAGGAGTCCAGGATAGAGGTAAGGGTGTCTCACCCTAGGCCCCAGACTGGGCCACATCAACTGGGAGTACCCTGCTGGTCCCCGCACCTACTGTTGCATTACCCCTCTGATTAGCCGTAGTCTTTCAAGACACTGGCATCTCTGTATACAATTGTCAATATAACTCAAACTTACTATGACTCAGCTCTACAACATGATTTACATCTGAAAGAAGGCTAACCAAATCCTAAATGCCCTATAGCCCTTTGTTTATTTAATAAGGTGCACAACGCATCTATAAATAAGACTCTACTAGATAGGGCTTGTAGACTCCCTAGGACAGGCCTACTCTGATACCAAGTTTGTCACGCCCCAAACTTGGAGAGGCGTGGCCGGCACTCGATGACTTACTTGACCCCGAGCATACCACTCTGTAACTATAAAATCTAGAGATAACCCTCAACTTAGGCCGACAAGGCCTAATTGCAAGCAGACAATACAAATCTAGGCCGACAAGGCCGTACTCTGAATCAGCTATAAATAATATCGGTCCCATTTGAAGGGTAAACATTAATACCAAAATGAACATACAAAAGGGCCGGCAAGGCCGCTACACTGACATACAAGATGTACAGGACTCGTCTACAAGCCTCTAAAGAAAACAGAATTGTATTGTGGTCGGGATAGGGCCCCGGCCTACCCATCAAGTCTATATATACATAGAAGGACACTCTAAATCTGGACCTGGTAACTCCAGATGGCATGGAGCTTACTAATCAAGCTGATACTCGGCTCTAGCAACTGTAGAGGCCTATCTGCTTGTCTGTCATAACCTGCAGGCATGAAATGCTGCCCCTCCCCCCTCCCCCCCCCCCCCCCCTCTTCCCGTTAAAAGGGACATCGGTATGAAATAATGTACCGAGTATGTAAGGAAACTGAATAACAACTAAAACTGTATGATATACACACACATCTGAGAATCAAGGATACTCTGTAAATACACTTACATGCTCTAACTCATCTCCTATATCAATAATATAAGATAATAGTATAGCTAGACGGCCATATATGGGGCTCGATATGTCTCTCCAACCGTAAGGCCGAGTGTAAGAAAACTCACCCTGGCTATATAAGCGGGCATAAGGATACTCTCTCCAGCCGTATAGGCCGGGCACAAAGATACTCTCTCAAGCAATATAGGTCGGGCATGAGCATAATCTCTTCAGCCGTATAAGTGTCATGACCCAAATTAGAGTTGTGATGGCACCCACACTAATCCCCCTGGTGGGCAAATCATCCCCTTAATTCATTTCTTATCCAAATTATGAATCAACATAAATAACAAGATCAATCATAATAAGTTTAAGTCATAGCATGAATGATAATGTGCGGAAGATACTGAGTCATAATAAAATCCCCAGAAACTGAAGTCACCGTACAAAAACAACTAACCAAATGATGTCTAAGAGTAAATACATATGTCTGAAATACAAATAACACTGTATAATGAAAGAATAATAGACGGATAGTATAGACTCCAGGGCTGCAGGTAGGTAGTCGCACACACTCGGAATCGTGGCAACAAATAGCCTCAAGGTTAGAAATGGGGTCTCGAAGATGATCTGGGTTAAAACTCTACACTCAGGAAAAGTACATCAAGCTAGTATCAGTACACAACGTACCGGTAAGCATCATAGGCCGAATAATATTAGCCAATGCATATAAGGCACATAATTAATAAGTTAAACAGATAGGCACATAATAATCACTCAGAGTTACAGAATATCACACAACCGAATCATAGCCTAAGGTGAAGCTTCTAAACCACAAGTTTGTCAAGTCTCAATAACTCTCAAGGCATTCACAACACAACCACAACCAACTCTCAGTAGATCAATGTAGAATGGATGATAATACATACAATGTAATGAGATGGATGTCACGCAATGCAATGGCAATACTCAAACATTTATACACATGCTACGGACGAAATCTCGACGTCTCAATAGTCATGACTCATGGGGGACTCGCGTGGTCCATATATCTTGTTGGGGAGTGCAACCCTATCCAATATATATGTGTGTGTGTGTGTGTGTGTGTGTGTGTGTATATGTGTGTGTATATATATATATATATATATATATATATATATATATATATATATATATATATATATATATATATATATATATATATATATATATAGGTTCAAATGAATGCTTGAGGTGTATAAATGTGAGAAGTCCATGAAATCAATGAATATGCTATGGAATCACCAAAACACCATAAGTCATATCAAGTCTTGCATAAACCAACAACACTCATAGAAATAGATCAATATCGAGTTCCAATCACTACAACGATTCTATCACATCCCACAACTCCAATCACGTAATCAAATACACCACATGTCAAAAATGTGTAAATAACGGCGACAAGACCACACAATCAGAAATCATACCAGCCTAATTGAAAATTCATCCCAACATCATGTCTGAAGACCTATCATGCTTTTCCCGTCAATACCATGCAGTTATATACTAGTCGCTAATCAAAGTCTAACTAGAGTAAGCCATAACCTACCTCAATGCCGAGCACGAGCCTCGAGCCATCAAACTTGGGCTTTCCCTTTCTGAAGCGCCTTAGAACGATCAAAGTTTAACAATTACCAAATTCTAAGTAAGTAACCGATCACGAAATGTTCAACTATTCTCAAAAGGAACTGGAACAAAAGTTAACCCCAAAATACCCCTAACGAGCCTCAACGGCAAAACTAGAAATTGAGGGTGAAATTACATTACCCATAATTTAAATAGTCATTGTCCTTAATTTCATAAATTCTAACCACAATTGGTCCTTCAATTTCATTAAAGACCCCAATTTCAACCAAGGGTTTATAAATTTCTAATCCTCAACCCAACATGTGATTATAACCATTAAATGATGAAAGGGAGTAAGGGAAATCATGATATTGGGATTTGGAACTTACCCCAAAGCGTAGATTTGTATAAGGCTCTTGAAAACTCTCCAGAACAAACTCAAAAACATAGAAATTGGAAATGGAATGAACCCTCGAATTCTAGGAATTTATCTTCAGTTGCTACAGTGCCTTCATCGCGAAACAGAAAACCCGACCTGAAGACCCATCATAATCGCGAGACCATGGCCCGCGAAGAACCACGACTGACCCACTTTAAACATGTGCCTCCCCGTGATCGTGGGACCTTTCCACTCGATCGCGAAGGAGAACACCAACAACAGCTGAAATTAGATCTTCTGGTTTTTGACACCCCGAAATCCCGAGACTCACCTGATGCCATTCGAATACAAACCAAAGTTCCAAACTGACTCTAAACGACACTACGAATTCACCCGTGCCCTCGGAAGAGGTCATCTTGACCCGGTCAAACCCAAACGGCTAAATCAATTTTCTAACCAAGTACACAAATGCCCCCGAAAGCCTCAGGAATCTAACCAAATACCCCACCAAGTCATAAACGACCCTCCGGACATCATGAAATCAACGACATTCAGAAAAAAGGCCCGTTTACCCAAAAGTCAACCATTGATCAAATGTTTTCACTTAAAGGTACTAATTCTTTTAGTTTTTACCAGATAGCCTGATAACCTCGGGGAACTGTGTCGACGGGGTACAATGGTTAAAAAGCGTATAACGACCGAATGGGTTATTGACACCTAATTTTTGACCTCCCAAAATTTATTTTAATTATCCAGATTCCTTGAATATTAAACGGAGTGAAATATGTATTTTTAGAAGTCAAAATGATTTTATAAAATTATTTAGATAATATTTTACCATTCTTATTTGGTAAAATAATTTTTATAATGTTATAAATCATTTGGAAATTAATTTACATATTTTTGCAAAAATTATGATATATTTGCTAAATTTAATCAAGGAAATAATTTGAAATAATTACTTAATTAATTGTTTGAATTATCTGAAATCAATTGGCAAATATTTTACCCTGTTTAATTCAAGGAATCTGATTATTTAAATGAATTAATCATTTTACCCCACAATTCTTAATTTGGCATTTATCATAATTAATTGGGTATTTAATTATGTTTAATTCCATAAATTGCTTGTTATGAGACTAGTAGTTGCTAAAATTGAAATGATCAATTATTATAAATTTTGGCCTCAATTGAAAACCAATTCGATGTTTTAGGCCAATTAAGGCCATTATTGCAAAAAACTAACCCTTAATTGTTTAATTAAGATTAATTTTGGCTATGATTGAAACAACCAAATTCATGGTTGAAGTTCAATTAGGTCATTAATGCATAATTAGCTTTAAATTTTTTTAATTAAGCCGAATATGGCCATAATTACAATAGCCTATTTCATAGGACTAGGTCAATTAATGCTACGTTTGCAATTTAAGTTTCATTAGATTAATTAATCATAATTACTAATGGCCTATTTGGTTGATTAATTATGTTTTAACCACATTTGGGAGATTCTAATTGATTGACTTTTCTTAAATTGTGGCTATTTATTAAATTACTGTTAAATTACTTTCATGTATATAAACATATATACAAGAATATACATGAATGTAGATTGTATATCGCGTATATATATATATATATATATATATATATATATATATATATATATACAAGCCCTATTTATTTCCTCTTGAAATTGAACCGAGCCCAGTCCAAAATCAGACTAACCTGGCCCAACACAACATAAAGAGGGGCAAAGCCCCTATACTCCCTCATTTTACCCCTCAGCCAAACCAACGACCCCTTAAACATATTACCCGCTTCCCTCCCCAAATCCCTAGCCGCCTTAACTATATCCTCTCTCTCTCTCTCTCTCTCTCTCTCTCTCTCTCCTCGTCACCTAAGCCAAAAATGGCAACGGATCAAACAAGCGTGGCTTTTAGCAGGTTGGTTCAACCAATTTGAGTAAAGCATTAAATGCTTACCCACTTTCCATCGCGATTCAACCACAAACACGGTATAACCCTCTCTCTCTCTCTATTTCTTTGCTTTTTCTGAGTATAAAACGGTTAAAACTCTGTAAATCCTTAATGGATTTTGTTTGTACTTGTTTGAATTCGTGGATTTTGATTGGTTCACAATGAACTGAATGGATTGACCACTTTTGGGTCAAATCTGGCCCTTGATATGTTTATTTGACCTAATCTCAGCTTTTGATTGTTATGTGAGGAACCAATTCTCAAAAATTGGTATTGTCCCACATCAAAATCGAATTAGGATTTGGAATTTTAGGGGTTTCTAGATAAAGGGCCCCAAGCTACATTGTTCGACAACATGCAAACTTAAATATTGCTTGCATACTCGAAATATATAAGTTTTTTGAGCATTTTATTGCTAAAGCTTTAAGAGTTCGAGTTTAGTCTAAATTTTAAATGTTTTCCTGTTCTTGTGTGAGTTTGTGGATGTGTATTTGGTCTTTTGAGGAGCACAAAGGGGTCTCCAAGTTCAAATCTAGATCAAAGGCTGCACACGAGAAACGTAATCTTCTTTCCCTTTTAATTTTTGCCATTCTTTTCCTGCTTAGGTATAATTTATGTGTTAGTTATGTGCAGTTTAGTTTAGTTTGATTAAGCCTGTTTCATATGCTATCTAGTTAAATAGATTGATTAGATTGGTTATTATGCAAGCATGATTTAGGTGTCATCGGTTTTAAATCTTGTTGTTAAGTGTATGTTTAGCTTAACTTCTGCCTATTACTTTCCTAAGCATAAGATATAATCTTGTTTACGATCCTGCTAATTCATTTATTCTGTTAGATGAAGTCCTATAGCCTGATTAAATGAGATAATGGCATTGTAAAAGGACTAAATGTGTTAAGGGTAAGTGTCCAAGCTTGTTGAATCATGCTATCGGTCTTAAGCTAATCATGTTCAAAGTATTTAAATAAGTGTTTAGTTTGAATCTCATCTGATTAGGGTCTAATAAGGACCATTATCATGCCTATTCTGTTTACTTCTATGTATTGTTTAGAAGAATGGTGTTAATCCTTTCTTGTTCTCTAAAACCTGGGTTTGTTGGTTCACTGCTATGACATCTAATGAGTTTTATGTTCAGTTATGACCTAGAAGTCTGCTAATCATGCTAATATGGTTAAAAATTTGTTATGATTGGTCATCCTATTAACTGTTTTGGTCAAATCTAGATTAATGTGTGTTGGACTTGATCAATATGGTTAAATATACATTAGACAATGCATAAGCTTTCCTGTTTGACACCATGATTAGTGTACTCAACTCTTTGTCTGGTTTTTAACTAGCGTGTGAATTGATTTTGAATGTCTAAGACATGTCTGTATCTGTTTAAGTTAAGTTTAAAGTCATTTGTGACCTATGTGTTTGATATACTAGAATGGTTTCTCTGTGGTGTGTTGCTTGAGTCAAGTATTATTCTCAAATTATGTTACTGGTGGTAAAATGGAACCACATGTCTACTAGACTTGAAATTGTATCCATTGAAGCTAGAAATGACATATACTTGACTTAATAAAGGAACCAGACCATTCGTGTGCTCCCTTAATGAAATCTATTTCAAATATGAGGCCTATGCCAATTGGTTTGTTGTTGGTAGTATCACAAGTCTTAGAATGTGTTCTAAAGGGATTAAAAGGATTTTGAATTTAACTTCAGCATCTGCAAACCTATACCAATGCTCTATTGTGTCCTGTAATGTTGTTTGAAGTTCCTTGTTGACAAAAATTGCTAGTTGTGTACTATGTGATCATTTCTTATTAAATTTAAACCTGATTAGGCTCACTTAAGAAGATTGTGGAATTAGATGGGTCTATGCCCTTGTATGATGTTTGTTTGGACTTGTAAGAATATTGAGATTGCTATGTCCAGTTAACATGTTAAAAAGGAAAATGCCAAAGGCCTGTTTGCATGATCAAATGCTATGTATGCTATCTGTTTGGTTTACACTTATGCTCCAAAATTCTCATGTCTATTAACTAGGATACTGCATATTTATATACCTCCCTGCATGACTATTAAATAGGACTGAACGCGAGTAGTGAAGCATGTCTGAAGTTTGGAGTATTAACATGTGAATTTGGGCATTGAAGAGTCTAAATTAAGAGAGGATGTCACTTAGTGTATGGTTGAATATGAGTGTGACTTACCTAGGACCAAAGAAGAAGGGAAGAGGACTTTGAGTTTCTAGCTAACTCAATCCAAATCCTCTATCCTAGGTTGTTGGGGTTCCCTCATAGGAATCCATGTCCTATGGGACCCTCTGAGTTGTAAAAAAATAGCTAGAAATCTGTGTATAGCATGTATATTGTTGGTGCTTGTCTTGTATATTGTCCCCTCCTTGATTTTTCTTAACTGTATCTGAGTGAAACCTTAAACATTTGTGGTCTTAGCATGTTTCTTTTGTTGTTTGCTCTTTGTATGATTGATGCTTTGTGGTATATCAAAGGGATATACTCAGATATATAGAGTATACTCAATCTTATATATACGTTCGAGAGTGTATATAAGTCAATATATTCAATATATATATAATCATAGAAATTTATTAACATTTGAAACATATTTACTTATATAAACGTAAGCCCTTCGGCTATCAAAATAATATATACATTCATATACATGAAGACTATGGGACCATACTACCCACGAAGACTATGGGACCATACGTATCTACGAGCCTCTACTAGAGTACTAGACATATGGACGGGACAGGACCCCGTCGTGCCCAACATGAATATATACATATATGTACCAAAAGAATAATCAACGGCACCTCCAGAAAATGGAGTGCTCTCAAATCAGCCGCTAGCTCCTATGAGTCTGGGTCACCTCCCTGTCTACCTGTGGGCATGAACACAGCGTCCGAAGAAAAGGACGTCAGTATGAATATTGTACTGAGTATGTAAAGCATAAGCAATAATAAGACATCAATGAAGTAAGGAGGCACCAATGAGGAGCAATATGTACTGACTGTATCATAAAGGAAATAATGTATGCTAGCTTATTGTCATACTCATCATCATATCATACATGCATAAATGTATAAGCTGCCCAACCGTATAGGTGCGGTGTGATGATCAATAACATTAACAATAGCATTAGCCTGCGTCCAGGCCTCCCGCGTCCGGGGTACCATCTCATGCCGCCCACTAGTGGTGTCTGCCCATGCCATTTGGCCATGGTGTATAGCTGCCCGCCTTGGCGGTGACGGCTCGGCCATTTAGGCGCGGTGTGATATCATCATGCACTCATCATAGTATGCTTATCATATTATACTTGTCATAACTCATCATAATATAATTATCATAATGCATGCATAGAGACTCATAACTCATCATACTTTATCGGGGTGACATAAGGTCGTGAACTCCCGACTTCGTTATGGAACATTCATAAGTATTCTGCCTCACCTTGAAGGAACAAGCATAAGGTGAGTGTATATAATGATCAACATCAAAGGGGCTATGGATAGTTTCATTAGCTTAATTGGCACATCATATCATAGGCTATAGCATCTCTAGACTTAAGCTTATCATTATCATTATCACAATCGTAGCATATCTCTTATCTCGTATAGCTATTCATGAATAATGAATCATAGTCCCCTTGAAGATGGAACATTCATAATACAAGAGGAATTTCATGCCATAGGACTCATGCCTTAGAAAGAAAGGACTAGCCTCACATACCTTTATCGTTTACTATTCTATCGCTTGCTCGTTCTCCTTGAATGCGCTCGTTTATACCTTCAATGGAATTCGTATTGACATTAGCTATATCATCGTGAAAATATACTTACTAAAGCTATAGAAATTTGGGCAGCATTTCCTTTGTTTATACTACTTTCCTCCATATTCCATATCAACTCCCAACATTCATAACGACAATTACAATATCGCAAACAATAGGCATCATCTAATCACATTGCCCACAATTCATGATTTCATTACAATTCTCCATAATCATGACAAAAGTCCATCATCGCATTCTTTCATATCCAATGCTTATTCCATGTTCTAAACGTCATTTATAACGCATTTGTAACATCAACACAACCATATCCATGATTTAACTCAACTACCATTCAATAATGACACTATCCTCATATTTATGACCCATTTCCTATACTCTTTCACAATCCATGTGTTTCAACTTATAAATACTTCAAATAACATGAAAAGGTCATGAAACTCACCTTAGATGATGGAGGAATAGGCCTTAATTGATAATACGCTCTTTGCACAAAAACCCTATTTCATCTCTCTTGGGTTTTCTTGATTTGGATGACCTTTAGTGGGTTTCCTTCACTTGATTCACTTGCTTTCTTGTTGTTGATCCTTGATTTCTATTAATTTCTCATGGATGAAGTATTTGGAACACTCTAGAGGCTTCTTGAAGTGTGGGGGTAAAGTACGAAATGAAATGAAAATGAAAAAGGGTCCCTTATGTAAAATTCACTTCAGTCCCGATTGGAATATACGGACCAACATACGGTCCGTATAATTTCTACTGACCGTATGTTGGACCGTATATTTGGTCCAGTAGAATATGTCATTCTGGGCTAGATCTACGGCTGGACATACGGTCCGTAGATTTTATACGGCCAGTATGTCTGGCCGTATGTTTGCCCAGTTTTCGGAGAGTTGTTTCATCGACTCGTTTGATCTCCGATCCTTATGGAACCTTCTTAACACTTGTTCAACACCTCAATACCAATCTAAGGGACGTTATAACTCTTCCTTAGGGTAGCATTAAGACATCATTAACTCAATGCTCGAAATTCTTATCCGATACGCTCGACTTATAACTCGCTTGCCTTAGCATCTTTCTTTCCTTAACTCGGATGTCTTTGGAAATCTTAATTAGGATCATCAAATACTATTTCTTACTTATCCAAACCTCGTATCCGTCATGTCCTTCGTGAGTCTATTCACTGTACGCTAACGGGGAATTTTTCGAGGTGTAACAGTTATTTCTTGATCGAGTCAGTATGAATATAAAAAAGGAAAGCTAATATATTGAAGGCCCAACCATGGGTGAAAATAGTAACTGGTGGGCTTAGGTAGGCCCACCAGCCTGACTCCCTTTTTATTTGATTCATTATGTGTAAATATGTATTTGTAAGAACATGTGAAATTATTGAAACCCATGTGGATGTAGAACTTAGGAAAACACTTAGTATCCTTGGAAAGTCTAAGACAAAAAAAAAACACGGTTAACTATCAATTTTGCATATAATTTCCATTTAATGAATTTTCTAAGCCTAAAAATGGTTCAGCGATTTATTAATATGAAATGACTCTAAAAGATTGCTAAGTATAAATGTCGGGCTTTTCCGCCCTTTTTGAGACCAAATGAATAATAACAAACAATTTTAGGCCTTAGTCCGCTGTTAGTCATTTATAGGATTTGACAACAATAAAAATTTCTCCAGTTTTGTCAGTATTATTATTGGATCTGAGGGAAAATGACTCGAAAAAACTGATTTGGACAACAAGATTATTTTGATCAAATACCTTAATTTTCTCAAAATTTTGAGAAAAACTTTGACATTGCTTTGGGGCTGAAAGCCCAGAACCCATGGACTGAAATGAAACAAGAGGAAATTCTTTGGGCCGAGTTTGAGAAATGATGGAATCTGGGCTGGAATACATTGACCTTATGAGCTTCAATGATAAAATTTGACTTAAATGAAATACTTGTATTTTTCGTATATATATGTATAAAAATTAGAGATATACTCCACATTTTCATATATTATATGTATAAAACCCGTAAGTACTAAACCCATTTTATTGGGACAAAAATAGTAGTGACTCTACTCGGAAGAAATCTCGGGTGTCTTAGTCCGGAAATAAAGTGAGTTGAACACTTACGCAGACTTTTAAACCCAAACCCCCTTTTCTAAGGGGACTTTTGCCAAAAAAAAATCTTGAGTTTATGATAAAGAAATAAATGACATTTTGTGAAAACTAAACACTTTTGAAGCAAATAATTACAATAACCACACACTGAAGCTCGTCGGCCAACCATATTCTACGGATCCTTAATACTACGGTACTTAAAACCCTCCCTAGGAGATCACCAGAACCCTTACCTCGAACTCTGGTCCAAAAGGATTTTTCTCTTGCTTGAATAAACCTTTTTAACCCGGTTTTCCTATTTTTCGTTAAATAAATTAGGTGACGACTCTAAAAAATACAAAAATCCATTTAGAGCACCAATAACCTCGCAGTAGCTTTTATACACCCACGTAAAAGTGGACCGTAACACGGGTCGCTAGATGAGATACCAATTAAACAATGCGTTCGTCCTCGAAGAGACAAGAAATTAAACAAAGGAAAGGTACCTGACTGGGTGAAAAGCTGGGGATATCTACTACGCATATCAGCCTCGATCTCCCACGTAGTCTCCTCGACTGGACAGTGCTTCCACTGAACCTTCACCGAAGCTATCTCGTTTGATCTCAACTTTCAAACCTCCCTATCCAAAATGGCTATCGGCTCTTCCTAAAAACACAAATTCTGATCAAATAGAACCGAAAACAAGTGAATGATATAAGACCCGTCCGAATGGTATTTCTTTAGCTTGGACACATGAAACACCGCGTAAACACCCAACAAACCTAGAGGTAAAGCCAACTCATACGCTAACTCTCCCACACGACGAAGGATCTCAATTGGGCCAATGAACCTCGGACTATGCTAGCCTTTCTTCCCAAATCTCATCACACCTTTTATGGGCGAAACCTTCAACCTTCTCACCAACCCTGAACTCTAGATCTTAGACCTTCCGGTCCGTAAACTCTTTTTGCCTACTCTGAGCAGCCAGAAGCTTTTCCTGAATCAACTTCACCATATATAATGATTCCCTCAAAATATCGGTACCCAAAGGTCTCACCTCAAAAGCATCAAACCAGCCAATCGGAGATCGGCATCTCCTCCTATATAAATCTTCAAATGGAGCCATGTCAATACTCAAATGATGGTTTTTGTTGTACGCAAACTTTTCCAAAGGTAAGAACTGGTCCCAATGACCACCAAAGTCGATAACACAAGCTCGAAGAATATCCTCTAAACCTGAATCGTCCGCTCAGACTAGCCATCCGTCTGAGGGTGAAAAGCAGCACTAACATCAAACTGAGTCCCTATCTCGGCAAAGTCCTCCAGAATTGGGACGTGAACTGAGGGCCTCTGTCGGAGATAATGGAAATGGGCACTCCATGCAATCGAATAATCTCTCGGATATAGATCTTGGCCAACTTCTCTTTATTGTAGGTCATCTGAACTGGAATGAAGTGCGCAGACTTATTAAACCTATCCATAATAACCCAAATCGAATCAAACTTTCCTAAGGTCTTCGGAAGACCAACCACAAAATCCATGGCTATCCTCTCCCACTTCCACTCTGGAATGGACATTCTCTGTAGTGTAACCCCCCGGTCTCTGACGCTCATACTTAATCTGCTGGCAATTCAAACACTGAGAAATGAACTCAACGATATCACGCTTCATTCTACTCAACCAATAGTGTTATCTCAAATCACGATACGTCTTGGTAGCACAAGGGTGAATAGAATATCCAGAATTGTGAGCCTCCTCTAAATTCAACATGATCAAGCCACCAACCCGAGGAACGTAAATATGCCCCTTAATCCTCAAAACCTCCTCACTATCCAAAATTGCTTCCTTGGCCTCTCCACTCAACACTTTATCACAAATTTTGCACAACTTAGCATCTTCGAAGTGATGTGCCTTAATATGATCCAAAAGCGAAAACCTTGCCACAACAGAAGTCAAAACTCTACATGAATCTGAAATACCAAGTCTCACCATCCCATTCGCCAAAGTCTGACATCTCTAGCCAAAGGTCTCTTCTCAGATACCAATCGGGCCAAACTACCCATACTCACCGCCTTTCGGCTCAACACATCCGCCACAACATTGGGCCTGCCCGGATGATAAAAAAAGGTCAAATCATAGCCCTTGAGCAACTCCATCCATCTGCGCTGTCTGGAGATCAAATCCTTTTGATTGGACATATGTTGAAGACTACGGTGAACGGAGAAAACCTCACAATAAACCTCATACAAGTAGTGCCTCCAAATCTTTAAAATAAAAACTACCGCCACCAACTCCAAATCATGAGTGGGGTAGTTCTTCTCATGCGCCTTTAACTGCCTCGAAGCATAGGCAATAACCTTACCATCCTGCATCAGAGCACAACCCAAACCTAGACGTGAAGCATAAAAATACCCGGTAAAATCCTTTCCCTCGACTGGTAGAGATAAAATAGGAGCCAAAGTCAACAAAGTCTTGAGCTTTTGGAAGCTATCCTCTCACTCATTGGACCACTGAAAAAGCACATTCTTCTGACACAAACAAGTCAAATGGGAAGCGATTGAAGAAAAGCCCTTCACAAACCGACGGTAATAAATGGCGAGACCCACAAAACTCAGAATCTCAATCACTGAAGTGGGCCTAGCCCAATCTCGGACTGCCTCTATCTTCTTAGGATCTACCATAATTATGCCCTTAGACGCAACATGCCCCAAGAATGCTACAGAACCAAGCCAAAACTAACACTTAGAAAACTTAGCATAAAGCTCATTTTCCTTCAACAACCCAAGTACAATCCTCAAGTGCTTCCCATGATCTTCGCTGTTGCGCGAATACATCAAAATGTCATCAATGAAGACTATGATTCAGTTATTATATAGGCAAATAATAATCACTCAGAGTTACAGTATATATAATAACTGAATCATAGCTTAAGGTAATGCTTCTAAACCACAAGTCTGTCAAGTCTCAATATCTTTCAAGGCATTCACAACACAACTACAACCAACTCTCAGTAGATCAATGTAGAAGGGATGATAATACATGCAATGTAATGAGATAGATGTCATGCACTGCAATGGATGATAATACATGCAATGCAATGAGATAGATGTCATGCAATGCAATGGCTAATACTCAAACCTGTATACACATGCTACGGACGGAATCTCAATGTCTCAAAAGTCATGACCCAGGGGGGACTCGCCAAGTTGATTCAATATGTATATATATGCTGCGGCACGCAACCCAATCCAAATATATAGGTTCAATGAATGCATGAGGTGTATAAATGCGAGAAATTCATGAAATCAATGAATATGCTATGGAATCACCAAAACACCATAAGTCGTATCAAGTCTTTCATAAACCAACAACACTCATAGAAATAGATCAATATCAAGTTCCAATCACTACAATGAATCTACCACATCCTACACCTCCAATCACGTAATCAAATATACCACATGTCAACAATGCGTAAATAAGACAAGCCCACATAATCAGAAATCATGCCAACCTAATTGAAAATCCATCCCAACATCATGTCAGAAGACCTATCATACTTTCCTCGTCAATACTACGCAATCATATATGAGTCGCTAATCAAAGTCCAACTAGAGTAAGTCGTAACCTACCTCAATGCCGAGCACGAGCCTTGAATTTTCAAACATGGGCTTTCCACTTCCGTAGCACCTCAGAACGATCGAAGTCTAACAATTACCAAATTCTAAGTAAGTAACTGATCACGGAATGTTCAATTATTCTCAAAAGGAACTGGTGCAAAAAGTTTACCCCAAAATACCCCCCTAATGAGCCTCAAGGGCAAAATGAAATTACATTACCCATAATCTAGATAGTCATTATCCTTAATTGCATGGAATTCTAACCACATTTGGTCCATCAATGTCATTAAATACCCAAAACCCCCAATTTCAACCAAGGGTTTATAAATTTCTAATCAACCTAACATGTGATTATAACCATTACATGATGAAAAGAAGTAAGGGAAATCCTGAAATTAGGATTAGGAACTTACCCCAAAGCTTAGATTCGTAGAAGCCTCTTGAAAACTCTCCAAAGCAAACTCAAAAACATAGAAATTGGAAATAGGAATGAACCCTCGGATTCTAAGAATTATCTTCAGTCGCTACAGTGCCTTCTTCGTGATCGCGATCTGAGATCACGCGATTGTGAAGGCTAAAAGAAAACTCGACCCAAAGACCCATCACGATCGCCAGACCATGGACCACGATCGCGAAGAACCACAACTGACCCACTCAAAACACTCACCTCCTCGCGATCGCAGGACATCTCCATGCCATGGCGAAAGAGAACACCAACAACAGCTGAAACCAAATTTTTTGGTTTTTGACTCCAACACCCCGAAATCTTGAGACTCATCTAGAGCCTTCCGGATACAAACAAAATATCCAAACTGACTCTAAACGACACTACGAATTCACCCTTGCCCTCAAAATTTCCAAGGAGGTAATCTTGAACTGGTCAACCCCCAAACGGCTAAGTCAAGTTTCCAACCAAGTACACAAAACATCCCCCGAAAGCCTCAAAAACTGAACCAAACACCCTCACCAAGTCATAAACGACCCTTCGGACCTCACGAAATTGATGAAATTCAGAAAAAAGTCTGTTTACTCAAAAGCAAACTATTGGTCAAATATTTTCACTTAAAGGTCCTAATGCTTTCAGTTTTCACTAGAATAGCCAGATAATGTCGAGAACTGAGTTGACGGCGGTAAAATGATCAAATCGCGCATAACATCCGAACGGTTCGTTACAATACGCCGGACATGAGGATACTCTCCCCAGCAATGTAGGCCGGGCATATAACATCTATGTATATCATGTATATAATAGAATGCACAGAAGTATATATATAGTTTGTGATGACCCGTTTGGTCGTTATAGTTTTTTCGGTACTTTTGATCTTTTTTCGAGCTTGTATAGCTCATTTTTTGACCCAAAAGGACCGTTGACATGATTCCCGACATATTTGGATACGATTCGAGTGATTTTTTGGAAAATTTGGGCTTAAAACGAACAGGAGTTGACTCAAAGTTGACTTTTGGATAAACGAACCTTTTTCAGGAATCCGTTGATTTTGAGTGGTCCGGATGGTTTCTTAGAACTTGTGCGTTTATTGGTTCAGTTCCCAATGCACTTGGGTTCTCGGGGTTAACTCAGTCACCGAGATCTCCGTTAGGAATTCTGAGGCCACGAGTGCGTTCATAGCGTGTTTATATGTGCATCTGCATTGTGGTATGTGAGCAGATAGCCTGTGGTGATACTTGGGATTTTGGGTTGAGATTGTGATTTTTGGGGAGTTTTCTGGTTCTGGTGCCCCGCTATAGCGGCACTAGTACCCCAGCAGCGGCATCACTATAGCCGTGGACATGCCGCAGAATCGGCTAGTGCATGTAGTAGCTAACCACCGCAGCGGTCTGAGTGAGTGTCGAAGAAGGACTGCCGTAACGGTCTCATTATCGCAGGAGCAAGCATTTGGCAGATACATTCATTAAATGAGTATTAAAAGCACTAAGTCCCTCATTCTTTATTATTTCGACTTTACTGTTATTAGGAGCATTTCAAGGTGATTCTTGGGGGGAAATCTTTGTGGTAAGTCCTTCTACCTTCTTTTCTATTCCATTTTCCATAATCACCTTAGAATTCCATTATGATGCAAGTTCACTAAGAGTTTAAGAATTAAAAGAGGGTTCAATGAGTTCTTATTTCTAGGCTTTGTAATCTTGATTTATTTATTAGGTTAGCTTCATTAAGCATGGAATTGATGACAAGAATCTATTGTTACATGATTTCTTCCTAATTAGTGGCTAATTTATGGGATTGGAAGTTAGGTTTCATACCCAAATTTGGGGGCTTTGCCTAGAATTCGAATTTTAGGATTTTGTTAGTTCTCCTAGCTTATTATTGGTCGGAATTGATCACCTAGAACCTTAATTTCTTGTTGGGACCTATAGGATCCAAATTCCATCTTCCTAGTTCATAAAACTCATTCCATAGGTTGAGATTTGGGTTTTGAATATAATTAAAGGCTAATTGATATTTATTTTTTATTATAATCGCATATTTCGGATATGATTAGACTTCCATTATTACGTGGCTCAAAGAAAAGGAAACACTAAGGTGTGATTGTTAGAGACTTTGTTGTTCCGCCTTCTAAGTAGGTTACGGTTTATCCTATGGTGAGACTTCGATTAACGAAGCATATATTTAGACGATATTGTCGGAGAATGCATGTAAACCTTCTAGTATAAAGTTGGGTTAGATATTGCCTTAGGTTGGGCTTTGTTATATGATTTGGGGTTAGCCACCTCGTTGTGTTATGACTTATCTTATTCTATTTATTGTTGGCTCGTTAGCACGTGGAGATAATAGATATTGGTGACTAGTGATATATCTTGATAATGATATTGTAGCACCTTACTTGTTGTTGTTTGAGACGAGGATTGTGATACTATTGTGGCTTATTGTGTAGTCTTTTTATTGATATTGTTTGTGTGCCCATGTGTGGTACTGTTGAGAATGATTTGATTATTGATATTGAACTCATACATTGCACGCATTCTCATCCTTCATGATATACTATTGATACACTGATGATATACAAGGAAACATTGCTATGAGCTGGGCTCAGTTGGATGAGAGTGACGTGAGGACCGATGTCCGAAGTATGAGTGCTGGTAGCGAATGCCGAGGTCTTTGCCAGAATCGTGAGGAATAATAGTACATGGACTTCGCGGGTCCCCCGTGGGTTGTGCTGCCGAGATGTGATGTTCCATCATCAGAGTACATGTGTATCGGTGTATATGCAAGTATTCATATTTCATACAGTAATTCATTGCATTGTACCTTTGGCTTCTACCTTTGGCTTCTTGTGATATAGTTGTGCTATACGGATTTGGATTGGATGTACTGAGACTTGGTACAGTTGGGTTTAGATGCTATAACATAAGTGATGACTTGTACTTGGTTACTGGCTCGTGTTGACTTATACCTTGTTGATTTACCTATTTATCTTACTTTATTGTCTTGGTATATGTTAGCTAATCTCAGTCGGCCTATGATACCTACCAAGCATGATGTTTTGTACTGATCTGCACTTGCTGCATTCTTTTATGAATGCAGAGTATCATGTGGGATCGATGTCTACCCCTCGTGGCTGAGAGTTCGAGGCTACTGATTCCAATCTGTTGGGGTGAGCATGTGGACGCTTCGCTACCCGAAGACTCTTCTTCTATTATATCTTACTTTGCTATTCTGAGACATTATTGAGACTATTGATGTATTATTATTACTTCCAGACTTATAGATTTTAGTTAGATACTCTTGTATGACCAGACTAGATACTGAGATGGTTTTTGATTTAATTCTGTACTTATTACATATTCATATGTCAGACTTATGTTACTTGATCTTCTTCCGCTATTTATATTGTGTTTGTGAATATTGGGTTAAGGGTTCACCTACCGAGTTGGGATAGGTAAGTGGCCGCACGACTTTGCGAAATTGGGTCGTGACATAGTTCCTCTACTCTTTCATCAATATGGAATATGGAAAAGGTAGTATAACTCTCACAAGGCCACATATAATATCGGAAAGGTAAAACACTTATGAATGGGAGAATTCTACGATATACGCTTCTCTGATACAATTGTTCGAATCTCTCTCCCGTTATGGTTTCATGCCAATGAAAGGGAGGGAATAGCCTTTACATACTTCTTGTCGTTTACCCGAACACAGTGACGAAATCAATTTTCAATCCCTTCATCTACAATAATACAACAATAGAACTTCTTTCAATACAAGGAGGCTTAGGATACAATATATCGAGCAACAAGCTCGGCTTACATCAATAACCAATAACTCTATATAGCTTTCTTTACAACACTTGCAAGACAACAACCACAACATAGTCAAGCCATATCATAAGAATTCCAATCATGACCAACTCAAGAACATCTTCAAAATTAGCACCATATACACAATATACCAACTATCCTATACAGTTTTCCTCCTTCATAAACATGTAGCACATCAACAACGACAACAACAACATAAGTTATTCTCCATGATTTCCAGCAACAAGATGGCTCGAGAACACATCCCAAAATAGTCCACAACACTACAAGAGCTCTAGTATGATTTCCAGCCTTCCTTTCATAATTTCTTCATCAAACAAGTTGGCTAGAACCCATACAAACTCAAATACTTATTGAAGGGATAAAATCTTACCTCAAATCACAACAACAACTCCAAACTTTAGATTACTTCATTATGAAGAATGATCCAAATCAATCACAAGAAGATCAACAATACTCCAATAAGGTTCACTAGCCCCCTAGCATGTAAATCACCTTGATTTCCTTTAGTTTTGCTCTAACTTGGTATGAAAACTTGGGGAGTGGGTTTAGGACTGTACAGGGTCTGTAGAAGATAAGAAATGAGTCAATAATGAAAGCCACGAAATAAATAGATCAAGAACTAAAATTAGCTGCCTCAATGTACGGTGGAAGTACGGACCGTACATCCCATGCGTGGGCTATATTTTTGGACCGCATCTAGTGACTGGCAAATTCAACTTTCTATCAACGAGGTATGGTGGGTATCTCACAATGTATGGGCCGTACATACTATGTATAGACCGTATATCCTGGCCAACAACCCGATTTTCGACGAAACGTATTTTCTTCGATTCATTTAACTTCTAAACCTTCCAACACCTAATAAAAATAATCTTAAACCTTTGTACTCTTAGGATTAACACGTCTAATCACTTATAACCTCAAAGATAATCTCACACTCTAAACCTATATTGGTTAACTTACGACAAAGCTCAACGTACAAGAGTACTAGGTGCAACATCCCTAGCTCTCAAAATTGATTTAGAAAGAATGGGGCTCAATTTGGAATATATTTTGTCCAGCTAAAATCCTCTATCGTGATCGAGATTGTGATCGCGATGCACTACTCGGACCCAACTAAGTCCCCTTCCATGCGATTGCGATCGCGACCCCACGCGAATCAACCCTTCGCGATCGCGGTCCCTCCATCGTGAACGAGATGAGGGAAACTAGTGACAGCTGAAATCTTATTTTTTGGTTTCTTCAAATCCTCGATCCAATACCTGAAACTCACTCAGAACCTCCTAGACAAAAATCAAATATGCCTTTTATTTATAAAACATTCTACGAACTTGCTCGCGCACTCGGAATTCCCAAAAGGTCCCTCCAACACCAATTCTCCAAAATACTAGATTCTCAACCAACTACTCAAATCACACTAAACGCCTCGGGACCCGAACCAACAGTCTAACTAAGTCAAAAATCACATTTCGGACCTAATGGAATCGAAAAACTTCAAAAATGACGCATTGACTTAGAAACTTCCAATTTCACCAAAACCAACCCAAAATCACTTGATTTCCTCAGGAACCATGTCATCCATCCCCACAAGTGATATATACCAAAATAAAACTACGGGAAGGGTATTTTGAAACAAATTGGGAAAACGCCTCAAGACGACTAAACGAGTCGTTACATTTACGAGCTAATTTAGAAAATTCAGCCCAACATTCATGGGATTAGGGGACTCATCGTGGCCTATAGCCCCTTACTTCGTCGAGCTGCCGCCCTTGTAACCTCCACAGCCATCAGGCCCACAAACTTAATAAGCAATCAGGGATGTAGTGTGTTCAAAATTACTTGAAACTCGCATGGTCGATTCTCGTGGAAAGCACTAACTTCGAACATTTTCCTACATATTTTGTTGAAAAAATACCGATGCGCATTCCCTTTGTCTGACCTTTCTTTTTAATTTTCTATGCCTATTGTAATGACCCGTTTCGTCGTTACAATGACTTTCGAGAAATTTGCGACCTTGACCCCTTAAAAACTCCTCTGGATGCTTACGCTCTTAAACTTCGCTAACTCGATCGGACCAGTCGTGCGAGTCGCGTGTAGAATATTGAATTTGGGACACTGGGCCCAATTACACCGCTATAGTGACAGACCTACCACCCCAGAGCTGCCGCCACAGCAGCATGAAGCTCCGCTGAAGTGGAGTAGAGGAATATTAATGGACTATCCCAGCGGTGGGGCTACCGCTAACGCGGTGCCGCCACAGCGACCATTAGACCGCCACAGCGGTTGACGGGCAGTTATTTCCCTATTTGAAACCCTTTTATTGACTTGACCTAGCATTTATTTTCCCAAGTTATAGCCGCCATCTGGAGATATTTTCAGCTCTTTGATACCAAAATGTTGGGAAGGTAATCCGCTTAAATCCCTCATTTCTTCTCCTTTAATTTCCCTCTTTCTTCTTACACTAATTTGGATTATGGCAAAGCTTTAAATGAAGGCTCTTGCATCAAAATTCTTATGAGACCCTTGGGCAATTGTAGTAATGATTGTCCTAGAATAATTAGTAGCTCCAAGATGGCTTCCTTATTGCAAGAATTAGTTTAATAACTAATTCTAAGCCCAAATCCTTGCTATTTCTCAAATGAGTTAATTTGCTAAGAGTGTCTCATGCGAATAATTGAAGTAAGTTTGACTTAGGTAAACCTTGTTTTCCATAAAAGCAGTAAAATAGCAATAATCAAGAATCTAGAATGATTATTTTAGAAATGATGATTTTACCCCTATGACCAATTTCTTCAATTATTGCTTAATTGAATATATCCATTGTTCTTAGACCTCCTAGATCAACAAATCCCCTATGAAGATGGAAGATGGAATCCAAGTGGATGTTGGCACACCTGTTCGGCCTGAGGTAGGTTACGGCTTCCTTTCTTGGTAGACTCCGGTTAGACTTACATAATTCATGTATTAGATGAAACGGAGAATGCATGTATAGGCTTTTGGAGTTTGGGATGGAAATATTAGGTTGGTACAGTTATGTGGATTATGTGTTCGGGCTTGTGGCCCGTAGATTCCCTAGTTTCGTGTGTTGGCATTCTTTTGCGTATTAGTGGATTATCTGTGACTTGGAAGACTAGTTGTTCGGTACTTGGCTTGTTATGTTCTATTGATGAGGAATTCTCGTACGATGTACATGACCATGTCCTGTGTTATTTAATATTGAATCATAATTTGGTATTGAAATTGATAAACAGGTCAAAAGAATATGAAATGATTCTAGACTGGATGTTTAGTGGTTCATGTTATAAGTTAGAAGAGTAGTTTCATATATTGATGTCGCTAGGAAGTAAAGGAATGACATGATATTGTTATTGTGATTTTGTCCGTGCTGGGAATTGGTGACTAGTGTTAATCTCATTTTTGATATTGTAGTATCCTACTTGTTGTCGTTTGAGACAAGGATAGTCATTCTATTATGGCTTACTGTGTAGCCTTTTCATGATATATTTGGTGCGCCCCTGTGTGGTACTTTTGATATTGATTTGATTATTGACATTAAACTCATACATTGCACGCATTCTCATCCTTCATGGCATACTGTTGATACATTGATGATACCTAAGGAAACACTGTTATGAGCTGGGCTCAGTTGGATGAGAGTGACGTGAGGACCGATGTCCGATGTTTATCCCGAAATCAAGGTTGAGTGTAGTGATTGCTGAGGTTATTGCTGGAATCGTGAGGTAGCGATTGCCGAAGTTGTCGCCAGAATCATGAGGTACATGGACTTCGCGGGTCCCCCATGGGTTGTGCTGCCGAGGTGTGATGTTCCATCATCAGAGTACATGTGTACAGTGCATATGCATTGCATTCACATTCCATACATTATTGCATTGCATTGTAATGTGGCTTCTTTTGTGATATTCTTGTGATGTGCTTGTGATATACGGATTCAGATTGGATGTATTGAGACTTGGCACAGTTGGGCTTAGTTTCTATAACCATAGGCCATGATCTTGAATTACTTATGTTTGACACTCATTGGCTTAGTTATGCATTTTGGCTTCCTAAACGTAGGGGAATATTGAATATCAGAATGACGTGATAACTTCCTGTTACTAAAAGTGGATAGGGTAATGGTAGTTGACTGGTGATACTTGAACGAATTTATTTATTGTATGTTATATGAGTTAGAAGGGGGCATAATGTAAGTTAGGCAAAACGGATCACTAGGGAGGAATTAATGAGAATAAGAATCTTTATTGTTTAGCCTAGTGGTAGGTAATGTGCACTGTCAACCTAGTTTTACCTGTCATGCTTATTTGTGAATTCTAATACTGATATGTTCTTCTAACCATTGTCAACCTATGATGTTCACCAATATTAGTGTTGTACTGATACTACTCTTGCTACACCCTTTTTTGGAGTGTAGAGTTTTTGAGGTTATGGATCGATTTGAAGTTTTCAAGAAGATACACTGTGCCTATCTAGAAGCCCTCCATCATTCTCATTCTGAGATGGAGACTGAGTCTTAGAGTTATAGTTGTATTTAGTATTCCAATCTTAGCCGCTCTTTTACTAGTCTAGACCAGGTCATGGGAAAAGGAGTCTGTGTATTTATTAAACTCTTGTAAATACTTCCGTTATTTTATTTATACATGCTTATTGGTTGACTTTCGCTTTTTTTATAAAATGCCTTGAAAGATAGTGAATTTCGTCCTTTAATTGGTTAAGGATTTATTTTGGGTCAAGGGTTCACCTACCAAGGTGGGAAAGGTAGGTGCCCGCGCGATCCTAAAATGGGTCGTGATAAGTTGGTATCAGAGCCTAAGTTACCGATCCCACGAGTACAAGAGCAATGTCTAGTAAAGTCTCGTGGAATGGTACGTAGACCTCCGTGCCCCTCCACGGGAGACTATAGGGCATCTAGGAAAAATTTCCTCCTTTCATTCTATTCATGCTACTTCGGTCAAATTGGTATCTCGTTGTGTCTAATTGGTATCTAGACGATTCCAATTGGTATCTAAGCGTGTATTTATGTTTGTTACGGATTAGACCTAGTTTGTGTAGGGGGAAATATTTGATTTAAATCTTAGTTACGAAAGTGGTTCGGGCATTGTGTTAATGCCACTGTCCAGTGATTGGCGCCACAGAGGACAATCAACTGCTATGACGTTAACACTGCAGCGGATACTCAACCGCTGTAGCGATACCCTCTATTCCTTAACGACCGCTCCTGTGACCTTCCTACCGCTGAAGCGGGATGTTATTCCCGTATTTTTGTACATTGGGATATTTTAAGCTAATCGCGATAAGTTAAGGACAAGACTATTTTGGGATCCGAGGTAGAGACTTTTAACCTCCGATTTTGTTTTAATGCACAAGTTGCTTATAAATTTTATTTGATATAGAAATATTAATGGAGATTTGGGATTAATTAACCATGATTATATTATTAAGTGGGATTAAAAAGTTTAATTAGTCACTAATTAAGTCACAAATAGCCGTGTGGGTCCCACCCATGGCTTGGCCAAATTTGATTGGCTCAAGCCATGAGTGGGACATGTGTCCAACACATAGGCATGATATATAAGGAAAATTGATGACAAAGCAATTCATTTCATCACCTTCACAACATTAGAAACCTAAGAGATAGAGAGAGAGACTCTCGGCCATGGCTGGCCGAGATTGAATTTGTGAAAAGTTGATCAAAAAAATATTTTCTCCAAGCAATTCAACTCTTTAGAAGATGTGTAATAACGTGGAATTGATTCTAGGGCAACAAGAACAAGTATAAATTCAAGGCACAAGTTGGAACCAAGTTGAGAAGCCAAGTGTTAAAGGTAAGGTTCAAATCTTCTTGGCATGTATTATGGATGGTTTGTGCGTGTTGTAGTGTGTAGAAATGAATGAAATTTATGGAACCATATGTGTTGGTGTTGAAGCTGTGTAGGGGCTGTCTTGTGTAGGAATGATGAACTAAATTTACTTAGTATTTTTGGTTGTTGTTGTTGTGGATTCTATGATGAAAATGAAGGTTTAATGGTTCAAGTTGGAGTTGTAATTGTTTGTGGGCTGTTGTAGAAGCTAATATGATGTTAATATAGTTTCTTGCATTTGTGTGAATGATGTTATTAACGTGTGGTTGTTGGTATAGTTCATGAATTTGGAAGAGAGGAATGTGTTGTTGTTGTTCTTGTTGAGTTGAGAAGATTGCGGGTTGTATTGTATGTTGGTTGGGCTGTTTTGAATATTGTGCGGGTTGTCCAAAGTGTTTTCGAGTCTTGTTTGAATGGTCTCGGGTTAGCACTTGAACGTATGATCATTGGTGTTGGTTCGATTGTATGTGGTTGATTTGAATGTAAAGGAAATGTCGTCAAATTATTTAGAAAGGGGTTACTAACGTTAGAACACGTTTTGAATCTCTTCGTAGTTTAATCGTAGTTCTTGACATCTTAATATAGGTTAAAGTACTATTGGGCAGCGCATACGGGTTGTGTTGCGAGTAAACGCTAAAGGTATGTAAAGCCTATTCCTTCTTTCTTTTGGTATGTCCTAGATGTAAGTAAGATAAGATATGAGCTTGGGGGTAACTCTATTCATAAGTTCCGAGTATGATTGATGATTCTTATTCACTTCTTGATGTTAGAACTCTCAGGATAGTCGAGCTATTGCCCTCTAGTCTTTTATATGATTGAATAGTAAATGATGCGCTAAGAGTTCCTATTCCTAAAGGATTCTATAACGAATAATGTCCTTAACTTTCATAAGTTGTCTCGTATTGATTTAATACATGTCTATGATCCCGAGACTTTCCTTAATATAGTTCGTAATGACATTTAGAGAGAACTTAATATGGCTATCATCCTGATACTCGAGCGTTGGTTAGTCTACTTGTCTATTGAGTCTCAAAAGATGATTTATATGCATATGGTTACTCACTACTCTGTTTGTGCATTCTGTTATTACATCTTTCACCGAGTCCCTCACTAGACGGTCGGGTATGGTATATATATATTATGGTGTTATGGTGTTATGGTGTTATCTTTGCGTTATAGTGCTATCTTTGTGATACGAGCTATCTTTGTGATACGGAGGTATCTTTGTGATACGGAGTTATCTTTGTGATACGGAGTTATCTTTGTGTTACGGAGTATGCTGTGTTATGGCGCCAAAGACGGGGTGGCGACCATGTTCACCGAGTCCTATAATGGGCCGGATATGATATATGATATTGACATACATGATTTGTGTTTCAAAAGCAAGCATTTTGGTATTCTGGTTATTGTACTTGTTTTCTGTAATTCTTATTTTGGTTATAATCCTGTTTACTGTATTTCATGCTTTATATACTCAGTACATATTTCGTACTGACCCTCTCTTTCTTCGGGGGGGGGGGGGGGGGGCGTTTCATGCCCGCGGTACGGACGCTCGTTTTGGTGATCCGCCAGCTTAGGATACCTATTCTGCTATCTTGGAGTGCTCCCTTGTTCCGGGGAGCCTATATTTTTGGTACAGATCCTTTTGTTGTATATATATGCTTAGCCAGGGGTACGGGGGGACCCTATCCCGTCATATGTTACTGTTGTCACTCTTAGAGGTCTTTAGACATATGTGTGGGTTTGTATATAGTTCTTTGTTCAGTTCTGTCTGTATGACTTATGTTTTGGGGCGTTCCCATTCGTAGTGGCAGCCTTGTCGGCTTGCGTATATATATGTGTTTTGGGATGTTGTGTGTAGTGGCAGCCTTGTCGGCTTGCGTAGATATATATATTTGGAAGTTGTGTGTTATGGTAGCCTTGTTGGCTCGTATATGGTTGGGACGCTCCCTTATATTATGACGACCACTTGTAGGCTTTATGTGTAATATCATCATGGAAAGTTGTAACTCCTCAGGAGACAGGTTGCTATGATATATCTATATATGCGACAGTTTTGAGACGACGTCTTGCCTTTTTATATATGAGTTCCTTATTATGTTAATTGTGAGCTGATTATAGTTAACAGGTGTATACGAGTGTCCAGCTCGGGCACTAGTCACGGCCTACGGGGTTGGGTCGTGACACGGGACCGCCATAGCTGTCTGAGAAACCGTAGAAGCAGAGTACACACGTGCTTGAGAGCCTGTAACTCCCCTGTTTTCATCACACTCTCCTGTTCAATGAGTTCAGCCAAAATAGAACAAACTAGCAAAAGCCTACAACCAACAGTCATATAAAACAAGCCCGACAAGGGCGAAAATCATCTAAATCCACATTACAAATCCAAACACAAGAATAAAAAAACTAACAAGAAATTGTTTAAACATCCAAGCCAAACAAAGCAAAGCAAAACAGAATTGTTTGAAAATAGAAAGCCCTACAAGGGTAACCAAAGCATAATCATGAGGAAGGGGAAGGGTCTCTAGGCCGCCAGCCTGCTTGTCGCGCCATCGTCATCTGAGCTGCCACCATCATCACCTAATCTACCCTGGCCACCAACACCCTGGGCTACACTCTCGAAGGAATACTGCTCCGAGACGTTATCGTCCTCCATCGGAATCGGCTCACGGGTGTGCATACTCCTCCACACTCCCTTGATACCCCTCTAAGCCTTGATGTGGAGCTTGTCACAGGACTTATTATTTGTTTTCTCCTTGTTAAAGTCCTTGCGAAGATCATCGTAGTTCTTGGCTAGATTGGTATAGGCGATGTAGGTCTTTGAGTGACTCACCCATCTTCTTCTGGGATTCAAAATAACCTTTCATCTCCTCCTGAGTAGGGTAACCTGTGACTCCTAATGAACTGAACCCGCCAGAAGGCATGGACATCATCCAAAACATAGAAATCATCTCATCAAAGCGCGAGTCCATGCACTTAAAAGGGCCCTGGATACGAGGGACCTCAGTCCCAGCCTCATGCTCAGCCCCATCTCCAGCCTCAGTTTCAGCCCCGGCTCCACTCCTTCCCTCTCCTGTATTGTCCACCTTCCTTCTCTTTCAATTGTTGACCGCGGTACCTCGACCCTTCACCCGTAGTGGATGAAACGGAGCATCAAAAGGGACCCAGTCATCATCAACCTCTCTCGGAACCTTGGCCCTCCGGCATAAGGAAGTAATCAGAGATGGGAACATCAAGCTCGCTCCGCCAACCTTCACAAAAACTCCTTTCACTCCTGAATGATCTGAGAGCCCACGTTTACCAGTATGTTATCAAGAACACAAGCAACCACAAGAGCTCGGGCGAAGGTCACATCATGAGTATTCCCAGAAGGATGGATCCGGCGGGAGATGATATTTAGCCATCTTTTCGCCTCCGCAGTAAAAAGGGTGCTTTGGATAGCAACCTTGCCAAAGACCCAAATAGACTGCTATAAATCATCCTCGTGCACCAGTTTAAAGGCCAACCACATCAAATTTTTATCAGCTGCCTTAACCGCTAAAAGCTCCTCAAGATGATCATCTAGCCTATAAATTCGGTTAAGCGCCCTTGACCTCATTTTCCCCAGAACACCTCTTATAATGATCTCCGGCTCGGGAGAATCCCAATCAACTCCGGATCCCTGACCAAGCGAGTCCACTTGATCTTTATCAATCTATCTCGGAAGTCCGGAGCCGTGTCTCTACATTGCTCATATCAAAATCCCGTTCCAACAGTAGAGGAAGAGACATCTGACTCAAGTGTAAACGTTTGCTTGGAGAGGTGGGAAGCTTCTCATAGGTGGGAACCTCCTCGTCTTGCGGTACCTCTTCTTGATTCTGATTTTGAGCTATTTTACCTGCAAGAGAGATTGAAACACGTTACATTTCGTGTCACCCAAGTTCAATGTCTATTCTAGTAAGTTCGGTGGTAATAACTCAGCAATACGACCTATGTATCTGAAAAATTTAAGCTATAGTTTCTGGTGCCTGATGTTGCAGGAACCGTTGTAGCGGTCACTCAGACCGCTGTAGTAGTGCCACAATAGCGATCATATGTAAAGTTCCCTAGGACCCCTTCTGCACAGTCCTGAGCACCACAGTGGGGTCGCTGTAGTGGTTGGCAAGCCGCCACAGTGGTCCCGTCTTCTTCGCAAGAACTCAAAATTTTTTAAAATTTCAACTTCAATTTTTTACTCAAAAACTTGTTTTTAGGTGCGGATCGAGCAGACATCAAGTGTGCATGATGTTTACAGCCTATTTGGAACAATTTCTAGCAACAAAACAACCCCAAATTGATGAATTCCAAATACCTTTTCCAAATAAAAATTCTTTACTATGTTCAAGTTTTCCAACACAATCTGTGCACTAGCGACGCAATATTCAATGTAGAAGTTATTCTAACATTAGACAAGTTAAGTATTCTAGTTCATCAACACCTATGAATTTCATCAACCAAAACCCAAACAAATCCAAACTTTGAGTTACAAATCCGGTTTTCCAAGCACAATTATTCTAAATTCTAGTGCTATTATCTATTTACAAGGTGCAGGGAATGAATTCTTACCTTTTTGTTTAGAGATCTGAACAAGAACGGTGTTGATTAAGTGGTTGCCTTTTGAAATCCTTCCTTCCTTTGAGAGAGAGAGAGTTGTGAGGTTGAATGTTTGTTTGTGGTATAGGATGAAGTGTGGGAGTAATGGGAAGGTTTTATTTGTGTTTTTTAGGAAGTGGGAAGTTGTATTGGAGAGGGAATTTGGAGAATTTTTTGGGTTAGAGCAGTAGGGGTGAGAGAGTGAAGAGGCACTGTGGAGTTAATATATTTTCCTGATTCAGCAAAGACCGCTTGGCGGCTCCTAGCTGCTGGTACGGTAACGCTACAGTGGGTCCTCAGATCGTTGGGGCGGTATCTTCCTGAATCCTTCGTGTTCGCCACAACATTCCTTCTATTATCCCAGCAACACCGCTCCAGCGCACACCTAACTGTTATAGCGGCTCTAACTAGAATTTTATTTTCATATTTCATCGTTCATCTCAAGGTACCCGAGCCTTATACCCCCGCCCATGTGGCCCCAAGTGGGCCAAGAGCGGTGGACTACTCTATGTTTCACTTATTGCTTTTAAGTTTAATCTCAAGGTTACTTTGTGAGACACATACGATCCGACAACCCCTATTCGTTCGCAAATTATCGCGTGTTCCTAATATATCTACGATTGGTAGACATTTGATTCTTTCACAAAACCCGATTCCTTGAGTTATTTCCCTTTCAATCTCCTCGCGAAATATTAGCTGAGCCATCTCTATTATAAGCTGCCAAAGTTAATTTCGCGAATGATGATCCTTATTGATGAGACCGCACGGAAGCGATAATGATTTTTGGGAAAATTGCTAAGTGGGGTGTTACTTCTTTCGTGCCTTTCCATTACTCTAGGGCGATTTAAGTAAATACTCCTCATATTATGGCTGGTCCATATTTCCGCAATAAGTTGTTCCAAATCAATCAGGGATTTTCTCATTTATTTCCCTGACCAAATTTCGTACGTGGCAGTACATATTTCCTTGTTATTGACACAAATGATGGACACCTTTGACTCTTGCAAGTTCGACAGCTAAGCCCATTCCTTGTACCTTTTCCCCCTCACCATTCTAGGATGAACGGTTATTTAATTGGTATCTGATGTACGACCCCTTTCGTCGTTACTGTGACTTTTTCGGGAAATTCGCGACCTTGACCCCTTAAAAACACCTTCGGATCCTTACACTCTTAAAATTCACCAACTTAATCAGACCAATCGTGTGAGTCGCGTGTAGAATATTGAATTTGGGCCACTGAGCCTAGTTACGCCGCTATAGCGACAGACCTGTCGCCACAGCGGCATGAAGCTTTGCTGAAGCGGAGTAGAAGAATATTAATGGACCGTCCTAGCGGTGGGGCTACCGCTGAAGCAGTGCCGCCACAGCGACCATTAGACCGCCACAGCAGTTGACGGGCAGTTATTTCCCTATTTAAAACCCATTTATTGACTTGACCTAGCATTTATTTTCCCAAGTTACAGCCGCCATCTGGAGATATTTTCACCTCTTTGAGATCAAAATGTTGGGAAAGTAATCTTCTTAAATCCCTCATTTCTTCTCCTTTAATTTCCCCATTTCTTCTTAGACCACTTTTGATTATGGCAAAGCTTTAAATGAAGGCTCTTGCTTCAAAATTCTTATGAGTCCCTTGGGGAATTGTAGTAATGATTGTCCTAGAATAATTAATAGCTCTAAGATGGCTTCCTTATTGCAAGAATTAGTTTAATAACTAATTCTAAGCCCAAATCCTTGCTATTTCTCAAATGGGTTAATTTGCTAATAGTGTCTCATATGAATAATTCAGGTAAGTTTGACTTAGGTAAACCTTGTTAGACTAACCGCAATTTCAGGAATAGGTTGACTTTCTTTCATTTTGGTTATGGAAAGTGAAAGTTTTTCCATAAAAGCAGTAAAATAACAATAATCAAGAATCTAGAATGATTATTTTAGAAATGACGATTTTACCTCTATGACCAATTTCTTCAATTATTGCTTAATTGAATGTATCCATCGTTCTTAGACCTCCTGGATCTACAAATTCCCTACGCAGATGGAAGATGCAATCCAAGTGGATGTTCGCACACCTGTTCGGCCTGAGGTACGTTACGGCTTCCTTTCTTGGTAGACTCCGGTTAGACTTACATAATTCATGTATTAGATGAAACGGAGAATGCATGTATAGGCTTTCGGAGTTTGGGATGGAAATCTTAGGTTGCCACTGTTATGTTGATTATGTGTTCGAGCTTGTGGCCTATAGATTCCCTAGTTTCGTGTGTTGGCATTCCTTTGCGTATTGGTGGATTATATGTGGCTTGGAAGACTAGTTGTTCGGTACTTGGCTTGTTATGTTCTATTGATGATGAATTCCCGCATGATGTACATGACCATGTCCTGTGTTATTTAATATTGAATCATAATTTGGTGTTGAAATTGATAAATGTTTCAAAAGAACATGAAATGATTCTAGACTAGATGTTTAGTGGTTGATGTTATAAGTTAGAAGCGTAGTTATCATATATTGATGTCGCTAGGAAGTAAAGGAATGACGTGATATTGTTATTGTCATTTTGTCTGTGCTGGGCATTGGTGACTAGTGTTAATCTCATTCTTGATATTGTAGTATCCTACTTGTTGTCGTTTGATACGAGGATAGTGATTCTATTATGGCTTATTGTGTAGCATTTTCATGATATTGTTGGTGTGCCTCTGCGTGGTACTTTTGACATTGATTTGATTATTGACATTGAACTCATACGTTGCACGCATTCTCATCCTTCATGATATACTGTTGATACATTAATGATACTTAAAGAAACACTATTATGAGCTGGGGTCAGTTGGATGAGAGATACGTGAGGACCGATGTCCGATGTTTATCCCGGAATCGAGGATGAGTGTAGCGATTGAGGAGGTTGTTGCCGGAATCGTGAGGTACATGGACTTCGCGGGTCCCCCATGGGTTGTGCTTCTGAGATGTGATGTTCCATCATCTGAGTACATATGTACGGTGCATATGCATTGCATTCACATTCCATACATTATTGCATTACATTGTACTACGGCTTCTTTTGTGATGTACTTGTGATATAAGGATTCGAAATGGATGTATTGAGACTTGGCACAGTTGGGCTTAGTTGCTATAACCATAGGCCATGATTTTGAATTACTTATGTTTGACACTCGCTTGCTCAGTTGTGCATCTTGGCTTCCTAAATGTAGGTGAACATTGAATATCAGAATGACGTTATAACTTCATGATACTAAGAGTGGATAGGGTAATGGTAGTTGATTGGTGATACTTGAACCAATTTGTCTATTGTATGTTATATGAGTTAGAAGGGGGCATAATGTAAGTTAGGCAAAACGGATCACTAGGGAGGAATTGATAAGAATAAGAATCTTTATTGTTGAGCCTAGCGGTAGATAATGTGCACTATCAACCTAGTTTTACCTGTCATGCTTATTTGTGAATTCTAATACTAATATGTTCTTCTAACCATTGTCAGCCTATGATGCTCACCAGTACTAGTGTTGTACTGATACTACTCTTGCTACACCCTTTTTTGGGTGTAGAGTTTTTGAGGTTATGGATCGATTTGAAGTTTTCAGGAAGATGCACGGTGCCTATCTAGAAGCCCTCCATCATTCTCATTACGAGATGGAGACTGAGTCTTAGAGTTATAGAGTTATAGTTGTATTCAGTATTCCAATCCTAGCCTCTCTTGCACTAATCTAGACCAGGTCATGAGAAAAGGAGTCTGTGTATTTATTAAACTGTTGTAAATACATCTGTTATTTTATTTATACATGCATATTGGTTGACTTCCGCTTTGTTTATAGAATGCCTTGAAAGATAGTGAATTCCGTCCTTTAATTGGTTATGGATTTGTTTTGGGTCAAGGATTCGCTTACCATGGTGAGAATAGTAGGTGCCCGCGCAATCCTAAAATGGGCCGTGACACTATTCGATTTATTTCTTTTTCTTTTCATCTTTTGTACCTTTAGATTTCTTTGTTCTTTTTTTTATTTTGTGTACTGTATTTTGTTTGATAGTGACATTGAAATGACAACATACAAAAAAATCAAAACATTCGAAATCTGAAAATTTAGCTAAATCATAAGTTTTTAACCAAGTTCGTAAATCTCCTAATTCATTAAGGAACTCTAAAATGAAACCAAATTAAAGGTCCGTGTCTATTTTGTATTTGAATAAGAAATCTTGGCTCTTCATAGTATTCAATTCGATTTAAAACTCTTTAGCACTTAGATTATATGATGATAATATCCGTATAGAGATAACATAATTTTTTTAATTTTATTTTTTGAGACTCTTGTTTATTTAATTTTATACTTATCTTAGTGAATTTTTTAATTAAATTTCCTTATAATGCTGGTGTCTGAGTCAATTTACGCGAACCTCAATCTTTGATTTAATTTTATCATGCTCGTGAGAATAATAAGCATTTGCCTAAAGAAAATTTTGAAATTAAGACAGGGTACTAATTGTGTAACCTATCAATTTATTTCAACTTGGATAAGTGTATATTTTCTAGAAGTGTGTGATTCTCCTATTGAAAATATTGATTTTACTTGTATTGTTACTTTATAAGTAGTGGAGGCATTATTCGCCTATTGAAATTCTACTTTTTACTTGTAAAATGAGATTTTCCTATTGAAAATGCTACTCTTGTTTATTTTGTTAATAAAATAATTATGTGATAACATCTCGAAGATGTTGTTTAATGTTTGTTTGTCTTGCTGATCAAATGTGAGATTTTTATTTGTTGTTCTATTATAAGTGTTTTTATGATTTAGCTAAAGATTACATAATTTGATTTAAAAAAAATTATCGCACTCATTCATAGAAAAAAAGAACTATTCACAATTTTCAAAGTCTGAATATCCTTAGCACAATTCCTTACTACGCCATTGGATATGAATATATTTAACATGACCAAAATTATTTTTCACATTAATGGAAGAGAGAAAGATGTCGAAAGAATGAACATAAATGTCAGTTAATAAAAGCTATTCCCTTGTTTCAATTTGTAGTTTAACTTTGCTTTTTTAGTCAGTTCAAAAAGAATATTTATTTTTTATTTGACAACTCTTTAATCTGAATATTTACATGGCATGTTTACGATCACAAGATTAAATAAAATTTTGGTACATTATACATATATTTAATTTAAGACTACAATATTCAAAAGTCTTTTTAAATTTCTCAAACTTCATACCAAATCAAATTAAAACGAATGAAATAATAATTTTTTGGAGTTGTTCAAACAATCACGTAAACAATAGTACTTCTCATGGATCAAGATGATTTTGCAACATGACATTATTTTACTTCAACAACCTAATTTCACGAGGAAATGAGATCTCTTACCCTCTTACAATTTGAATAGAAAAAAAATGACCTTTTTCGATCTGTTATATGTTATTTTTCAGATCTCTTGTAAAAACGTCATAAAATTAAAAATATTTTGTAAGTGGTGTCCAAATCCAATTCTCATATGTAGCACAAGTTTTAACCTCTCGATTCATTTATTTCACAGTTTAATCAATGAAAAGGATTCAAGGGTAAGATGGTCATTTATAGTATTATCCCAGGATAACTAATTCTGGTATCTCACTTGGGAAATGGAATAATTTAATCTCAAGTGTTGGTTTAATTTTATACTAGGTTTAATTTATATCTCATACCAAATATGGAATAAATCTAATCTCACCTTATACCTTCTACCACACGACTTGTAAAAGATACATCACGAGGTATGCGTCTGACTGTTTCTAAATCTTATGGGAGCTTTCTGACAATTCCTCAAACCACAAGGGTCATAAAGGAAAGCGGTGTAATTTTATATGTTGCCCCTTGAGACAAACAGTTGGGCAAAGAGCGCTACGCGTCTCTATCAACATGAAATTGCTCCTCCTTAAGTGGAAGATAGGCTCATTTGGATAATATTTTTTAAATCAATATGTGGAAACCGAAAGGCAAAAGAGTAATATAATCAAATGCTAATTTCAAGTTTCAGTTAGGAATCTTTCCTTATCAGTTCACAGTTTTAAGGTAAAAGTGACCAGATCAAGAACTTCAGATTTTATTTTCTTCTAAGCTTAATTCGAATTAGTACCTATGAATCCACTAAAATAATAGTATTCAGAGTTCAATTTGACACTTCTAGTTTAGCAAAAGTAAAAGAGTCAAACTTATTTCACTATGACAAAGAATAATTTATGATTAATTTCAATTGTATACACTGAAATTCAAATTAATCCATAGTAAATTATAATACTTGAAGAGTACTTTTTTTAAGTTATGGATTAACGTGTAAAGATATTCACACAATCAGGTCACATATAAAAAAATTATAGATAAATTCTTGATAAACCAGATAAAAGTAGTAAATAATATGTTATATTATAAATTATAGACTAAAATTACATTTATTAATAATTTATTAAAAGAATATTTAGACTATCAATTATATAACTTAAATCTTTTTTAAATTGGCATATAGTCTTGTTAAAGAGACCTAACGTAATGTACAAAACTAGAAAGAAAAAGAAGATGCACAAAACTAATGCACAAAACTAACTTATATTTCAAAAAGAGTTAATGGTAAAAAACGCATCTTGAACTATTACTTTTTGTGGATTTGCGCGAATTTTCTCTTTGTACTATCACCAACTATTTATCAAAACACACCTCAAGTATCAGTTGTTCATTTGTCTACCTAAATGATTGTGATAGGAAACTCACACATCTAATATTTTATGTAAAAACTCATAAAAAAGTGATAGTCAAGGCGTGTTTTTGTTATATCTTTTATATAAGGAAAAAACAAAAAAAAACAAAAAATCAAGAGGCAGTTTCAAGTTTATTGTGGGGTTGTTCAAGCAGTACTAATACTCTTGATTCCCTCCACTTCTGTGGTCCGTTTCACAACCTTTTCTATCCATCAAACACCACCAGATAGTTGGGTTGAGAAATATGGCAACTGGGTTTGGGAGCAGCAACACTTGCCTTGTATTGAATCGACGCAGTGACTCTTGTTCCTCAATTCTCTCCCACTTTCCTTCTTCTCATCCTACTACTTTTTGGTCCACTCCAAAAAGATCTTCAGTCAGGTATGTATCTTTCTTTCACTTTCACCTATGAATTCTACATTTTAAGTCACTGGGTATCGAGTACTATTTTGTCGTTGTTAATGTTATTTTTCTGAATGTTATGTACTGCTTTCCTTATTGCATTATTTGGTTATTGTTACTGCTTTCGTTTTTGTATTCCCTTTTCAAACTGCTTTGAAACGCTTTAATTGAGCCGAGGGTCTATCGGAAACAACCTCTCTATCTCTATTAGGTAGGGGTAAGGTCTGCGTATACTCTACCCTCCTCAAACCCCACTTGTGGGATTACACTGAGTATGTTGTTATTGGGTGTCGAGTACCACTGGTTTGCCTCTTACTGTGTAACAAAGGCTGCGTGCTTAGTGTGTGTATTCGTTTTGTAGAACTTTTACCTATTACCCTATTTGGGTGACAATTGGTGAAAGTGAGTTTTTCTGCAGAACAATGCGTACTGAATTACTGATGATGGCAGTGTTTGTTTTTTGTATTTATGCTTGTTGTACTTGTGCTTTTTGATTGAAAAGAGTTGATTGTTTTAGCGAAGAATGAAACTTTCATGAGTTTTACATGAATTGAAAACGGTGACTAACTGAATTTCATTCATTTTTCTAGCGGTTGTTACTTTTATGAGCAATAGTCTTCACTTTTTTTTCCTACTTACCAGCACAGGCAGAGCTACGATTTGAAGATTATGAGTTCTAGATTAAATTTTTTTAAGTTACTTTCTAAATCACTCCCTCCGTCCATGTTCGACTTGACACATCTCTTAAGAAGCCATAAATAAATGGTAATTTTACTATATCACCCCTCAATATTAGTATAAGTCATCTAAATGTTGGGAAATGAATATACTTAATAATAAGGGTTAAATAGATTAAAAAAATGGTATTCTCGTGGTTTTCCAAATTGGACAAGTAAAAGTGGATAGTTATTTTTAGTATAATGGCACGGAAAAGTAGACGAAGGAAGTAATACATATCCAATGGATTTTTAGACAAATACGGGGTTTGAACCAAAGTTACTGGTTCCGGTTCTACCTTTTTCCTATCCTTTTTACTCCTTCTGGAGTATAGTCATCTTGGTTCGAATAACATTTCCTCTTATCTTTTGAGGTATCTAGTGATTATTTTTGGCAATGTTTATTAGTTGAATTTGAGGATTATGAAATGCAGATGCCAGTCCACAAGCACAGATGAACCAAAAACAAAGATGAATTTATTTGATAATGCTAGCAACTTCCTCACTAATCTGTTGAGTGGGGGGAAAATTGGGTCAATGCCTATTGCAGAAGGGGCAGTATCTGACCTTTTCGACCGGCCACTTTTCTTCTCATTGTATGATTGGTTCCTAAAGGTAATAGCCTTAGTATGATGCTCTCTCTTATCCTTGTATTCTTTTGAGCAAAAGGCACGATTTAATTTTGTACTATTTCTTATTTCTATTTGTTTCTCAATGGTTAGAGGGCACAGGATATTGTTTTGGATGATGCCTTTTCGAGTGTTGGGTTGGTGTAAAGCTTTTATCTAAGCAAGAAAACCCTTGTATCATTTGGCAGAAAATGTGAGAAAATAGAGACTTGAAATATCACGGAGGAGAAGAGACTGATAATGTCCATTTGTGATTTATGTCTGCGCCAACAGGATTACTTTGATGGCTACCAACTTTTTTAGAATGAATTGGTAATTCAGAACAAAGGCGCCAAACATGTATTTAGTCTTTAGACATATTGATATAAAACAGCCAAGAGCTTGCTAGGATATGTTGACTAATTATTCATAACAAATTTGACTAATCTTTTAATCTATTTATAACGAGAAAATGGATGAACTTACTTGTTAGGTTTTTCCTGGAAAAGCTATCTGAAACAAATATCATACGACTTTTCTCTGCATGTTTGTCCACCTATTTTTCTATGTGAATAATTTTCTTCTTTCTTTTGGTTGAGCTGACAGTATGGATCAGTCTATAAACTTGCTTTTGGACCAAAGGCATTTGTTGTTGTATCAGATCCCATTGTTGCTAGGTATATTCTTCGCGAGAATGCATTTTCGTATGACAAGGTATTGTACTATGACTTCTCTCTCTCTCTCTCTCCAGCCCCTCCTCCTCCTCCCATCCCCCAGAAAACCTCCTAGCCCTTTTGTTCTTTGCAACTCTTGTGTGCATTCTTTAACATATCTAAGGTCATGCCTGCACTTGTATATACTCATATCTTAAGTTCTTAACTTGCCTCTATCAAAAGTAAATTATCTAAATTGCTTATTAGCTTTGGTTATATTTGCAATTCAATATCGCAAAATGTCGAGTATCAGTGGAACCTTTAGACAGCTGGTAGTGCTCCTTGGTTCTTCATTAGGTTAGTTAATATGTTATATGGTGCATTCATTAGGTTAGTTACTATGTTATATGGTGCATCTGGAATAGTTATCCTTATTCATTGAAGGAGAAATCTACTGTATGGAAAGAACTCAAGTTAACATATGATATTTGGACCTTGATATTACATATTTACAGTTTCTTGTTGCATATCTGTCCATTAGTTTCTATCAACTTATAATTCCAGGCCTTGTTTTTGTTAAGAACTTGCTGATGACCTTTCTTTTCTCTTTTTAATTGTTAGGTAGAAAGTCTTGTTAATATATCTATATTAGCTGATAGAATTTAATTTTTATAGTTGCATAATTTTCTGTTTAATAACAATAGCAAGAAATTCAGTCAACTTACCTTTATTGTATGTTGTAATGCGACTCTTCTTATTTCTAACCAGGGGGTCCTTGCTGAAATCTTGGAACCAATCATGGGAAAAGGGCTGATACCTGCTGACCTTGATACTTGGAAACAGAGGAGAAGAGGTAAGCATGTGTTATATGGGGTTGCCCCTGGTTCTGCCCACTTTGTTCCCTTCTTAACGGTTGCCAATGATCCTGCGGTGGAAATTATTGACTCATATATTGGTTAATGTGGTCAATATGTGAAGGAAAATACAACAATCTAAGAAAACACAGTTCTCCCAAGATCCATATATTTGTTTCACTAGTCGACAGTATAATCACATGTATAAACGAACTATACCGTAAAGTTCATAGTCTAAGTCGTACATGTTAGAAAAGATTGTTCAAGTATTCAATGAAGATCGCTTTCATTCTTCTTAGGAATCTATTCTTTTATGTTTCCTGAATAGGTACAACTGTTCAGGAACTTTTTCCAACAGTTGTGTCCTTTCCTTTTAACTCAATTTAAATATATAACAAATATATACTTATTTAATAGTTATTATTTATATGGATCCGGGTTGACCCACATGGGTGACCCGAATCTAATTCCTTCAATGTAGACTGTGATTCATTGTTTTCTTCATGATCAGTACATGATGCATTATAAACATGAATCTTACTTTATTTGATGGCCATTCTTAACCCTAACTAAACTTTTCCATGATTAAGGATACTGATTTCCCGTATCGCTTGATTACGTGCTCTTTCCTGTTCTTTGAATGGTCAACTAGAATGGTGCCCATCTGTGATAAGTTGGTTATGCAAGAGAGTGCAATGCCTTTGTGACCGGTGAACTTGAATGATATCTGACATCAAAGTTACTCTAATAGCCTTTTGTTATCAAGGGTGGCACCACTGCTTTCAACTGTCCCCTAGGATACTAAGTGAGGCAGCATTTTGTTCCAGTGTTTCAGAAACACAGAAGTGCCATCATAATATTCATCACTAGTCAAATGATGTAGGAAAATGACTAATAGATGAGAATACCAATAGAAGTCTTAGAGAGAAGGATGAAGCTGCTCCAACCATTAATAAATATAGAGATGATACTGTTCTGCTTCAGTTCTCTACAAACAAACAATTCCATTGATTGCAATTTGCATGGATGGTGGCATTCTGCCGACTTAGACTCCCCCTCCTACCTCAGCACATAAAAAAAAAAAAAAAGATAACATATAGAAAATAATGAGGCAAAAATATACAGAGAGACTCAAGTTCCCCATCCGTTTTAGAAAATGATGTGTAGCCAAAGAGAAAAAGGGTCATCTTGGTAATTGGGACTTTTCTCTTTGTCGCCCAATATTTCAAGGTAAAAGCTTTAAGACAAAAATAAGCTTTTGTGATCCCACACGACAGAGAAAGTTGAGGAGCCATTTGAGATCCTTATGCCTTTGTGTGGGTTATGAAGAGTCAGAATCACGTTTATTATCCAGTGGCAGATGTAGCTTTAGACCTATGGGTTCAACTGAACCCAACATTTTTTACTGGAAGTACGGAACATAGATAGATATGTAAAAAAATAACAAAAATTCATCAAATATTAGAGTTTGAACCCATAATCTTGAAGGTTGAATCCATCAAATTAAAATTCTGGAGCCACCTCTGTGATTACGAGTCATTTGTGCATACATTTTTATTTTTTCCCTTTGTACTTATTATTATGTAGATGTATACATACAAGCGTGTGGATTCACGTACTGACATATGTGCACTTCAAATATTTTAACTAGCTCTCCTGTGATTGACAGTTATTGCTCCTGGATTCCACTCATCATACCTAGAAGCTATGGCTAAACTATTTACTGACTGTGCTGATAGAACAATGTTGAAATTTGATAAGCTTGTTGAACAAGAAGAGTCAGGAGGAGGGAAAACAATTGAATTGGATCTGGAGGCAGAATTCTCAAATTTAGCACTAGATATTATTGGGCTTGGTGTTTTCAATTATGACTTTGGTTCCATCACTACAGAGTCTCCAGTTATTAAGGTCCAGACCATGCAACTATATTCCTTGATTTCATGAAATACTACCTTTACTTTCTCAATATGCTGAATCGTTAAGCATATTATTAACATTCTTTGTTTTTCTCTAAACTTATAGTTCTGGAGTAAACGACGCACATTTGCTTTTCTAACAGCTGACAAACAATTTCAACTTTTGCATTTCCACACTGCAGATATTCTTCTGTTTTCTCTCACCTTCTTCCACCCAATCAAAAACTGATGGCTCTTTTCATGAAATTTGCAGGCAGTGTATGGTACACTTTTTGAAGCTGAGCATCGTTCTACTTTCTACATCCCCTATTGGAATATCCCTCTGGCAAGATGGTTAGTTCCCCGGCAGCGAAAGTTCCAAAAGGATCTAAAGGTCATCAATGACTGCCTTGATGGACTTATACAAAATGCAAAAGAGACCAGGCAGGTGAGAGGATGGATAGTGCTATTATCTAGCATTTAGAATTTCACATTCCGTATACTCTTTATCAGTTCAGTAATAGAAATTCCTTTTGCATTTATCTATACTATTTATTGCCTTATGGTTGATAGTTGGTTTTGTTCCACTCTAGTTGACAACAGGCACCATAATGGAAAAAAAATTGGTTGTTACACTTATCAGATTATACTTCCATATATTAGTATGGTTTGGTATTTTCATGCTAATCCAGGCCTGTTTGATGATCTGTATTCTTTAGGGTCATACGTATATGATAAGCCAATAACGCTTGCATTGTTAAAATAAATTCCGGAAGTAAAATAACCAGGCATATCTTTGGGTGCATAGCAACATTGTGTTATTATGCTGTTGCTGTTTGTCAAGAGTCTTTTAATTTTGCTTAGAGAATCGCATGCGCTTGTATGGATAAATGTGGTTTTTGGAGAATCTCTAGTTTTCAAGGCCTTGATTAACCTTAAAAACATAATATGTAGTATTGGAATGAAGTGGACCTGAATAGAGCGGTATGGATACAGAGAATTCATATAACTGACCCACCTATATTTGGATTAAGGATTAGTTAATTGATTGATTGTTAGCAGAATAATTATGCTATTTTATTATTGGTTTAAATTTTCCAAACAGCAGACATATTCACCCCCTGCCCCCTTCTAGCCATAAGTGAACAAGTACAAAAAGATGAACATATTTTAAGAAGAATTTAGGCGATATTAAAAAATACTCATTATTCTATAGAATAATGAAAATTGTTTAGCACTACTATTATATTTTAGTCAAGAGTGGTTCATGATTAGGAAGGAGAAAGGAAAACTGAACAACTCACATGACTAACTAATGTAACTTAAAATAACCAACCCATCAACCAGCTAGCAGGCACATATATATAACAACGAAATTGGCTGACTGGGATGTTTAGTTTGTCAGACATTTTCTTTCTTAATTTGTTTGTGAGGTGAAAAACCTTAGTTTTTCATAGAATGCAACAGCAGTGGAATTATCGCAAAGCATGGAATAGCTTTCTGTTCTGTGTAGTTATAGATGTGAAATGTGAATAACCTTAGGTAAAAAAAAAAAAAAAAATCAAATAGAGGACCTTTGCAGATGTTTATAAAGTTACAGGGTTATACTGTACCTTAGCTTAATCCTTGTTACAATTTTTTGCAGGAAGCAGATGTTGAGAAGCTACAGCAAAGGGACTACTTAAATATTAAGGTTTTTTGCTTATATTTCTTCTTCTTCTGCTTTTAATTATTTTTTCCTCTTCTTTTTGGCTGTTATACAAAGTGTGTACAATTTTAAAGAGCATTGCAAAATCCAGACGAATGAGTCTTGGCATTGTAACTTTTAAAGTTTGCAGGATGCAAGTCTTTTGCGGTTTTTAGTTGATATGAGAGGCGCTGATGTTGATGATCGTCAGGTAAAATATCATGCTCCTTGATCTGTAAAGTTTTTCCATCATAAAGTGATAGAAAATTGTCACAATCACCAATTTTATGTAAGTTTTATGTATAACATAGTGGAAATGCACGAGGGTATTCGTGGGATATTTTTTGTGGACCAAAATTCATAGTGTGTAAGTAGTTTATTGCACATATCAATCTCAACCCTGTCACTAATTTCTTTGGACAGCTAAGAGATGACTTGATGACGATGCTGATTGCTGGACATGAAACAACTGCTGCTGTTCTTACATGGGCTGTTTTCCTCCTAGCACAAGTATGGCTCATTACAACCCAAAATAATTATCTTTTATACCGTTGCAAAAATGTTATACATAAATAAGAATTTGTCACACTAAAGGCTGTAAATGAGTTTCAAATATACAAGTTTGCATATGGAATTTTCAAGTCCCTTTCCTAAAATGTAGTTGTCCGTTCCCTTATTTGCCACTTTTCACCTTTTTTGCTTCAGTTTGAATGAATCTCCTTAAGTTGATTTGTTTTACCTCAAGTTCCTTCAAAGTGGATCATGAGCATTGTGGTTAATGTCACTTTGATAAATTATCCTGAAGCATCCAGTAAAAATGAAGAAAGTGCAGTCAGAAATTGATGCAGTGCTTGGTCAGGGAAGGACAACCTATGAGTCTCTTAAAAACTTAGAGTAAGTTATCGAACTCACAGTACTGGTTCTTGTAAAAGGAGCAATCACTTCTTGTGGCATTTGCTCTCAAAATGTAAACTTATGTACTTCCCATCAGTGGGCATAAACATAGGTGGATATGCTTACTCTTTTCTTGGTTTTAAGATTAGCTATTTTCTTGAGTTGAAGTAGCATATGATATCTAGTGGAAGTGTTTTTGGTGTTTATCTTGAGATGATAAAGTTACAAACAATTTCTATTGGTGTTAAATGAGGCAATAGGACCAATATGCAATTCGTTGATTAATGCTACTCTCGTAAACTTAGTAATAGCTTAAGTAAGAATGTCACAATGGATGATGCATAATCTCAACAGAATAAGGTTAGGAATGAAGAATATCTGGCTTACAGTTAAAACATTGATTGTAGAGACTAAATAGAATTAAGATGGTTAGACCATACGAGGAAGACATGGCTGTCCAATTGAACATTCATTAACCTGGAAAATAGAGGAAGAGGAAGGTAAAATCACGTGGAATGAAGTAATTAGGAAAATCATGGAATGGCAAACAAAGGCTTGATATACAGTTGAATTGAAAATACGGACTGCTGCAGCCAGTCCTGGATATATTTACTGTTAGCAATAAGATAAAGTTTTTAGAGATTACCTCTATTAGTTGCAGAAAATTACAGGATTTTTTTTGCATGATCTGTAATGCATGTTTTCATGGTATCAGATATTTGCGACTTATTGTTGTGGAATCTTTGCGCTTGTATCCGCAACCTCCATTGCTTATTAGACGTTCCCTTAAATCAGATAAACTACCAGGTAAGATTCCTATTGCTGATTTGATTATCTACTCCTAGTTTTGGTAACTTGGCTCAACTAGTCTTGTACATATTTCCCTATATTCTTATGCTAATTGCTATTGGCATTTACACGCCCTCTAGCACAGCTGTGTCTGTGGCCCGTAGCTCTCCTTCCATTTGCAAGCAGGCAGTTTCTTTGGCATACTTTTTGCACTCTTTTAATTTCTTCTTTATCAAGGGTCAAAACCCTGTGAATAGGGTATAATCATTGTGTTTATCCACCCTAGTGTTATCAATGCTGAGACTTTATGTTACTCTTCAGGAGGCTATAATGGTGACAAGGATGGATATGAAATTCCAGCTGGCACTGATGTTTTCCTATCTGTCAGTTCTCATTTCCTTACTATTACTTTGTTAGTTTTCTCCAAGTATTCAGTTCTTGTGTCTCTCATGTCTTGTTGAGTCTTGGTTGGCAATATCTAGATGAATCCAATTGACACTAGCACATCCAAGCAGGTATATAATCTTCATAGATCACCATATTTCTGGGACAAACCTAATGAATTTGAACCTGAGAGGTTCCTAGTACAAAAGGAAAGTCAAGGCATTGAAGGGTGGGCAGGTTTTGATCCATCTAGAAGTCCTGGAGCATTATACCCAAATGAGGTGTCAATTCTGTTTCTCCACTGTTTTATAGCAAATTCATTTCCAGTTTTTCTTTTTGTTTTTTTCACCAATGCGTTTATCGTCTTTGTAATCAGATTATATCAGATTTTGCTTTCTTGCCTTTTGGTGGGGGACCAAGAAAATGTGTTGGTGACCAGTTTGCACTTATGGAGTCAACCATAGCATTGGCAATGTTGCTGCAAAAGTTTGATGTGGAACTGAAAGGGTCTCCCGAGGATGTAGAACTCGTGACGGGGGCAACTATTCACACGAAAACTGGCTTGTGGTGCAAATTGAATAAGAGATCAAATGTTTGAAGATCTCCAGCTTATGGATAGTAATATCCTATCACAATCAACAATTCTGGTATATTCTATGAGGAAGAGAATCCATAACAGCAGCGAAGGGAATCATCCAAGAGTTCTGTTTTCTTGTATAATGATTGTAGGAGGGAACAGCTTGCAGCTAATTAGATGCCACCTTCCACTCATATGCTTAAATCCATTTTGAATGAACTGAATGAAAATTTTGTGCCAAAAGTCTTTTGCTCTTTTTCATGCATAAATAAAATAGAAGAGAAGCCAACAGAATGGCAACTCATAAACAGCATGAAGTGCGCTGACCTCAGAGACAGACCTAGGATTTGACCGTGACGGGCACCTGTCACGACCCAAAATGGGATGAGACATGGCACGACACTCTATTCATGCCAACTTGCACCGAGCGAGCCCGTTTTAGTATAGTGATTACCCACTTTGTACTCACGTATCAATTACCTAGCACCGATATTAAATGGTTAAACCAAAATAAATAACATTAAGTTCAAATCCCACGTGTCTTATAAGTCTAAGCAAAACGATAAAGGTGTCATTCATGGAGCCAAATGAGTAACCACAATCCAAAACAAGTCTATGTACAGAGCCTCTATAATTCAATAAATGAATACATAAAGTTACAGAGTTTACCCTCACTATGCAAAAGAATGGAATTACAACATGTGTCCACGATTTCAAAACTGACTCACCTATGAAGATGTAGGATCCTAACTCGGACATGGACCTTCCTACTCCAGACCAACTCCTAAATCTAACATCATGAGATGACGCCTGAGTATGCAATACTCAGCATACATCATAGTCATGCCCCTCACGATGGGGTAAAAGTTATATATAACAATAAATGCGTGATGGAAATTGTTCGTGCAACACGTGGTGTTCGTTCATGCGATGTATGAATAACGCGGTTGTCCCCCATGGATTGCTAGCCCTGTAACTCCCAGCTCGTCCAGGTGTATGCAACGCGTTGGGACTAGTGATTTTTATTGAATTGATTGAATCTGTACATATCTTCTATATGTGCTCATTGTGCATCCTTACATATGTGTTGTTTAGTTGAATTTGTGCATAATTTCTTTACAAGCTGATTTTGTACGTTGTCATAGCATTATTCGATTCGATTTACTTTATTATTGTTAATTTATTATGGTGAATGGTCGGCAATGCAAGTATTTCTAAGATCAATCCTATCCACTATCTTGTTGGCGTCGGTCGATGATACTTGCTAAATACGCATTGATTTTTGTACTCGTATTTACACTTTAGACCTTTTTATGCAAAGAATTAATTATATTGCATTTGTGAGAGAATCGAGATCATTCAGGCTTAGACTAGTTTGTTCGCGATAGCTTAGAGTCTTTGTTTTTGTGTTTATATCTTTTCAATTGTTGTGCATGTAGAAGTTGAGTTGTATTCTATATTCTTAGTAGCTCATGACTCGTGACATCAGTTCCTCGGGGTAAAAGAGTATAGTTTGACAAAGTATTTTGACACACCTTTATGATTTGTAACTATTTGAATGCTTACTTTATGCATTATAATGATAGAAATCCGTTAACATTGTGAATGGTTCGCCAATTGGATTTGGTGTAGGTGCCATTACGACTTAGAAAATTTTTGGATTGTGACAAAGTCCTGGTACATCTTTGTAACTCCAGAATGAATAGAATAATACGAATTATGCGCTTCCTCAAGTATCAATTTCCTCAAATTCCCAATATCAGGCACACAAATTCGACCTTGAAGCCGCAATACATATATATATATATATATATATATATATTTCTCTAAGTGCACTCAAACGTGGGGAGTCGGAGCTTGTTGGCATATTTTTACGGAATTAGACCAAAATGGTTCAATACCAAATGGGTATTTCGTTGATCATTCAACGAAATACCCTCGATCTTGTTCATAGTCAAACTTAAGTTTTTTTTTTTTTTGCTATTTCGTGGATTGTTCCACGAAATAGCTTTAATTTTTTTTTCATTTCGTGGAACAATCCACGAAATAGCTTCTTTTTTCTTTTTTTTTTTAATTTCGTGAAAAAAATGATTTTTTTTTACATATCATGACACAATCCAAAATAGATGTTTTTTTTATTTTATTTCGTGAATAAAAAAAGAAATAGGAAATTATAATTTTTTTGTTTTGTTTTTGCATTTCGTGTATTAAAAAACGAAATAGGATAAATTTTTTTCTAATTTCGTTCATATAAAAAGGAAATTGGAATATATATATATATATATATAATGAACGAAATAGGTTTTTTTAATGAAGGAAATTGATTTGTTTTTTATTTTTTTTTGCATTTCGTAATCTAATGAACGAAATAGGTTTTTTTTTCTTTTTGTATTTAGTGAATAAAAAAACGAAATAGGAAATTATATATATATATTTTGCATTTCGTGTATTAAAAAACGAAATAGGAAAATAATTTTATTTTCATTTCGTTTATATAAAAATGAAATAGGAATACATACATACATACATATATATATATATATATATATATATATATATATATATATATATTTCATTCATGTACCAATGAAATAGGATGAATATATATATATTTTTGTGTTTCATTTATAAAAACATTTATATATTCACGAAATAAAAAAAAATCTTATTTCGTTTTTTAATAAACGAAAAAAAAAACTAGTTGTAAAGTCAAGACATAACTTTATTTTAAATATAAATATAATTCTAAAAAACATAGGGAGAAAAACTAGTCCAAAGTCGTCATGCAATGGTCGTTGGGACTATTGATTTATGCGATTTTTTTTTGATTTTGGGTATTTTTCCGAGATCTATGCACACAAACCGCCATAAGGCGGTTGCTCATCGTTTTTAAAAAAATTCCTTTTATCACATTCAATTTGTTTTTTGAAATTAGCGTGAAATTTTCAAGCTTTTATTTACTATAAGATGATGATACGCAATAGATTTCAACGTAAAAATTCGATAATGTATCCGTAAATGTCAATTTCATTGTTTCAATTTTTTAAAATAAAGTGAATTTTCTCGATATATAAAGTTGACTAAAATAACCTTCCACTAAGTTTTTTGAAAAATATATATTAAAAAAAAATTAAAAAATGGCTTTTAATCAATTTGGAATATATATATATATATATATAATATATATATATATATATATAAAATCAATTTCAAAAATATATAAAAAAGCTTTTTTTTTTTTTATATTTCATTGTTCCACGAAATGCAAAATAAAAAATAAAAAAAAAAAACATATTTAGTGGATTGTTCCACGAAATGCAAAAAAAAAAAAAAAAAAAAAAAAAAAGTTTTAAATTAAAAAATAAAAGCTTTGTTAATATAAATAAAGTGTTTTTTTTTTTTCATTTTGGAACAATCAATATGTTTTTTTATTTTTTTTTTTATTTTGCATTTCGTGGAACAATCCATATTTCATTGGTACATGAATGAAATATATATATATATATGTATTCCTATTTCATTTTTATATAAACGAAATGAAAATAAAATTATTTTCCTATTTCGTTTTTTAATACACGAAATGCAAAATATATATATATATATAATTTCTTGATTTCGTTTTTTTATTCACTAAATACAAAAAAAAAAAAAAAAAAAAAAACCTATTTCGTTCATTAGATTACGAAATGCAAAAAAAATAAAAAACAAATCAATTTCCTTCATTAAAAAACCTATTTCGTTCATTATATATATATATATATTTTCCAATTTCCTTTTTATACGAACGAAATTAGAAAAAAATTTATCCTATTTCGTTTTTTAATACACGAAATGCAAAAACAAAAAAAAAAATTATAATTTCCTATTACTTTTTTTATTCACGAAATTAAAAAAAAAAAAAAAAAAGAAGCTATTTCGTGGATTGTTCCACGAAATGCAAAAAAAAAATTAAAAAAAAGCTATTTCAGGAACAATCCACGAAATAGCAAAAAAAAAAAAAAAGAGTTCCTTGAACGATGGCGAGGTATTTCGTTGAATGATCAACAAATACCCATTAAAAAAAAAAAAACATCACCTATTTTGGTCTGAACCTTTATGCGTTTATTTTGGCTCCGGACTCAAACGTGGGTCCTCGTATTGGTGTGCCTTAATTTACTCAAGTAGCAAAGACCATGCAACTACACAAGCAAAAACCCTTCTCGAATAAAATACATTCATCCTAACCATACGTTATGGTCAGCCAAGTCCTGAACCTCTATAGCAAAGGACACTCCTCAATTAAAATACAAGCTAAGCTATCCATAATAGCTAATTTCTGACTCAGGCATCTGCTACTACGTTAGTCTTACTGAATAACGAAGGATAGTGATGTCAAGTCCTTAACCTTATATTTTGCGATAAAATTACATATTTAAAAATTAAACAAAATTATTATTATACGTCGCAAATTCTAATTAGAAACATTTAAAGATTTTGAAAAGGCATAGTCTAAGAAGGATTATTGAACTCCCTAAAGAAAAGTTTTGCTATTTCAAATGAGATAAATAAAGTAGTTTTTTCACTACTGAAGAGTGTCTTTGGGATGAGTGAGATCTCTCCACCTTGATAAGAGGTCTTGTGTTGGAATTATTATAATGAAGAATTTCATAATAGAGAGTGTTTTTTCTTTTAATGAGTATTAAATAGCGCAAATCAAGACATTTGACCTTAGCATTATAATAATATAAATATGAAAAATATGTGTCTTGTAAATATCTAATTTGAATAAACTTTTACTAAATGAACTTATAGGAAGAAGAAAAGATTCTTTTGTCTCTTTCCTTCAATTTCTCTTCTTTTCTTTTTGTTTTACATTTTCCCATGCTTCTTCTACTCAATAAGATAACTTCTTTTTTGTCCTTTTAGTAACCATATTTATTTAAATCAATCAACAAAATTGACATATTTCACCTAATTAATTTTTATAAGAATTAGAACTATAATTTACAAAGAATGTCAGGTCAGCCGTGGGACTTAGAGTTGTACTAGTGACAAAAGAAGAAACCAAAAAGAAAAGAATAAAGGAAGTGGCCCCAAAGTCCCAATTAATACTTCCACTATCTTTCCACCTAGAAAACCCACCTTCCCTTCAATCACTATTAACCCTTTTTTCCCACTTCACAACTACTCTCTTTTTCTTCAACACAAAAACATAACATAATATGCTCTTCTTTACAGTCAACTCTTCTGCCTCTTAATTTGTCCCTTTTGTCTCACCAATCTAGTATGTTTTACTATTCCTCTTACATTCTTTTTCTTTTTCTTTTGTGTGAAAAGAAAGCTTTTTTTCTTGTAGATTCTTGATTTTTAGGGATAATGAAGAACAACTACTGCAAATTTGAACCAAAAAGTTAGCATTTTTTTTTAATTTTAATTTTGATATTTTGCCCTTTTTTTTTTCTTCTTAATTCACTCAAATTTGGAGAAAAAAGAAAAGTGGGGTTTTATTTACTTGGTGTTGTGGAAAAAAGGGGAGAAATTGCTTGTTTTCTTTGTCTCTTCTTTCCCATGTTTAGGATTTCCCAAGCATTGTTTCCTTTTTGTGAAAGAACTGGTTTTTCTTGTAAATCTAGAATGTCAGGGTTAATGAAGAATGATTATTGATCATTTGTAGCAGAAAGGAGGCAAAGATTTGATTTGTTTATTCATTCTTGATTGTCTGAGATTATTAAGAGAAAAAGAGTGGGTTAAGTTAATTGGTGTTTTGAAGAAAAGGGGTGAAATTTTTTCTCACTTGTTGGAGTTGAGTGGAAGTGAAAGTGTGAAAAAAGAACTTGTGGGGGTGTGAGTGATGGTGAGGAAACATGGATGGCAGCTACCAGCACATACCTTTCAGGTATGATTTCTGTTGACAATTGCTTTCACATTTGGTCATTCTTCTGTGATTGCTCTACTAGAGTCTGAATGTTACTCATTGATAGTAGTGATTTACACTTCTAATCCATTCTTGAAATTGGTAAGTAGCTTGTGAAAATTGAGGAGATTAGTTAGTAAGACTCTTCCTTCAATTATGTTGTGCTCAGCTTTCTTTTTCCTGGTGTCTGGGCCAGCTTGCGCGCACCTCGATTAGTTTCACGGGATACTCTGTCCACTAAGGGTTAGACAAATGGGAAAAAATCACCTAGTGTTTTTTTGTCTGAACGTGAAAGCTCATGGTTCTCCTCACACTTCATTGACCACTAGGCCACACCCTTGGGTGCTATGTTGTGCTCAGGTATTAGGATTAGCAATTGCTAGATGGTTTATCATTCTAAGGTGGTTTCTGTTTTTGCTACATGAATGACCTCATCAAGAAGGGAGAAGAAAACAAGGGTAGGTTAAGGCAACTAATCTATCGATGGTTAATAATTTTATAGATTATATGTTCCATTTGCTATGGAGAATGATGTCATCAAAGATAAATGCAAATCGTAGATGAGTTTGTATGGATAAAAAGAGCTATTGTGGGTCAATTTGATAACAACTAGGGATTTGTATTCTGAAACTTGGTTCCGTTTTCCAAATGTTCGCAAAGTTTCTCCATAAAGAAGAGAGGGAAGAATAGCTTATCAAATTTAGTCATCCCTTAGTACATTTTTTTTGGGAAGTTAATTTCCAGCAGTTGGAAATTAAGAAAATGGATTTAGGAAAGACTTAAATGAAGGAAAATGGTCAATATTAGTTAATGACAACCTTTAGGTACTTTATGTTCTTGAAGTAGAAAAAGAAATGCATCATGTTTCTAGACACTGACAAAACTTGTGACAATAATGGAAATTAATTTTTCACCATATAATCCTGATATTGCTTGGTAATTCATTTTAGTGATCTCAGTTTTTATTTATTTTGCAACCATTCTACATGTTCAATGATTTGCTATCAGAATGTATCGGGAATGACCGTTCTGTAGGTGGGTGCATGCTTGGTACAAATTCGGTCTTTTTTGTGTAAACTATTTCGGTTGTGCCTATGCAATATGTGGCCTAAATCTTGGACTCTTTTGTGTAGGTTGTTGCTATAACAGTATTTTGCTTGTTAGTTGTTGCATTTTATGCTTTCTTCTCACCTTTCCTTGGAGGACGCTTTTGGGAGTATGCTTCCATCGCAGCTTATTCACCAGCGGTATGTGAATTCGAGTTATCTGTATATATGTCTTGCATCTATTTTTCTTTTTGCTTAAGTCAAGGACTGCAGGAAATTTTCTTATAATGGAATCTTGATCATTTGCTCTTGAACGCCTTCCTGTTAAGTGTCGTCTAGTTGGTTATTTTTCTGAACTTAAATTATGTGTATCGATTTGGCTAAAGGCTCTCATTTCTTACATTTATCCTACTGTTGCTGGATTCATTACTTTCGCGTTCTATCTTTCTCCTAATCTATGAGACGAACTCTCTGCTGTTAAACATCCCAAAATATTTGACTATTGGGACAAATTCAACGACTCATCATGTCGATGTTTCTAAAGTCAAACAATCTTTTAAAAAGGGAAAAAGAAAAGGAACTCTGCAAAAAATTATTATTCTATCACTACCATATTATAAAACAATTTAGCTTTGTAATCTCCTAGTCCCCCCAAATAGTGATAAAAAGATGGATCTGAGGGACTATTATTTTGTAAATTTATCTAACGAAGGTTACTTAAAGTTGAAGTGCCTCCTATGTCATATTGCAGGCATTGCTTGTTTTTGTTCTTTATGTTCGGAGTACCGCAATCAATCCTGCAGATCCAGGCATAATGTCCAAATTTGATTCTGGAAGAATGAACAACAACAACTCAAAGCATGGATTGTCTGCAAGAAAATTTGATGAACATAGTAATGATGCACGTTCTTCTCTATCGTCAGCTTCAAGAAGTTCCATTGCTGCTGCTAACTCCATCAAAAGAGGTCAACAAGAAGCAGGGAGATTAGATAATGAAGTGGTTTCTTTGACTAGAAAGTCCTCTTGTTGTAAATTTGGAGGAGTCTTTTGCTTTTTATTTGTGCACGAGGATTGCCACAAAATGGATGGAGCTGCTGAAGAGGAAGGGATGGGTGAAGATGCTCTATTTTGCACATTGTGCAATGCTGAGGTAGCTTATCTATTATTTTGTTTTTGACAATTTTATCATGTGCTTTTCACCATTTGTAATGACATAGTTTGAAGCTTGCATTATAACCAAGTTGCGGAAAGTTGCTCTTAATGTCATGAGGTGTTTCATAATCCACAAGAGCAAATATTTCCTTGAGCCCATAAAGGCTTGGATGCACAATTTAGCAATTCATATGAATAACAACATAAGATTGAAAACAACCTTAACATCACTGTCCAAATATGTTGATGCAATCTATGCAGTTATTTTAATACCAATGTAATCCATGGGGAAACAATATTAATATGTGCAACTTAAACTTAATATATCATTGACAAATGACATTGAATGAGGCTTGGGAAATGACTTAAGACAACTAAGGAACTACTGCAAAGCTGGTACTTGAAAAGACTGGGAAAGGAAAAGCTGAAAACTTGGAATTCACTGCCCTGATCATATGGTGGATCATCTGGAAGGAAATGAACACCAGAATTTTTCTATACATTTCCTTAGCTTTTTTTTGTTTTTTGTTTTTTGTTTTTTGTTTTTTGTGTTTGGGGGGGGGGGGGTGTAATATGGCAATTGCAAATGACACAATTTTCTATATTGAAGTATGTGATTATCTCATCTAAAAGCTTAAGCTGCTACAGAGAGCACACTTTTATTATTTACTTAATTATATTCTCAACACGTCCCCACGTGCGGGCCTGATTTTTTCTTTCAATGCGCCAAGCACGTGAAAATTCTTTTGATAACGGGTAGCAGTGAGATTTGATTCCATTCCAGGACCTCTTCCTGCTCTGATACCTTATTGAAGTGTGTGACCATCTCGTCTAAAAGCTTTAGCTGTTAGAGAGAGCACATTTTTATTATTTACTTAATTATATTCTCAACAAGCTCGTTAAAAATTTTGTGATGTGGCTATCTCTCTCTAAATACTTCCAGCACTTTGCTGCACTTTAATAGAATATCTTTACCAATAAAAGAAAAAGACATTGATTGAGGAATTCAAGTCAGAAATTGGACTGGGAATTGTTTTTTCTAGAATTGAACTGAAAAAATTGTGAAAAGAATGGATTTCTCTATAATATTGACAATATGCAAGAGAGGCTCCTCTGATAGAAGTCTTATGCTATTTTATTGTAAATAATTATTCTCTATGCATAGTAAGGTAAGAGATTATTTTGCACATTTTGTAGTAGACACATTTTAACATACAACTTCATCCATTTTCTTGACTTTCGACTCTTCATAGACTGTTTGACAACATGATCTGCTGAAAAAATTGTTCAATAATGTACAAATTGAGAGATTTGATAGTCTATAAAAATGGATGAGGTATACCCGCAAGGGTGGCTCAGTTGGTTGAGCATGAGGCTTTCATAATGGAGGTCTTGGGTTCGAAACCCCCTGCCTACGACAGCAGGGGATTTTCCTTCTGGGTCGAGCTCGTCGCACGGGGCTTGCCTAGTGCGGATTATCTCTCTTGTGTGGTTTGCAAGCTATTGCACAGGAGCTGGGTTTACCCTGTGCGCACCCGAAGGGTAGCGGCTGTGGGTTCCCATGTCATCAAAAAAAAAAAAATATGGATGAGGTATGTACGTCCATGTGTATGCAGACAAAATCAACAGCACATGGCCATTTTATGCTCCTTCTGTTTCTGTCCTAGTTTTGTTGCTTAGGCATGTAACTTAGTGCAGATTCTTCATCATGGGACATATATAATCATCAGGACCACCTTACATTTGTTCTTATGCAAATAGACATGGCCATCTATAAACTGACTGCCTGGTGTGCTGCAGGTGCGCAAGTTCAGTAAACATTGTCGAAGCTGTGATAAATGTGTGGATGGATTTGATCACCATTGTCGGGTATTCATCTCAGTCATCTATGGTACATCTTATTCTGATTTTGTTATGGAGCCCACTTTTTCATAATTATTACCAGGAAACTAACCCCATTTATCGAACTGGCAGTGGCTGAACAACTGCGTTGGCAGGAAGAACTATGTTACCTTTATATCACTGATGGCCACCAGCTTGGTCTGGGTATGTTCGAGCCAAATGCTTTGTTACTGATGAAGTGATTGTGTTTTTTTATCACTGAATCATTCACACACTGTTCTGCAGCTTGTTACTGAAGCTGGAGTTGGAATTGCTGTTCTGGTACGATGCTTTGTAAACAAAAAGCACATGGAGGCTGAAATAGTTGATAGACTAGGGAATGGTTTCTCACTGGCCCCATTTGCAACTGTTGTGGTAATTTTTACTTGCACTGCTTACTATTCTGACTGGTTAATGAAAACAGAATCCTGTTCATAATTGTGACGGATATTGACTTTATGCAGGCTGTATGTACTGCTGTTTCATTGCTGGCTTGTGTGCCCTTAGGGGAGCTTTTCTTTTTCCACATGATACTGATAAGAAAGGTTAGATTTTTTATGGTTCTCTCTTTCTATTATGAGTTGGAACTTGACGTTTCGTTGTCTGATTCTTTTTCAAAATGACCTTCCTGTCAGGGCATTACAACGTACGAGTACGTAGTAGCTATGAGGGCCATGAGTGAGGCACCTGGAGGAGCATCTATAGATGAAGAACAGCCTAACATTGTATACTCTCCATCCGGATCAGCTACGACTGGCTTCAGTGGTGGAAGTTCTTTGGGACTGCAATATAAGGGAGCATGGTGCACCCCTCCTAGGGTGTTTGTTGATTATCAGGTATTAGTAACAACTTGAGAAGTTAAGTTATTGAAAACTTCCAAGTCTGTTGGTAGGCAGAGAGGATGCCTTAATCCTTCTTTTTTTTTTTTTCCATTATGGAAATCTTTGTTCCAGTCGTCTACAATGAATATCTAACAGTGAACCATGGGCCAGAAGAACGACACACATGTCCATAAGATAAAATATATGATTTTAATTTGGGAATTAACCTGCCTGAACCTGAATGTGTGATAAAAAAAAAGTGAACCTGATAAAAAGGAGAGGTTTTAATTTAGTAATTTTGATCAATATCACAAGATGCTGAACTTGTGTTTTGTGATCCAAATTCTATTGCATTTTTCTTGTTGGTATGAAACAAAAAATAAATAGTTGGTAGTTGCTTCACTGTCTCACAACTTTCAGTGCCACTTCCTTGACCATTCATGTATCATTATTATACCTAGAGAAATTAAGTATTATTTTTTAGTTTCTGAAACTCCAAAGTGGCAAGAATTTTAGTAGTAGGCATTTGCTGATGATTCCAGAGTTAACATTAGTCTGCTGGGTCCGGTGCGTTGCCACACCAAACCTAAATAGCCAATCATTTGGCTTCAGAGGCCTCTCTTGTGGTTATCGCCTATTAGCACATTTTCAATATTTGGACTCTTACTCAACTTGAGACACGAGTGCATTGGTGCTTGGTTGCCATTTCACAATCCATTTTATATGGATAATAGATTTTTCTTGATCTGGAAATCACATACACCGTTGCTTTGAGACTTTCTTTGTGCCATACTTCTGACAAATATTTATTACTTACTCGTACTCTTGATGTCTAGGCTTATTCAAGAGTTTTTTCAAATCTGTTACTAAGAACATGTATCGTCGGCCTTATCCAGGGAAAAAAAACAAAAAACAAAAAAAGAACACGTGTTGTTGGCTATTCAAAGCATAGTGCTAATGCGTATGATAGATAGCTAAGTTAAATGGTTAAGCCTAAACAGCTATACCTGATGTAATGCAGTTTGGTGTCCCACATCGGGTAAATATAGATATTTACATTGTAAAGTGATTCAGTTACAAGGCATTTGTCTTGATCATTCAGGGAATCTTGAATCTTGAGCCAAGGTGGTACTTGGAACCCCCAATGCTCGGGATGTATGCTTCCTCAATTTTGGATATCCTCATGACAAGTAACCAAAAGTATTCTGGATAATAGAAACATCATATGTATAAAGATATTGGATAATTAAGGAAAATTCAAAAACAATCAGAAGCGGAAATCAAAACTAAAGTGCTTATACCCAAAGGGGACTGTCGATGCAAGAGGTAGTAAAGCAAAAGAGTTGGATGAAAGTACCTAATTGGACAAATTGCTCGTAATTACTCTATATTTGTGTTATTCTAATCTAGAAAGGTTTCCCCTTGTTTCTGCAGGTGCCAGTTATTCAAATATTAACTGTAATCTCCATTTAAACTCTGATGTTCTGAATTGTCACCCTGCATTTCAATTGATGAGCAGGAAGAAGTTGCACCTCAGTTAGAGCCTGGAATGATCCCATCAACAGTTGATCCAGATGCAGCTGGGTTTGTTGAAAAGGGAAACAAGGGACCGAAGCGGCCTGTTAAGATCAGTGCATGGAAACTTGCAAAATTGGATTCCAGTGAAGCAATGAGAGCTGCAGCAAAAGCTAGAGCATCCTCATCTGTTCTACGTCCTGTTGATAACCGTCGTTTTGATCCTGATCAATTAAGTTCCAGTGAGAATATGAGTGTCAGAAGCAGTATCAGTGCTGATACCACCGGAGGAAATAGGGACATGAGAAATGAATTGAGGAATTCAGTTGCTCCTAGTCAAGGTAGCCGAGATGAGTATGAAACTGGAACTCACAGCGTCAGTAGCTTCAGCAGTCCTAGCCATGTGCACGAGTCAGTCACACTAAGCCCTCTCCCACAAGTTCACAATTTAGGTCATCTCAGTGCCGGCATTGTCCCAGAGAGGGTCCGAACTACTCGGCCTGCACCCCCTAATAATAACCACCACCTCGCACATTCTTCAGAATTTGATGAGAAAATCATGCAGAGGAATAGTACCACCGATCCGTTATTGCTTGCAGCTGCTGCCCCTGCAGCTTCTCTGCTGAGAGACGTTAAACGAACATCTGTTGTTTGGGACCAAGAAGCTGGAAGGTATGTATCTGTTCCAGTATCAGCTTCAGATGCTCGGACGAGGCCACCGCCTATGCAAGGAGGATCATCAAACCCAAATGCTGTTTCTGCTAGCAATGACAAGAGGCCAGCAGCCCCTGTCCCTCGAGAACCTTCACAGCCTTCCGCAAAGCCTCCAGTCGAGCAGTCAGAAAAGCTAACATATACTGGAGAGTCCATATTCTTTGGCGGTCCACTTTTGCGCGGTCCAATTAAGGATGGACTGAGAAATGAGAGAGGCGCTGGTTCCAGAGATAACCAAGAGAGGCTGCCATTTAATTTGCCTCGTGAATCCAGGTTTAGAAGGGATGCTGCGTCACATCAACTTCCTGTGTTTGTTCCTGGTGACCTTGAGTCAAATAAATAAAGCTTACAGGACTACTGATGAATTTCCATTTTTCATTTGCCTCTGCATAGCTAAGGCTTCAACAGAAGAAACCCTTCGAGCTATAGCTGGTTTTGGCCTTCCAGGAACCTTGCAGTCCGTTGGTGTACACTCCGAGGTTCCAGTGGTTTCTTCTTGACGGATTGTCTAACTTAACACGGAAGAAAATGAATGTAGTGTGGAGGAAATGCACTCCTTGATCCTTTGAACTTTTTATCTGTACAATTGAAGCTTGAGCGGTAGGGTGGGTTTGTCTAGCAATTTTGCAATGAGAATCGCCAGACTATTCCTGCTTGAGTGCATTTTGGTTCTTATTTTAGAAAAAATTGCGCGGGTGTGTTCCATTGCAGGCCTGGTAATATTTGTCCTTGTTTTAGAATTCTTGCCAAAAACAGGCTCCTTCTAGGCAAGGCAGGCGACATCTTTACCCTTCCACTCCCCGCTTTTCCAGCTCTTCTTCTTCCTCCTTCCTCCTGCGCCTCTCTGTACTCGAGCTATTTAAATGATTAACTGTGCTGGTGGTCTCATTGTGAAATAAAGATACCAGTCAATAGATAACCTTTTCTTTTATACGATTATGAATGTTTTATGGAACAGAAAAATGTCGTGCTGCTAGTCGAAGCCTGAATGCAACACCCTAGTTGACGAAAGTTCAGTAGCCGAAAGCAAATGTAGCCTCTATCTTTATTTTATTTCAGAGACTAACTAATAGATAGTATGGTAAGGAAGAAATAGATGATGTTCTATACAAACTTATTTTGCTTGTTATAGTGTTGACAGTTTGTGAAATATACTCAACAGCTATTGTTGGAATTAGAATAGCAATTAGTGTTACCTTGTCACTTGTAAGTAAAGACAGGGAAACAGATTTTGAGATGATGATTTGGCACCTCAGTTTTCTTAGAGCAATGGTTTAGATATCACCTTAAATAGACCATAAAGGTCCCATACTTGGATATCGGGAGGGCATATGTATCATTTCTAGTTATTGTAAAATTAGACGATTATTCAGTTTGCCAATACGATAGGTAAAATGTAGATGGTACTAAATCATACTGATCCGGCATGATTTGTGAACAATTTAACAAGATTTGTAGGTTAAAAATAGGAAAACTTTTGATGTTTCATGAAGACTTGTAGACTGTAGTCATGCAGGAATTAATCAACGTGGCTAGTGATCATACCACTCATGCCCATGCAGCTATTAATAAACTTTGTACCGTATTGGATGTAGACAAGTTGGCAATAGATGCTGCGCCAGGCTTATAGCATTTATAGTTTGCCATAGGTTTGGACCTTGGTCTCTTCGTTGGCAGTTTCTATTGCCGCTAACATCCTCGATGGTCACGTCAACTAATTTTACTTAAGGACCAGCTATTTAATGTTGTAGTGCATTTCAACATAAAAGTAAAAGATATTGCTATGAGGACATAACAACGTAGTTACCCCTATAAATATTTCACTTTCTCATGATTGTATTTATTGAATTTCACTTGATTACACGCATCTTTACTCTTATTTTCGGTAAACATTGTTGGTCATCACTAATCTTTAGAGATTTTTCTGAGCTAGGAGAATCAATACGAATCATTCTCTCTTTTACTTTATCAATTATTTTGCTTTAGTGATCTGTATTGCTATTCATTCATGTCGCGCCATTCTAGTTATATTCACATGGACAAAGGATTAACACAATTTCGGACTAATTATGTTGCTTATTATCTCATTCTAAATAATTTGTCTGATTGACCTAATAAACAAATTTTTAGCTAATGAATCTTTTTGAGTGACCATATCTTGATATTGGCGTCTGCGTACATACTTTCGCACCTACTTATTATATTTGTTACTCCCTCCTAGTTAAAATAAGGGCATTTCCAACATTTCTTCTTTGATTCAAAATAAATGAATCTTTTAAAACTCAAAAAAATATTAATCAATTTTTCATAGTTAAGGTTATTAATTAAGTTTTTTCAATGTTACCTTTTCTCTAATATATATTTTTAAACGTCAATACTGAATATTTCTACGTTTAAGAAAAGTTTGGAGAAATAAAAAGTAATATTGTCGTGTCACACAAAAAAATTCACAAACTAGAGGGAATAATTAATTACATTAATTAAAGAGTCATTTCACTATTTTACCTGTTTGGTTTCCCAAACTTTTTCTTAAAAATAAAGATTAGCACTGAGATTTGAAAAGTCCATTAGATTGAAAAAAAAATTAATTAATAACCTTAACTTTGAAAAATTCATTTATTTTGGATTAAAAAAAAAAGTGCCAAAAATTCAATTATTTTGTAATAGAGGAAGTGCTTAGCTAGCGTTTGGCCATATATTCCCGAAAAAAATTTGAAAAACTTTATTTGGTTGCAATTTTCAAGTTTTGAAAATGTGTTTGACCATAATTTTTCAAAACATATTTCACTTTTTATTTTGGAAAACATAAAATATTACGTATACCCATAAGTTCTAAAAATTATCAAGAATCCCAACCATAGCGTCATTGTTAAGGGTCTCAATTGAACCCCATAATATTTGAATATAAATTTATTGCGTAAAAACACACTTAAAATTACAATAATACAGACATGAACCCCATAACTTTTAAATAAATGATTTATAACTAAGAATGTTAAATATAATCTTCCCACAATGGTAGTAATTGTGGAAACATGGTAGATATTGCTTTAATGGAGGAACATAACAGATAGAATTAGTTGGGTCATAAATAGATGAGTTTTTTTTTTTTTTTTTTTTAATAAAATACAAAAGTTTGGGGTAGTTTTTAAAAGGTTTGAAAAGGCCAAAACATAAATCTTGACCCAAAAATAGGTTTGAGCCAGAATTTGGTATTTGAAGATTTGTTTTCAAAATTTGTCAAAATTTTATGGCCAAACAAAGATTTGAAAACAAATCATCAAAATATGGCTTTAAAATCTATGGCCAAATGGGAGCTTAATATCTACTCCCTCCATTCCAATATATATATATATATATATATATATATATATATATATATATATATATATATATATATATATATATATATATATATATATACTAAACCTTGACTCAAAATATAAAATTAATAATATTTTAATTAGAGATATATATACACTAGTTATCAAATTTTCTATAAAATTAATTATTTTGATCTAGTGGCACGTTAAGTATGTATTTTTTAATGCAATACTAAACATTATAATTGGTACTGAACCTACTAATTTTTTTTACTTAGAACGGAAAATCTTGGAAGCATTGCGGTGTATTCTCTCATTCAAATTATGCATAGTGACGTGTTTTTTTTTTTTTAATTGACATCATCACAATTCACAATTTCTTAAGCGTTTTAAGAGAACCTTAAAATTTTCTAAATTTACCAAAATTGGGTGTGGCACCTTAATTAATAAAGAAATAAAGTAGGAGTAAAATTAAGCCATATGAAGAAGTTATAGTACATGTCATCACCTTCAAAAAGTTAGTATAAGGGATTTTCTATAATCAAAAAAGGTTTAGAAGTGCCTTAATATTTCTAAAACACCCCATAGTAGAGGAAACAATAAAAGACAAATATAGGGGTAAATTTGGAAGAGGAAACATTTAGTAGGCAACCTTAGTTGTAATGTAACCAAAGACTCTAACTAAGTACTATATATATATATATATATATATATATATATATGGGGGGTAGTAATTTTTTCAATAAGTTCTTAATAAGTTTTTTCAATAAGAAAAGTTCAAAGGACAAAGCAGGAAATTAAAGTTGTTTTTAAATAAATTTTTAACAATCCTACTCGGTACTTCCTCTCTCCCAAATTTCTTCTTATTATGTAGTTATAACTAATTTTCTGTCTATCTCCCAAACTTTTAATTTTTTAAATTTTTTTTTGAACAGTAAAAATGAACAGTACTTTTTGAACAGTAACTTTTTTTTTTTTTTTTATGGTTTTTGTCCAGTCACGAATTTTGTTATACCGTTCATCTCTTTCTATTAACCTTTTTTATTAATAGCGTCTTTTTTAACCACACCCCGGTAACCATGGCCAACATCGTCCTTTAGACATTAAACCTACTTTTTAAACCTAGGAATTTACGGTTAATCCATCGAGGTTATTAAGAAGTTAAGAGAATAACCATATACTAAGAATAACAAATTCATGAGGATCGAAGTAATTACTTAAACATAATAATCACAAAAGGATTTAAAGAAGTAATTACTTAAACATAATAATCACAAAATAATTTACATAGTAGGGAGATTAGTACAGAAAACATAGTAAATAACTTACATGATTTGAAGAAGGAGGGAGGTTTCCCTTTCGGAAAACCCCAAAAACTACTTCACACTAGGGGGTAGTAAAAAAAACTTAGTACTATTTTACAATAGGAGTTTATATTACACTGGTTTTTGGCTGGGTAAGGGATTGGAGTATTTGATGAAAGAGAAGGGGAATATGGGAGTTTTCTAGAGAGAGAGGTGGTTGTTGCTCTTGTTCGTGATGTCTTCGCTTCTCCACAAATGCTGCTATTTATAGGGGTCTTGGCGGACTTCAACTTCGGATTTCAAAATGTTGAAGAATATTTTGAGTTCAGCCGGGTGCTCTTTGGGCCCCATCGTCACGTGAACTTTTTCAAAAGGAAACTTCATCTTCTTGTCCGCGAGCCGATCTTGTCCATTTCTTAGGGCCGATTTATTATTAAAGTTACTTTTAAAGTTACTTTTGTATGTCTTCTAGCCGTTTCAACGAATCTTTCAGTCTTTTGTCTCATGATGACTATTTCCTCCACTATTTTTGTCTGATTATTTTGCTTTTCACACACACACACACACACACACACACACACACACACACACACACACACACACACACACACATATATATATATATATATATATATATATATATTTTTTTTTAATGTCTAAATTATGTAGTGCAATAGAATCAAAACTCATTCCCGAATCGTAGTCGTTTGGGTCTTGAGAATCTTGAAATGCAACGTGTCTTGAAAATTTACCATATCTCCTTCTTCCGAACTATGGACCGGTGACATCTTGGACTTGGAGATAATTATGGACTAGGGTTCTTGATTACATGCTTGTCTTGTTACGCTTTTGTTTGGAAAAATCTTTCCAAAGTCTCTTTAACTACACTTTCTATGTTGTCATTTTTTTTTTTTTGCAAGTATGCTTTTCTTGGTAGAAGTAGCTCCTTGCGTCAGTGTCTTTGGTAGTCTTCGTCTTGTCTAGAGAGATGAACATCCCTCATCTTCACTTTTTGGCAAAGTGACAGCCATTAACGGATTTGATGAGTCTTTACCGGCTACCGTTTGAACCGGACTAGCTGTATCTTTATCCGATACGGAGTGGATCTATTTGCATTCATTGGGGAATGCACACCTAGTCTCATCCATTTTTGTCCGAGATGGAGAACTGCGGGATTGTACTAATTCAAACTTAACTGCTTGTAGTCTTTGTTCTAACGATCTTGCTTGTTCCAAGAGTTTCATTTTTTTCTTGGATGAGTGTCTCTTTTTCTGTGGTTAAGTCTTCGACGGTCTCGGTCATAGTAGAGCGATCGCAAAAAATCACCTTGTCCGTGTCTTTTTGTATATTGTCTTGAGGGGTTTTATCTGGATTTTGTCCGAGAGTGGAGAAATATAATAGTTTGGTCCCAATACTCCTCTAGCATAGTCTAATGCCTCGGTGAAATCATTAAAGCCTTTAAAAGAGGTCTTCTTATATCTTTGATAGAATCTACAACTTCTATCCGGTTTGAAAAATACCATTAGTTTTACCATGGACTACAACATAAAATTTAAATTTCTTATCTAGATTTTTGTACGTAAAATATTGACAAAGTGCATTTAGAGTGGCTACAAAATGACCGGCGTCTTTTTGTTATGCGATATCCATAAATTGTCTACTAAACAAATACATTTGTTTGTCTATTACATATTACGGTAATACCTTAAAGTTAAATTAGATGGCGGAAAAATACTAAATTATTGTTTCCAAAATGTATTCTTTCTTGGGCGTTTTGTTTAATGCGGATGTAGGTCTAAAATGAAGATTACCTAGTACTTGTCATACGTAAGTGTCTTGGGTTGAGGCTATGCCTTTTCCCTTGTCCGTTGTACGAGAACTTGATGGTCTCATGCCTTTGTTCAAATAGAAAATTAGTTAGATGTGATCTTTAATCTACTTAATTGGTCCGCTAGATTATTATCTTTTCCTTTTATATGTTCGAATGTTAAATTATAAATTGAAATAGTATCCATAAAGTTTAACCATCTTCGTCTCTCGCTACTTTTATCATTAATTTTTTGATAAAATTTGACTATAGCTTCACAGATCCGTTCTTATCAATATTTACGGTTTATTTAGTATATACTGATCTAAAACTATTTAAGCCATATATTACGGCTAAAATTTCGGCGTCTATACTACTCATATTTCCTTTTTCTCGGTACTTGCCGCTTTGATAAGCACATATCTTTTCTTCATTTTTATTGCTATATTTATTTGGTTTTGCCTTTAATACGGCTCCCCATCCTTCGAAGCTTCCATCTTGTTTCTATAATTAAATAGTCTGTTTCTAGGGGCATATTTAAGTCCGGAATATTCTTTATTTTTTCTTTAATTTTACGTACTAATCTAATATCTTCGGTATTAAAGTGTTTTTGACCATTTGATCCAGCTTTTTTGAATACAATGGCCACTGCTATTTTTCCTAAATCTTTTATAAAACTTCTAGCATAATTTACTATTCCTAAGAAATTTTTGTAATTCTTTAACATTATCTAATTTATCGGCATTTCTAAGGCCTTTTTGGCTATATGCGGTTGCAATTTTATTTTGCCATCTCCTAGTACTACTCCTAAAAAGTTTATATGGTTTTTACATAATTCCATCTTTTTCTTGCTAATTATTATTCCATTTTCTACAAATAATCTAAATACTGTCTGGAGGTGTCCTAAATGTTCTTTCATGTCTTTACTAAATACTAATATATCATCTACATATACTAGGACAAATCTTTTATAGTCTCCAAATATGCTATCCATTTTTCTTTGAAAAATTGGTGGAGCTGTCTTTAATCCAAATGGCATTACTAACCATTCGAAATGTCCTTCAGGACAGGTAAATGCAGTCCATTCTATACTTTCTTCATGCATTCGTACCTGCCAATATCCTGATTTACAATCAAATTTACTAAAGATCTTTTTACTTTGTATTCTATTTATTAGCTCTGTTTTGTCTGGTAACTTATATCCATCTGTTCTGGTGTTATCATTAAGTCTTTTGTAATTTATTACCATTCTAGCTTTTCCTCTTACTATCTCACTATGATTTCTTACCATAAATGCGGCAGATCTATGTTTAGAAGTAGATCTTCTTATTACTCCTAACTCTAACAATTCTTTTATTTGTACTTTAAAGTCTTCTACGTCTTGGTTAGTTGCTTCTATTGAGGCTGTTTTAATTATATATTCTGGATTTATTATGTCTAATTTACATACAATTTTGTTATTTTTCCAATGTTTTAAAGGTTTTTCACCTATAATTTCTATCTCATCTAGTATTCTTATTATATTATCTAAATCTTTTTGGTTTTTTATTACTCCTATCTTTTCTATCCCTGTTTTAAAATTATATAATTCTGTTTCTATATCTATTAAAGTATAATTTTTTTTCTATTAGATTATCGTCGTCTAGTATTTCTTCTTCTTCTAGAATTAAATTCTTTATTTCTCTTTTGCTTTTACAGCATGTATTGTTGTCTTGACAATCCTTACAACAACTCTCTTCTTTCTTTTGTAGGTTTATTTGGTCTGGAGTAGAGATCTTCTTATGTCTGATTCTAGTTTCGGTTTTATGAGCTTGTACTGGTGTATGAGTAATATTTTTTAGAAAAATTACTCCATCTCTTGTAATCATGCAACTTCCATTGTTATGTAACATAAAGTCTAACCCGATGACGAAGTCTATATTTATATTCAAGTCTCTTACCCATATTTTATCCATTTTATAACTGGGTTTGTAAAATTCCGAACAAGTGTTGATAAAGCTAATGTATGCCTTATGAACATAATGTTTATATATATTATGAGTTCCATCCATTTGCATGGCCGCAACTGGTTTGTCTAGAACTTTTATTAAATTTGGTGGAACTATTCGTTTATTTATTATACATTTAGTACATCCTGAATCTACTAATGCTAATGTTTCTATTTCATAGTCATCTATCTTAATTCTTGCAAGTATTTTTATAGTTCCTAATTTTTTATCTTCATTACATACTAGGGCTCCATGGTCTTCTATACTCATTAGTTCCGTCGTGAATCTTATATTGTTCTCTTGTATATTAGATAGATGTATTTCTTCATCTTCAATTTGCTTCTTTTTTTTTCCTTTTTCTAATTTACATAAGTTTCTATTCGTTTATTTTTTCTAATGTCATTATTCTTATACTCATAGTATGTCTTCTATTTTTTTATGTCTTTCTTCTTTATGAATTTTTGTCTTAAATTCTTTTTCTATCACAGATACATCCTTCTATAAAGCAATTTCTACATTTTGCTCTTTTATCTCTATAAAACCATTTATAATTGAGAAAATGCTTACTATCTCTTTCCTTTAGAATTCATGTATTACGGTCTTCGATATATTTGCTAAATTATCTATTTGAATTGGTTCTAAGTCTAGTTTTTCTAATCCTATCTCATTAATTAATTCTTAAGCTGCGTATTCTTCGTTTTAATTTTTTTCTTCGGTTTAATTACTATGGATATATATTTTACTCTATATTCCTACATTTATTAAGGTTCTTGAAATCTTCTACTTTAATTTTAAACTTAGTATCTTATTATTTATTCTTTTTCATGTATTTGCTAAAAATTCCTACTTCCACAAGTAAAACATTCCATTTTTATAATTTCTATCGTATCCTATTTTCTTATATGTCTATTCCTAAATATTTTTTTTGGTGATGATTTTCTAAGATAGTATTTCTTTCTATTGTATTAGGGTAGTTTCTATTATATTGATAAAAAATTTCTCCATTATTTTTATAATTGTCTTTATCGTAACTCCGAGTAGTGTATACTTCTTCATTACAAAAATTCATCTCATTTTGTTTTAATTGTTTTTGTATCTTATATGCGTGCATTTTTTTGTAGTATGTCCATTATATGTTGTATCCTATTACTATTTTTAATCCCATTTTGTATTAGCGTCTCTTTTATTCCATATTTTTTATTCTGTCCTAAAGCTTCACGGAGTTTATTAAATAATTTCCTTCCTAGTTCTTGGTCAAACGCTTTCCACTAATTGTACAATAATAAAAATAATCATTTAAAAAAATTTTAATATAATGTCTATACTTAACCTGTTGTAATTAAAGCATTTCTTTGTTGTATTACTAATCCACTTTTGGATCTTAATAGTTTTAAAGTATGTATTTTATTGGTAAAATTGTATGGATTTGCTCCCATGGATACTAAGTATTGGAATTCCATTGGAAAATCTTCCTTATATGCTTCCCATAGAGCTTTGGTCTTCTCCTTAAAATGTCTCTGATAAAAAAGTTTCCGTACCTATCATTATAGGTTTTTATATAACTTACTCTATTCTTTCTTGGTCTATTCTGTTTCTCCTTCTTTGTGGATCTAATTGGATATTTAATATTTTTCATTTTTGCTTTTCTAGAATATTTTGACTTTTTTCTTTTTTCACGAGGTTTTATATTTTCTATTGGTTCTCCTAATTGATCTAAAAACTCTTCTTCTAAGTACATTCTTTAGCTCGTGTCTTTATGTATTGTTCTCTTTTGTTCTTTAACAATAGAACGCGCTCATTTATTACATTAACTTTTTGGCTTATTATTGAGTCTTTTTCTTTATTATCTTGTATAGATTTTATCGAAGTTATTTCCCTATTTTATATGTTCTACTCTATATCCCCAATTATCGGTTCTAGCTTCACATATTTAATGACTTATAGTTTCTTCTATTGTTAGATCTCCTAACTTTTCCTTTACATCTAAAAGTTATATTTGTGTTTCCTCATGAAAGTATTTTTCTTTTAGTTCTATCTATGTCTTTTTTAAAATCTTTTTGTATTAATTCTATGTTCAAAACTTGACTCGGTAGGTTATTTTCATCTATTTGGGTTGTCTTTAGTTCTTCTCTTTTCTTTGTGGTGTATAGTTATAATTGGTGAATCTTATAGATGTCTCTCCTTTGTAGGTAATTTTGACTGAGTTGTAAATCTTGTTAACTAGAGTCTTCAATTTCCATTCTAATTCTATTCTTGTGTTTTATTTTTATAGGTTTAATTAAATTTATTCCTCTATTTCCCATTAATTCTACAACATCTTCTACTTTAATTTTAAACTTAGTATTACTATTATTTGTCATTTTCCTAAAAATCCTATGCACATAATAAATTATTACCATTACACACTTCGTATCCTTTAGTACTATTCCTATTTTTATATGTTTCCCGAATGTGTTCAAATTCATTATAAAGTCTGGTAATATAAAAAATTCCTCCATTATTTGTCATATCTACCTATGTTATATGGTCTCCGATTATTGACTTCTTAATGTACACTAATTCCGACCATCTATCATGGTAACTTACTATTAAGATATATAAAATTTTTTCTAGTTAATCCATTAATCCTATTACTATTAATCCCATATGCATTAGCGTCCTTCCAGTATTTTTTTATTTGTCTTAAAGCTTACGGATTTATTAAAATGGATAAAAGTTCCTATGGGTACAATTGTTCTTCTCTATAATGTCTATATAATTGTCATGTTCTTGAAAATTGTCCTATGTTGTATAAAGTCTTTGGATTTAATAGTTTTAATTGATTTTGTTGGAAAGATGGTATGTCTCGTCCAATCTTTCTAAAAAATATTGTTTTCCTACACAGTGTTCTTCTATTTAAAATTCTTGATAAAAAACTATTACCTATTCTTTTTTTAAAAACTTAGTGTGGTCTTGCTTTTGGGGTTTCTCCTTCGTTTCTTGATCTAGTTGGAAGAAGGTCCATTTTTGTGCTTTTCTAGTTATTTTGACTTTTTCTTTTTGAGGTGTTATTTCTACCTTTTTTAATTGGTCTATTAATTCTTCAACTTCTTTAGCGTGCTCTTTATTTTTCTCTTTTTGTTCACTTAACAATAGAACGTTCACTTATTACTTCTAACCTTTTGTGATTATTATTTTATTTTCTTTATTATTTCTAAGATTAATGAAATTATAGTTATATTTTGTTGTAGTGTTATTTGATTTTAGCGTTAGGTATATAATCTTTATAGTAAAAGGTATAGACTTTTCTATTAATTTTGAGGCTTCGTGTTGAGCTAAGGTCGTTCTTGATGAAAGAGTGATTTCTTTTAGTTCTTTTCTTTGTTTTTTTAATTCTTTAATATCACTAGTTAAAACTTCTATCTATGTTGTATTATTTTAGAGACTATTTGGGTTGTCTTTAGTTCTATTTTTTGGTTTTTCTATAATAGCTTTAACCAACTTTTTCTATTTCCGTCTTTGTAGGTAATTTTTCTAAATTAAATTTGTTAAATAGAGATCTCCTTTCCTTTCTAATTCTAACTCTTGTGTTTTTAAATAATCAAGATTTTGTTCTACTTTCTCGAAAGTTTTCTTTTCTTAGTACGGGATACTTCTACCACCTCTAATATTCTAGTAATGTTTTTATTATTTTCTTGTATTTTTTCACTAAAATTGATGACTAAATCTACCAATGTGTTCATCCATTTTTCTTCACTATGTAATATATGAACTCTCAGGATTGTTGCACTTTATAATCTATGATCTTTTAATGTTGTAGTCTTTTTCTAACGGTATATTCTTAAGTCTAAGTATTCTAGATTTTTTAATGTATCTATTTTTCTAGCTTTATTTATTATCTTCGACGGAATCTTTATTTTACAAACTTTCTTGCAAAAATCCTAGTCGTATATCTTTCTATATCGTATCTTATACCTGTAATTCCCACGTTATAGCGAGATGGAGTAATTGTTTCTTCGTTAATAATACTTTGTAAGAGTCTATTGTTTATTAGTGATGATAATGTTTAATTTATTATTTCTAAATATGCACTTAACGCCTTTTCTACTTGTCTCTTGTCTAATCTTTTCTCTATATCTCTATATAAATACCAATGATCGATATTGTATTTGTTTAACAATTATCCATAATGTAATTGACCCTTTGGTCTTTTTTTATCTTTTCGTATATAAATATACCCTTAATTCTTAAATGGTATTCTTAACTTGTGGGAGAAGGGGCTTTTTATTCGATGGGTAATTTTTTGGACATATTTATTTCTAGGAAACATGTCTTGAAATTATTATGGTATTAGTATTTTAGAAATGCATATAATTAGTATTTATTTTCTTTTTTACATGATATATATATATGGTTCAATATAAGTAATTATATATTTATATTATTTTAAATATAATATATATATTTCTAAATCTTAATGTCTACTTTCTAAATATATATGAAGTTTATTTTTATGATTTTTATAGGGGCATGTAAAGGAATTATTATAATATATATATCTTATTTTAAATAAATAAAGTGGGCAGTTTCTTGTATTGAGGGTAATATAATGAGTTACGTATTTTTATATCTTTTCTTTTTTAAGTAATTGTCTTTATTTTAACTAAATAAAAAACGTATACCACACTTTTAAAAAATTCATTTCATTTTGTTTTAATTGTTTTAAAGTATTATGTATAAGGTTTCATTTTTCTTATAGTATGTCAATTATATGTTGTAATCGATGTCTTAAGTTGATATTTTATTCTAACTTAGGATGTGTTCTTGCATTATACATTTATTTCATGATTTCCTATTGTCCCATTTCCATATATGAGTAGGGTTTGACATGCCATAATATTGCATTAAAACCAAATTAGAGAAAAGTTCTTAAGAGAAGAGACAAACAAGAGAATTGTAGAGAGAAGAAAAATAATCATTTAATATTTTGATTTTCTCAAGTTATGGTAGATGGAGTAGTATATATACCTACACATTAATTCATATTATATTATTGAGGTGGAATGAAATCAAGTCATATATGGTCTTTATATATATATATATATATTTGGCTATTATTATAGAATGACAATATATATATCATTATATATATTGATGATTAAATAATTGAACTTCTATTTAGATATCATTGATATATATATAAATGGGTGTATGGCTAATTCTATATATATTATATATAATATATTATGGATATATATATATAATTAAATTGTATTTTATTATTTCTTTTTGCATATATATATATATATATATAAATTAATATTAAATTCTTCCTTTTGTATATTATATTTCAGCTTTTATATATATATATGTATATTTTATATTAAGTGTATTGGATTATATATATTTATACATAGTTTTGAATTACGAAAATATATATATATAAGTATTTTATATATTAAATATATTTTCCTTCCTAGTATATATATATTAATAATTTATTTATATATTAATATTACCAATTTTAATAATATATAATCCTTATATATATATATTATTTTCTATATATATAAATATTTATATTTTCTATTGGTATATATATATATAAATATATATATATATATAATATATATATATATTTATCCTTATATATATATATATATATATATATATATATTCTATATTTTTCTTTGAAATGGACTAGGGAAGACATAGTTTGATTATTCATATATATATAGATTCCATTAATTATTTGTTATATATATTATTAATCTATTATTGTGGATACCATCTTGTATATCTTCTAATATCTTATTTAAAGCTTTGTATATATTGCTATTTTATTGGTATATATATTTATATATATATATATATATATATATATATATATAGCTCCTCATATATATAAAGTATATATATATTATATATATTATATATATATTATTGATATATATTTGATATATATATATATATCATATATACATATATCTATTTATATTATTGTTATTTTATATATATGATATATTTTTTATTCTTCTATAGAGAGACTATGTCTATTATAATCTTTTTGTATATTAGATTCTATGTTCATATATATAGGTATATATATATAGCCTCCGGTTATTTTATATATACTTTCTTCTTATATGTATATATTATATATATATATGTATGTATAATTATAATTGGTATATATATATATATATATATCTATTATATATTATATATATTATGAATATATATATATATATATATTGATAAAATGATTCCTTTATACTAATATATATACTTGTATATTTCCATTATACCATGTATTCTTATATATTATCTATTCTCTTATAGGTTTAATTAAATTTATTCCTATATATTTCCCATTAATTCTACAACATCTTCTACTTTAATTTTAAACATAGTATTACTATTATTTGTCATTTTTGGCACTAAAACACACGCACATTAGTAAATTGTATTACCATTACACATTTCTTCGTATCCTTTATGTTAGCTCTATTCCTATTTTTATTATACTAAATAAACCGTATATATACTGTATTTAAGACTTGATAACTATATTCAAATTTTATCCAAAAATTTAATGATATTAGTAATGTGGTTCGCCTATATGAAGATGGTTAAACTTTATGGATATATAATATATATTTAACATTCGATATAAAAGGAAAAGATCTAGAATAATTAGTTATATTCTAACATATTATATCTATATTTGGTAGAGAGTAAGTCTTTGGTACTATTGTTAAATATATTTATATAAAATTTAACTTGTTTGATTTTTAAATAATGATCTTGCATCTATTAACCTAAAGGCATAAAGTTTACTTGTTGTTCTAGCCTTCTAATATAGTCTTCGATTAAATATAGCGTCGTTGGTAAAATGAACTTCCCAAAGGAGATTATTTCGAAAACTTAATATCTTTGTTGTATTATGATTTAATTCTTCTCTATAAGCTATGTCTAAATAGTTAATGTGTTCGGTAAGGAACTTTCTTGAGCTTCTAAGGTTTTCTAGTCTTTTTCTAGTAATATAGATCATGCGATGGTGAAAACTTATATGTTTAGCAAAACGGTGTTGTCTCATTAACTCTTGTCTAATAGTAGATACAGGTGCTTGCTTTCTTCTTCTAGCGGAAAAAGGTCTTCTCATATAATTTTAGATAAGGCTAAGGTTTCAAAAATCTTCTCGTTCTGATACCAATATTAAAGGGGGTAGTAAATTTTTCAATAAGTTCTTTCAATAAGAAAAGTTCAAAGGACAAAGCAGGAAATTAAAGTTGTTTTTAAATAAATTTTTAACAATCCTACTCGGTACTTCCTCTCTCCCAAATTTCTTCTTATTATGTAGTTATAACTAATTTTCTTACGTATCTCCAAAACTTTTAAAATTTTTTTTTAAAAATGAAAAAAAATTTTGTTATACCGTTCATCTCTTTCTCTTAACCTTTGTTCTTAAAAATGAACAAACATATCCTTTAGACATTAAACTTTTTGAAAATCGCTCTTACTATCTCACTATGATTTCTTACCATAAATGCGGCGAGATCTATGTTTAGAACTTTTTTTTTCTTTTTTTTATTTGTACTTTAAAGGTTTTTGTCCTATTGAAATTATATATTCCACGGATTTTTATGTTATTTACATACAATTTTGTTATTTTTCAATGTTTTAAAGGTTTTTCACCTATAATTTCTATCTCATCTAGTATTCTTATTATATTATCTAAATCTTTTTGGTTTTTTATTACTCCTATCTTTTCTATCCTGTTTTAAAATTATATAATTACATTTCTATATCTATTAAAGTATAATTTTTTTCTATTAGATTATCGTCGTCTAGTATTTCTTCTTCTTCTAGAATTAAATTCTTTATTTCTCTTTTGCTTTTACGGCATGTATTGTTGTCTTGACAATCCTTACAACAACTCTCTTCTTTCTTTTGTAGGTTTATTTGATGCAGGTAGAGATCTTCTTATATCGATTCTAGTTTCGGTTTATGAGCTTGTCTTGGTGTATGAGTAATATTTTTTAGAAAAATTACTCCATCTCTTGTAATCATGCAATTTCCATTGTTATGTAACATAAAATCTAACCCGATGACGAAGTCTATATTTATATTCAAGTCTCTTACCCATAATTTATCCATTTTATAATGGGTTTGTAAAATTACGAACAAGTGTTGATAAAGCTAATGTATGCCTTATGAACATAATGTTTATATATATTATGAGTTCATCCATTTGCATGGCCGTATTTATTTTGTCTAGAACTTTTATTAAATTTGGTGGAACTATTCGTTTATTTATTATACATTTAGTACATCCTGAATCTACTAATGCTAATGTTTCTATTTCATAGTCATCTATCTTAATTCTTGCAAGTATTTTTATAGTTCCTAATTTTTTATCTTCATTACATACTAGGGCTCCATGGTCTTCTATACTCATTAGTTCAGCATTGAATCTTACGGTATTGTTCTTAGCGGTTGTATATTAGATAGATGTATTTCTTCATCTTCGCTATTTGCTTCTTTTTCTTTTCCTTTTTCTAATTTACATAACCCGGTTTCTAATTTGTTTATTCTAGTTTCTAATGTCATTATTCTTATTCTATGTTTCTTTGTTTTATGTATAGTTATAATTGGTGAATTCTTTTTCTATAGATGTCATCTCCTATAAAACAATTTTTACATTTTGCTCTTTTATCTCTACTAGGAAACCACTTATAAAAAACTTGCATTACTATCTAAACCTTTATTTCCATTCTAACCATATATTCTTATCCATTTGAATTTTTATAGGTTTAATTAAATTTATTCCTCTATTTCCCATTAATTCTACAACATCTTCTACTTTAAATTTTAGAACTTAGTATTATATTATTTGTCATATTTCCAAAAAAATCCTATGCACATTAATAAAATATTAGAATTACACATTTGATGAAGAAATAGACTTTAATAAGCCACAAAGAATTAATGGATTTTTATATGTTTCCATTTCAAAGAATAAATTCATTATAATATACGAGACTGAGCATAAAAAATTCCTCCAAGAAGAGTTATTTGTCATATCTACCTATGTTATGCCGAAAACTCTGGAACAAGCTTCAAAGCACCTCAAAAAGAAAAAGTTTATTAGAAAAGCTATATTTATTTTTTTATAGCAAAAAAAAAAAAAAGTAATTTCAGTAACGGAGACCATATATTACATAGTGAAGACAAACAGTTGAACACATTGGTAGATTTAGTCATCAATTTTAGTGAAAAAATACAAGAAAATAATAAAAACATTACTAGAATATTAGAGGTGGTAGAAGTATCCCAGACTAAGCAAAAGAAAACTTACGAGAAAGTAGAACAAAATCTTGATTATTTAAAAACACAAGAGTTAGAATTAGAAAGGAAAGTCCGGACTCTAGTTAACAAATTTAATTTAGAAAAATAATTAAAAAAACAGATTTTTAATTAAAGCAGAAAATATGGTACTTCAAGGAAAAATATTAAATATAGCAGCTCATGATCCACAAAGAAGGCTAAGGTTCCAAAAATCTTCTCGCTCTGATACCAATATTAAAGGGGGGTAGTAATTTTGTTCATTTTTACTGTTCAAAAAAAAAAAAATTAAAAGTTTGGGAGATAGACAGAAAATTAGTTATAATTAACTACATAATAAGAAGAAATTTGGGAGAGAAATGCAGGTAGGATTGTTAAAAATTTATTTAAAAATAACTTTAATTTCCCACTTTTGTCCTTTGAATTTTTCTTATTGAAAGAACTTATTAAGAACTTATTGAAAAAATTACTACTGCCCCTTTAATATTGGTATCGAGCGAGAAGATTTTTGGAACATAGCCTATCTAAATTATATGAGAAGACCTTTTTCCTAGCTAGAAGAAAGCAAGCACACAATATCTACTATTAGACAAGAGTTAATGAGACAACACCGTTTTGCTAAACATATAAGTTTTCACATCGCATGATCTATATTACTAGAAAAAGACTAGAAAATCTTAGAAGCTCAAGAAAGTTTCTTACTACGAACACATTAACTATTTAGACATAGCTTATAGAGAAAGAATTAAATCATAATACAACGGTATTAAGTTTTCGAAATAATCTCCTTTTAGGAAGTTCATTTTTATGTATATATGATTTAATTTTATGTATATATGATTTAATTCTTCTCTATAAGCTATGTCTAAAATATATATATATATATATATATATATATATATATATATATATATATATATATATATATATATATATATATATATATATATATATTTGTCTCTCCTTTCCGATATAAATAAATTTCTAATACTTTTTATGATCCAAAATGAATGAATTTTTCAAAGTTAAAAGTTGTATAAATTATTTTTTTACAAAATTAGCCTTTTCTTTAATAGTTTTTTCAACTATATTCAAATCCCAACATTGACTATCTCTAGTTTTAAGAAGAGTTTAAGAAGAAACAAAAAGATAATATTGACAAATTACCATTTAATTAATTTATTTAATTAACTTTCTTAAATAGGTCATACCCCTAAAATTCGTTTATTTTGAAATAGAAGAAGTAATTTTACCAGTTTTATGATAAAATTGTTATAAAATAATAAAATTAAAACAAGAATATTGTAGAGAAAGAGATGAGAATTCTTATTATTTCTCTTGAGTGATGTAAATACAATGAAGGGAAAATCTCTACTTATAAGGGAAAAGTAGCTTGGTCACAAAGTTACAAACCCTAAATTTTCTTCTAGAGATAAACATCCACAATAATAAATAATATTTATAACACTCCCCTTAGATGTCTATTTGATAGATAATGTGCCTCGTTAAACCTTACTAGAAAAGACCCAGTGAAAAAAATTCTAGTAAAGGAAAAAGAGTACACATTTCTAATAATATGCTTTTTGGCTGCCTAATTAAAAACCTTACTAGAAAATCCCAATTGGGACAAACCCTTGGTTAAGGAAAAAAGAGTACAGCGCGTGTTAACTCCCACTGAAGAGAACATCAATCCAAAACTTGAATCTTCGCATCCCAATCTTGTGCATCATCTTCTCCAAAGTTGCAGTTAATAGAGACTTGGTGAACAAATCAACCATATTATCACTCGAACCAATCTGTTGCACGTTGATACCACCATTCTTTTGGAGATCGTGTGTGAAGAATAATTTTGGTGAAATATGCCTTGTCTTTTTATGAATCCCCCCTTTAATTGGGCTATGTATGCTGCTGCATCTTCAGTCTTTGGATAGAGTTGTATCAGCATATAATATTATTGAAATCAATCCAAGTACATTCCTGACTTGCTTTATAAGCAGATGTTATCTTTATATAATTTGACTGTCATGTAGAACAACATCGTATGACTGTAATCCCTCATAATCATAGCAAAATATATAAATGCATCAATTGCATAAAGATATGGCACTTTAGGACCAAAGAATTGTGCAAGTTTCTCATTTCAACTTCTTTTAGTAGATAATCTATTGCTTGTGGAAACTCTTCAAAAGTTCGAATAATATTCAAGTAATCAATTTACACTCATAAAGACATAACGATAATAGAGTCATATGTACCCTTAGTCAATGAATACTCATTATGATAAAATCGCATTCACCTTGCTTGATTTAATCCATATAAGAATTACGAACAAATTTTTAGAAGGGAAAATTTCACTTATAAGCAATTCATGGGTCAAAATTACATATTCATAGCCCATATTTTAAATTACAAACCTACAGCCCAACATTTTATGGCCCAACTTGAATATTCACCTTTATACAACAATATACAACTTTATACACCTACTGTAGATAATATATACACCTTGTATAAAAGTGTATAAGATTAGTATACAATATTATACAATATTATACAACAATATATAAGACTAGTATATAGTATTATACAATATTATACAACAATATATAACTTTATACATTTACTTGTAGACAATGTATAAACCTTATATAAAAGTGTATAATAATGTATAAGACTAGTAAAAAAGCGAAGAGGAAAAAAAGGGCTATGGCGGGTAATTAAAAAAAGATGGGCTAAAACAGGTAAATATTTTGCCATAATTGGCATACAGTGTAAAATTCCCTTTTTAGAACCTGTATATGCTTCAGGCATTTAAAATTCTTCAAGAATTTTCATATAAATTTTGTCAAGTGACAACATCCATTAATATTTAAATGCGTGGCATTTTCTGTTGTCTGGACTACAGGTCCAATAAGCTTGGAACTTACCATAATGTGTCATTTCACTTGGTAATAATGTCTATGTTAGCATGCGTTATAGACATATAATTCAGATCCTCACAATTTTTTACAATATTGCGCTATATTGTACCAAAGATATCGTCGACGATATATCATTTGTATCGGTTTGGCAATGTGACATAACTTATTGAGATCTCATCACTTTCATTATTTTATATACCTAAACCTCTCATGAGGTTTCATGAAGTGTGATGCCGTATGCTCTTCAAGAGCACATTGCCTCCTTATTATGATCATTTGCTCCTCTCCCTTTTCAAGGATTATTTCATTTGGAACTGATTGATCTAACACGCTTCATGCATGTTGTAGACTCTATCGTTCAGGGACGTTAATTTTGGTCAATAAATGCTTCTAGTACTTGAATTATCTTTGAATGAGGATCATACTAATGACAATTTACAACATATTTCATAACTGCTTATTCCTCCCCCTTATGTTAGAAAAACTAACATATATCCCATCTTCTTTGGGGGAATCCATCTTTGGGCATCATGGTAGATTAATTAATCATATACCACACATAAAAAACGGTTAGATGGAAATATCTGGTTCCTAAACCTGAACCAATTGTGAGGGGAGAATTTATTATCATTTATTGGTCTGAACCATATAAGTGATGTTGTATACTATATATCATATCCCAGATCAAAGACATAAAGCTTTGTTTTCATAAGCAATGGTTTAGCTATTTAGTGGAGGCATTTAAAGCCAAACTAGCTAGGATATAAACCAGCATTATCAAAATGAATTATCTTGATTACATAATCTGAAAATTGTGCTCTCAAATCAATTATTTTGAGCAAGTAACTTTGCATACGTCAAACTGGCAATAAATGCACATGTGACCGTCTTATCGATACATCTATTTAAGACATCACATAATAGGTGAATGAGCCAATATTCACCTTTTATATTTTTTTAGAATTTAGGGAATCCAATCCCAATATTAGCTAGTATAATCAACTTATCATGAGAACAAACAACAAATAGAAATTCTTGAAGAATCTTCTAGCTCTTTAATATGTGTCAAATACTCAATCTGCACATCATGTTTGAATCGGGATGGCCAACCCGCTCATGCCGACTAATAAAATTATTTATACTAGCAAACTTCAAGTTTACTATTTGTTTTAGTAAACTTCTGGTTTACTATGACATGTTTTTTTGTTTTGTTTTTTTTGTAACAGTAAACTTCTGATTTACCGTAACAGGTGATTTCATCATGCTTATATTTGTGTAGTACAATTTGGAGAATAAAGAAGGTAACCATTCACATACATATTTCTTACCAATTAAGATTTTGAAAATATTTAATCCTCCAATCATTTGTAGCTTCAATATGATAGCCATTTACTTTAGTAAATTTCGGTTTTACTATAACTTGTGTTTCTATCAAAACAACTTTTTATATTATGATATATGATGAATGTCATAATAATAAAAAAACTCTTTGGGAGCTTTCAATTTTTTTTCCACGATCAGATGTTGTTTGGACACTACTGGCGTCATGATCCTTATATACATACAATTAGGCCCCTCTGGACCTTCATTAATTTTGTACTACCAAATATTGCTTAGATACTTTTGGTATCATGAAAACAAATTTAGACACTACTGGTGTCATGAAAATAAACAATAACCAAATGAACATTTAAAACAATTGTGAATTTATAAATAACGAAAGGTAAACATTAAATTTTGAACTTCAGTATTTCAAACATCTCTTTCAAGGAGATTCACCATTAACATTTGAATATTTTGTATCTTAGCTGCGACCACATGATTATTACATCCTTGATCAAGAAAAATATTTGAATTTGTTATTTCCTTCGAGAAAAATAATAACAACTAATCATATTATATTAATGTGTTTATAACATAAAATATTCTACAATACATAATAAAAGTATTTAATAATTCAACGTATGACAAGAACATGCAGGAATGACCTTCATACCACAAATAACATTTATATCCTTTGTTATTTTATCTCTTCAGGAGCTGTGTTATGGTATTTCTTCATTTACTTCGGGGAATGAAACTTGATCATTTAGACAAGCTTTATACATAATTTTCAATAGCTCATTATTTCTCTCAACCACAAGAAAATACCGCTTCAATAGATGTTTCAAACCTTTTTCTGCTTTAGGAGTAAAGTTTTAGCGTTTTACTACTTCGCGAGTAGATTTCAAAGTCTTAATATTTCAAGAGTAGATTTCAAAATATGTACTTCTTCAGGAGTAATTTCAAAGTTTTACTACTTCGTGAGTAAATTTTAGAGTTCTACTATTTCGGGAGTAGAATTCAGAGTCGTACTACTTCGGGAGTAGAGCTCAAAGTTTTCTACTTTGGAAGTAAAGCTTAGAATATTCAGAATATTTCTTCTCAATTATTGTACCTCTTCTGGAGGTGAGTCGTGATATATTCACAATCAAGAAACACGTTTGATTTATAATCTTTACTATATAAAGTCACATTCACTTCAGGAAATAAATTTGTACCTATAACATTTATCAAAAGTTCTCATTCTTCAGGAATGAAAATAGCTGGATGTGTCTTAAGCATATCAAATTGTGATAAGTTAGAATTTTTTTTATGATATTGCTACTTCAGGAGCAAATCAAGACACATATATAATATACATAATTTTTCTCTAACATGTGTTCCAGAGTAATCATAATAAATACGAGAAAATATTATCACTTATAGTGATTAACGAAGACATGAAATATACTCCCGGTGATTGTATATATCCTTAAAACTATGTTAGAGTTCAAAAAGAGTTATTATTATTGCTATCCACTCCGTAATTTATCACTGGGATGGTCATGGTAAAAATAACCATCAAAATAGTTACTGCTTGCATACTAATATGTATAGTAACTAACCAAGTTTTGATAAGAACACTAACAACTTGTTTGGATGGGTTATTGTAGGTGCTTTTAAGCCAAAATAGCTTTTGAACACTTTTGTAGTGTTTAGGTAAAATAAAAAGTGTTGTTAATCGCTTCCGTGTTAGCCAAAAATAACGAAAATAAGACAAGATCTATAAATTAAAATTCCTAAACTTATGGCTTTTAGCTTATAAGCCATAAGTTATAAGCTCATCCAAACAGGCTCTAAATCAAGAGTAAGAAAAGGGCTCAAATTACATTACCTGTATAGTCCATTTCTATCTTTTGCCACATCAGATAACTTATTAGGAGCCACATACCTCATGAAGGATACGGGTGGTACTGTCATGCTTCCGAAGATGGTATTTAATTTTAAAGTCACAAATCCTAAATTTTCTCCGAAAGATAGACATCACAATAATAAATAATATTTATAACAAAAACTACTTATTTCTTATTTGTCAATCTCGCCAATATCTTTTAGGGATTATTTTAAATTGAAAGTTAAAATAAGGATACATAAGCTTTTTAATTACTAGTATAACATTTTCGACTACTTGAGTTTGAATCTGTGATAAGTGCATGCCTACATTTAACTAGGCAGGTCAATTCCACATTCATTCTCCTCAAATTAGGTTCACTCTCCAAAATCATGCCTTTGTCCAAAATCACTTGTCAAATTGGCAATAGATTAACATGAACAATTAAGTTCATTATGCAAATGAAAACAGCCTCTTCATCCAAATCCAGAAATGAGACATAGCTCTTTTATTTAATAATTAGTAAAAAAAAATTCAAATTTAAATTTCATTCTCTCTTTTAACTTTTATGGAGGAAAACAAAATTTATTTAAATTTTTCAAGCATGTGCATGCATCAAAAAGTATTTTTGGTTTCGCTCCAAAAAAGCTAAGAAAGAGAATAAGATTCAAATTTGAAATCATTTTTTTTCTTGAAAGGGTTAATTTACTGGTCAGGGACAAGTATGGTTTGTTTATTATGTGCGAGTTTGAACATTTTCGACAAACTTCTTTGGAACAAATAACACTACTCTCTGATATTGGCTGCTTAACGACTTTCGCATCTGCTTATTATATTTGTTACTCCCTATAATTCAAAATGTGTATTTTTAATATATTTTTTTGATACAAAATAAATAATATTTAAAAGAGGTTTACTTTTTAAAAACGGAAAAGGGAAGATTACACTAACTTCAAAGCTTTGAAAAATAGTTCGTTAAATACCTTCGTTATCTTTGACCAACTTGAAAACCCCTTATAATTACTGTTAATTCTAGATCTTGTAAGGAATTCAATTTTATGCCACGATACAGCATTTCCTAAACGGTCCCAAAAAATTATTTTTACTCAATGCCCCATAATTTTTTTCTCACTAAAATAACTCAATCCGACATATTTTTTTTTTCAAGCAAAAAATAATACGGATAATTTTTCCAAAAAATATAAAAATAATTTGCCTGTATTATTTTTGTTGAAAAAAAATTTGGATCGAATTGAGTTATTTTAGGAGTAAAAAATTATTTGAGGGCCTCCAAAATAATTTTGAAGGGCTAGAAGAATAAAATGCAAAAATGAAATCAAATGGATCACATTGCTAGACAACAAATCACATTAGGGTATAATTGATTTGGAGAGAAAGAACCTAGTATAACCGTAAGGGTATAATTCACATCCAAGGCAAGGAAAGGATGATAAACTATTTTTCAAAGTTCAGGGGTAATTTTGGCCCTTTTCCGTTTTAAAAATTTACACTGCTCTTTAATGGATTTTTCAAATGTGAATATTTCTACTTCTAAGAAAATTTGCGGAAAATAAAAGAATAATATTATTACATGACCATTTTATTAGTGTAGTAACTTACTCCCACGTGTGCCTTAGAAGAGTTAATTACTTACACCAATGAAGGTCATTTGACAACATTAACTATTGCTCTCCTGACCTGGTTTTTCCTTTTTCTACATGATTATTCGGTCTTTAGTCTTTTTCTGCATACTAAATCTGCTTTTCACTATTGTTAATTGTGATAAAGACCTAGGGATGGTTGATGGCGGTCTGGCATTTGCACATTATTGTCTCACGAGGAACGAGTTATTGAGGTTCTGTTCGGGTGCAATACCGGGAACACGGGATTATGACAAGCAGCATTGCGAAGATCTCCATCTCTTACCTCCCCAGGTAGAAAACCCAATTTATGGCTGGTGAATGTATACCTTCTTGACCTGTAAATCATTGTTAGTAGTATTACTATGTACCATAGGTGTGATATAACCTGGATATTTGTAAGTCCTTAGTTGGTATCAGTGGCGGAACAGGATTTTCACATAAAAAGTATTTTTGATTTGTGTGATTTTCTGGCAAAGGGAAGCTTGAGATGTCAAAAATATCCATAGTAAGTTGGGTAACTTAGAAAATAGTCAATTCACAACTTTTCTAGACTTTTGAAAAATTCATTTATTTTGAATAAATTTTTTTCTAAAATTTCACTTATTTTTGGACAGAAGGGAGACTTTGTGGGACACCCTAAAAATCCACAGAAGCAGTAACTTTTTACCGTTCCATTGATAATTACTCTCTATTTCAATTTATGTGAACCTATTTCCTTTTTAATTCATGTCAAAATAAATAACCTCTTTCCTAATTTGAAAACAAATTCACTTTATGAAATGAACAGTCACACAAATATTCAAGACTTATTTTGAACCATAAATTTTAAAAGTCTTTACTTTTTCTTAAATGTCGTGCCCAATCAAATGAATTCACATAAATTGAAACGGAGGAAATATTTCTTTTTTGTCAATCTCGCCAATATCTTTTCAGGGATTATCTCAGATCTACAAATTCAAATACATTGACCAAATTAAGTTAATCATGCCAATAAAAAACAACTGAAACCTCTTCATCCAAAATCCAAAAATGAAACATAGTGCCAATTAAATCACCTAGATTAATTATTAAGTAAAGTCACTTGGCAACAACAAAAGACCAAAAAAATAAGATACATCATTAAAAAAGAAATTGGTAGCAATTAGCAACAAGATAAATGTAGCAGGAGACAGGTAGCAAGATGCAATTAAAAGTGCACCACGCTGTTTAATACTGGCAATTTAATTTATGCTTCGGAAACTTGAACATCCCTCACTTTTGAAAAGAGAGTTCACCATAAGAAGCAACACTTTTTTAATAGTAACCAAAAAAAAAAACAGCAAGCAAAAGGGATTTCAAAAGGTTCTGAAAAAATGAATTTTGATGATTTTTCTAGGGTAAAATTCAGATATACATGTAACAATCCAACAATTGGGCAAACTGATAGAAAAAAATCAGTTCACTATAAATAGATAAGATAGTTGGCATTAACTTTAATCTATGCTTCCCTTGACACGTCCATTGAATATTAGTAAATCAATGCACGCAACGCCTCGTTAAGCAATTTGACAAATTTTCATAAACCTAAATTTCCAACTTTCCAGTCACAAGTATAATAAGATAAAAATGAAAAAACGAATTAAAAAAGAAAAGAAAAAGAGAACAACTACCTTAGTTGGCTCGAGGATTTTCAGAGCATTGCCCTCTGTGAAACTATAGCTTTGCATCGCTTAAATAAAGTAGAACAGCTTAGGATGAAACCCTAGTTATTATGAAACGTTTGGGCCTTGGGCTATATGTTGTCAAAATGGGGCAGGTTAAAACTGGCCCAAATAACTATCTACAAACTCAGTTGACCAAACTGGTCCAAACAATGTATAACTTCAATAAAAATTTCACGGGGCACTCTATTTTGGTCGCCCATTTAAGTACTATCCACCTTGAGTTATTTTTTGCAGGAATAACCACTTATTAGATAACTTTAGGTGTTAGTGACTGCTTCTTCTCGCTTCTTCTTGCTCAGACGCATACAACTGAAATTGTAGCCCAATTTTAACATGTGTTTCATGCATGTATAACTTGAAACCATGTATACATGAAAAAATTGAAAGAGTGCTAAATGAGTTTGTTAGATTTGTTGTTGTTTTGATAAATTGATTATTAGAGTTTGTTCTTTATGATATATAAAACTTATGTTCCAAATTTGAGCCTATTTGGAGTAGCTTTGAGTGTTGAAGTTCGAAAAACAAAATTATTATTTTTTGGCAAAAAAATTTTAAACCCACACGACTGAAATTTGCGCTCATTTTTTACCTGCAATTCATACATGTATGCCTGAAGTGTAGTCATACATGAAAAAAAGGGGTGCTAAATGGGTTTGTTAGATTTGTTGTTATTTTGACAAATTGATGATTGGAGTTTGTTCTTTATGATATATGGAACTTATATTTCAAATTCGAGCTTACTTTGAGTAGATATGGGTGTTGAATCGTGTGCTGGTCGTTGAAACTCAAAGAAAGATTTATTTATTTTTGGCAAAAAATTAGACATAAATGGCTGAAATTTTAGCCGATTTTTACACGCACTTCAGTCATATACGATTGAAGTTCAGGCATACATGAAAAGTTCAGACACACGTGACTCATGCGAAAGAGTCTGATGTTTGGCCTTTACAATGGACACACTATAGACGCGAATCTCTAAAGTTTGCCCGAAGCTGATAAACTTGCCAAAAAAAAAAAAAAAATCACACGGTAAAAGTTAAATGGTAACCCCAACAGTAGATATTTGTGCACTCGCTCGTAAATTCAAGCAATCAGAGAATGATTTGGGCCCGGACAAAAATTGAAGGCCGAAATAATTAAAAATCAAATGTGAGAGAGCGAGGTAGGATACAAATTTATTCAAATCCCGCTGCAAAAATGTTAAAGAAAAGAGTGGCAAAAACAATTTAAAGGAAGTGAGGTGGGTAACGAATCAATTGAAAACCTAATGTGAAAGAGAAAAAAAATACTCGAAAGGGAGTGAGATAGACCCATTTATTCAGGATCTTTATTGTTAAACAAAAGGAAATACTGTAAATTGGTGAATATTGATGTCTTGTGAGTGGTTATGCTCTTGGGCTGACACAAAAAAATAAAATGAAAATGAAAATGCTATTAGACCATAACAGAAAAATCATCGGCGAAAAAAATTTAAGTAAAAAGAACATAATTTTATCCGAAAACTAATTAAGCCCAATTCAAAAGCGACAGTGCTGGAAGCACGGGACTTAGGAGTATCTAATACCTTTCCCCAATCAACATAATTCTTTTCCCGATTTTCTAGTTCGTATACAAATAATTAAATGAGTCAAATCTTTTCTTTTAATTAGAGATATATTTAGGTGACTTAAAACACCAAAAGTCAATTTCAAATGAATAGCTTGTACAACATGATAGATCCCTTCTCAACTTTTTAAAAGTAAATCTTAATCATAAGTGAACCTTCTGGCACACCGGAACAACCAATTCTTTGTAATTCAACCTCAATTTGATCCGATGTTATGTTATTTCACTCTAGTTAGAATAATGCGTGATTGTCATATTACATATTAATGACACCAACAAGAGGGGGTTGCTGAGATGGTAAGCACCCTCCACCTCCAACCCTTAAGTTGTGAGTTCGATTCACCAAGGGAGCAAAAAGTGGAGCTCCTAAAAAGGGCAAAAAAACAAAAAGAAAACATATTATTGACATCCTAATTAAGCTAACCAAAAGCATTATAAGATCTTAAGTACACATCCAACTAGATAGTATAATCCCATTTGTTAGGAATAGAATAAAGTTACCATGGGAGACTAGGGGATCTTTTTGCATGAGCTCACCAATTTATGGGTTGGTATTTAGAAATTAGCCTCTTTTTTTAAACGTTGTGCACACATGGTCATTTCGTTATTTCAAGCAAAGTTTAAAGGACCTTACAAAATGGCTGGATTTAAGATAAATGGAAAAATTTGACCACATTTTAAACAACAGCCTTAAGCCCAAGTAGCTCTAACTGCATTTGTTTGTGGTACAATCCACTTGTCCTAAATCCTAATTAAGAAACAGTTACTTCTTAAAACATAAATATTATTTGAATAAAAATAAGCTTAGATGAAACAAGAACAATTCCAGCACATGGTATTGAAATTTGAAGCTTTGATAATTGAAACTTCAAAATAATGTGCTTGAATTCAAAAAATTCTTCCTAGAGTTACAAATGTAGTCAAAATCTAGCATTTCTTCCTGGAGTTTTGACCGACATAGTTCTAGGAATTTTTCATGGTGTTTGAACTTATAACAATTAAACTCGATAAGGGATTTCGTGGAGTTTGAATGTGAAGTAAAATGTTTAAAGATTATTTCACGGGTACCTCATGATAAAACTTTAAAATAGGTATCAAGGGTGACATAGGTACGTGAAATAATATAAAAAATATTATTTCACTCATGGTACCTCTTTGAAACTTTAAGAAATTGCCCTAGAGTTTCAATTTCTACATGTTGAAGTTGAAGCCTTATGAGTATGTCTTAGAGTTCGAACAAGCACGGCTGTAAAAAAAAAAAAAAAAAAAAAAATTATAAGTGAAACTCCAAGCTTATAAAATTGAATGCTCTGTCATGGATTTTATTAAAATCTTGGAGTTAGAACTAATTATAGTGAATTCAAATATGTATTACGATTTTTTTTGTAACTACATGTATGCCCCCACAGGATGCACGTGTGATGCACGTGCGGCACACGCAAAACGTTTCTCAAGGTCTTACCTTATTAAACCTAATGTTTCTAATATTTCTTAAGAACAACATAATTTGTATTACTGATTTCTTTTACTTAACTAGAATATTTTCAATTGGTAACTATTTTTTTTTGTTTTTCTTTTTGGCTAAGACAAATTTTCATAGCTCTCTATTACATCGATTGTGTAATCGCAAAAACTGAAAAAATGTTCTAATGTTCTTCGACCAAATTCAAGCATGTTTGCTGTGGAGGCCCTCATCAAATTTCATTTATTATCCTTATACTTTATGAGACGTCATGCTATTCGATTAGGCGTGATGCCGCTATGAGACCTATTGGACGATTCGTTATACTATTCTCCCGTGCACAATATTTAGTACAAGATAATATAAACTTCATGGATGGTATGCGTCACATCTGTTGGAGTGAGTTTGAACAGACTAAGTATGTATGTGTCCTCCCGGGTAGCCATGTATATGTAATGATCCGTTTGGTCGTTTAGGCCTTTTGACCCTTCTCCGAGTCCCGACAGTATGATTTTGATCAGTGGGGATGGGAGATACGATTCTCGAGATCTTCGAGCGAGTTTTAGAATGATTTGTGAAATTTAGAGCCTTAAAGTGAAAAACCTTTGACCAATAGTTGACTTCTTGGTAAACGGACCCTTTTCAGAAATTCGTCAATTCCGTGAGGTTTGGAGGGTCGATTATGACTTGATGGGATATCCGATTTAGTTCTCGGCATTCGGGAGAGTCCGTACCATTGATTGGGAAGTCAGTTTTGGTCATTTGGGGGTTAACCCGGTCAAAATGACCTCCGTTGCGAATTCCGAGGCCATGAGTGTGTTCATAGAGTGTTTTTAGATATGTTTGCATATCTAGTTTGTATCAGGGAGGCCTCGGATGAATGTCGGGATTTTGGGATGAAACTTGGTTAAATCAGATTTTTCCTAGTTTCTGGTGTCTCGACTCAGCGAGAAGCCTTGTGCCTCTGCGAGTCCGCCTCAGTGAGACTTGGCTCGCAAATGCGAGTCCTGAGTATTTTAATTAGGTCTGCCTCGGCGGATAACCGATCGCGTCAACGGACATTTTACCGCGGGAGCGAGTGTCGCTAAATCTGAAAGTATTTATTTCCCTTTTTGAACCACTTCTTCCCCATTCAAAAAATTAAAACCCTAAGAGTTCTAAGGAGATCTGAGAGCATTTGGGAGTATCATCTTTGAGCAAGTTTCCTTGACCTTGTTTTATGTTTAATTACTTTCTAAGTTGGAATCCATGGTGAAATGAATGAGATTAGTTGGGGAAGATGGGTTTTCGACCTTATCATGGATATTTAAATTATAAGCTATGGATATGAGTTTATTTAATGAATCTTGCTATTCAAATTATGGAATCTTGTGAATTAGTGGATAATAAGCTTGAATCTCTAATTTGGATAAAATAATTGATTATGGAAAACTAGAATTTATGCCTAAATTGGAGGTTTTCTTTTAAATGATGAAATTGATGACTAATTGAGTCTAATTAACAATTGGGGAGTAGTATTGATTTTCTAGAACGTTGGGTTACCATTTCCAATCTTGAAATTTCCTTTTTGCCCTTGTGGGTACGATTTCCTCTCTTAAAGTTTGATTTTTGATTTGAACGAGTTTATAACAATATGGGTATCGTTAGTCTTCGTTTCTAACTTAGACTTTGATGTTGACTAGACTTTGGGTATTCGGAGGCTCTTCGAAAAGGCAAGGCTCTCGTGTGACAGTTCGTGGCACCAGCTCGGCATCGAGGTAGGTTACGGCTTACCTTTCGGTTAGACTCCAATTAATGAAGCATATGTAGGAGTTAGTTATTGACGGGGAAAGCATGTTAGGCCTTTGGGTATGAAGTTGGAATGGATACTTTTAGGTTGGTATTGTTGTTGACTATGTGGGCTTGTTGCCTTGTTATCGTGATTGGGCTTGTCGCCATATGTGATATGTTGGGCTTGTCGCCCTATTTACTATGTTGTGTTTTGCGATGCATTCATCTCTCTCTTATTATGTCACTTATCACCGGAAAAAGGAAAGGATAATGATTTAGGTTGGAATTGTGATGTGTACTTATGATAAGACACGAGTGAGATCCTGATTATGATTTACGGTCAATGAGGTTATCTTTCACGGCATGCATTCTCATTTCATCTGATACATTAGTTTGAACTGTGACTTGATACTAATAATGATAAGTGAGGAAGTGAAACATCCGAGGCTTCTTATGTGGTGTTTTCTACATGCATATTTCATATGGCATCTCATGCATATATTATTTGATGTTACCTATGTGGTCCGAAGGGAAATTGTTCCTGACGTGGCATTGCACAGATTGGGGATAAGTGTGTATTGGTAATTGATTTACGGGTGTTGTTATGGTTATTCACGTCTATGATTATTATTGAATTTGACATTCATGCATGCATTTCATCATATATTTCTTGTGATAATGTGATGTGATTCCAATGGAAAAAGATTATGGAAATGTATGATAAGAAAGTGAAATACGAAAGTCACCTCCAGGCTATGTGCGAAGTGGCTAGTATTGTGGAAGTCACCTCTTGGCTGTGTGCGGAGTGAATGGTACATGGACTTTACGGGTCCCCTGTGGGTCATGTCTATCGAGACGCGGAGGATAAAATATTATCTAAATAGTTCTATAAAATCATTTTGACTTCTAAAAAATACATATTTCACTCCGTTTAACTTCTGTCCGTAGTATGTGTGTACGGTATGAGACAATTGACCAGTGCATTGCATTACATTGCACATGCATTCATATTACATCCACTCATATTGTTGATTATGTTATTTTCATTTATATCATTGCATGGTACGTTTCCGCATTGATTTCTTGGTTGGTAATTCATTGAATTGATACTTGCTTGTAAGGTGGTTATTTAGAGACTTGATGGACTCGAGGATTAGACACTCTCTCCTAGGCTATGACTTGAGGTTACTGAGATCTATCGGGGTTCCTATTACCGTGAGTATGCTTAAATATGCTTAGTGACTGCATTTGACTGCTTACATGTCTACTTGTCGGTTTCTTTCTTCATATATGTAAACTAATTGTTGTCGTCTTATGATACCTACCAGTACATAGTGGTTGTACTTATACTACTTTGTTGTACTCTTTTCTGAGTGCAGAGTTCGTTACAGGATCCACGTCAGGCTCTCGTGAGTGATTTCGAGGCATCATAGTCGAGTTTCTAGGGTGAGCATTGTTCCGGACCGCAGTCTGAAGAACTCTCTCTCTCTCTCTATCTCTCCTGCTATATTTGTCTTTCTATTTTGAACATTATTTTAGACACTTATGTACTCTCCATTATTCAGACTTATGTACTTGTGTAGTGGCTCTTGTACTATGACTTGACCAGATCCTTGGGGTGTCGTTTGTAGTTTTTGCACTTAATTATTTATGATACTGAGACTGCTTGCATGATTTAATCGTCCGCATTATTAATTCTAAAATTGGTAAAGTAAGGGAAGGGTTCACCCACTAGGGGGTTAGTGTGGGTGCCTGCTCGACCCACGAGTTGGGTAGTGACAAAGTTGGTATCAAAGCTCTAGGTTACTCCATCTTACAAGTACAAGAGCATGTCTAGTAGAGTCTTGCGGATCGGTATGAAGAGCTCCGTACTTATCTACGTGAGGCTATAGGACATTAGGAAACTTCCAATTCCTTCGTTCCTTTTGTGTTACTTCATTCAAATTTGCATCTGAATTTTCTTGTCTTATTCTCTCAGGGATGGTGGAAACACGTTCTTGATTTCAATTAACGAATTGTTTGACATAACGTGGTGCGGTATGGTACGAGATTGCGACGCTATGATATGTATGCGTGACCAGGTTCGGTTCCAGCTATGATTGTGGCTCTCTAGTTCGGTATGGGGAGATAGAGTGAGTAAATTTATGGATTCTCCAGAATGATTTGGTCGAGGTTCGATTGGTATGAGAAAGTTTCAGCATCGTCAAGTTGGTCTGATAGGTTGTAGCATAAGTGTAACTTGGGAGGGATCATCGGCTTTGACAAGAGGATAGCGGCCGTGTTAAGATAATGAAGAGAGGTTGAGGATAAGGACAATTAATGCGAATTTTGTGGTAAGTTCGGGGAAGTAAGAATTCTTAGGGTATATTGGTAAAATTATTTCTTATCTTATGGGATGGGGGCATAAGGAAGAGAATTTGGATAGATCAATCTCCGCTATAGGAAGGGAACAATTGGTATCTGACATGCTCGTCAGTATAAGTTGGTAAGATGCACGAGAGTGGATTTCGTTTTTGGTTGTGAATAGTTAAGTTGGGCATGACAGAATAGTAGTGGTGGAGTAAGAGCTAGTGGGTTGAGGTTCCTTTAGAAAGATGACTATCGGTTCTGGATTAGAAGGCAAAGTTATTTGTGACTAGTTGGAACTCGAGGTAGTGGGCAGCTGTGGTCCTTCAGTAATGGGTGTGTTCGTAAGGTCACCGTGTTTAGATGATTGGTGAGGGGATCATTTGAAACAAGAGCTTGTTGATTTGGGAGTTATGTTGCGATCATGCAGTGTGGAGTGGACGTAAGGATTCATTGATGAGTTGGTATGTTTAATTATGTCGTAGGCTTGTGGGGGCCCAGTGGTTGGCTACTAGCACTGACTTAGTGATAGGCAAGAGTGAAGTTTTCGTACTCAAGGAGTTATCGGCTGTTGCATCTATTCTTAGACAAGAGGTGTAGGCATTGTATCTGTTGTGTAAGTTTCGGCTAGTTCCTGCTACTATTGTTGTTATGACTCTGTTGAGTTGATCGAATGAGAGGGATAATCACACAATTTGATTAGAGGTGTTCGGGTTCAGTAATTAAGGATCGCCTTACGGATTACAGATCGGTTCAGTGATGGTTTGGGGTATTGCATCGGCAATAAGTGAGTCTCGTGGGGATGACCAGGGTGGTTGGTCTGTAATTTCTAGTGGGAAGACTTTTTGAAGAATGGCGTATGTGATGTGCTGGATTTAGAGTGGTTTTCAGGTTGAAGTTCGAGTGAGGCAAAGGAAACTCTCGGTTATTGAGTGAGCCGCATAATACTATCTTCAGGGTTGACTCGGCTATTTGGCAGGACTTGTGATTTTGCGGTGTACTTTTGAGTGGGTTAGAGTGATGGTTGGTCGGTGGCAGTGAATGTGATCTGCATGGAATAGAGAAAGTGAATAATTGAGATAAAGGTATAGTTAATCGAGAATCAGAAGGGACAAAGTACATTTTGGGAAAAAGAAAGGACTCAGATTCAAAGCAACAGTATTACTTGGGTTAAGTATGGATTGTGGTATTGTTGTCTTGCATCTTCTAGAGGAGGTGTGATGTTTAAGTACGCTTAAAGAAGGAAGTCTACAATAATGGGCTAAGTGTTGTGACGAAGTTCCGTGAGGTTTCGTGATCAGTGGCTGATGAGAAGCAAATTTCTGGACCGACATGTTAAGATTTATGGGAAGTGGCTTATGTTGTACCAAGATGGGCAATTCCATAACACTCTACGATGGATGAGCTAGGGTGGTCTTACGAGAAGGAATTTTGGGAATCCTTATAATTTGGAGGTCAGAGTTATATTTTCGAGATGAGACCGTATTCATAGTAGTGGGTTATGTGTAAGTATTTATAATCGGATAGCTTGGGTGGGCTTTTTTTTGGAATATTAAGGCTTGGAAATAGTTGTGCAAGGTTGAGTGCAGGGATTGCAAGAGTTGACACTTTCGGAACTGTTAAGGGCGTGTCAAAATGCTACAGTAGGGGATTCGACGGTTAAGTGTATTAATTGAGGCCGCATGTTGATGTTGAAGTGATCAGAGTTGTGAGCGAGTTAAGGGGAAGCATAAGACGAATTTGGTGTTTTTTAGAGTTCATGAGATTCAGTTAGATTTGCGTATCGGGGTGAAAGTTGAGAAACATGAAGGTATCAATCCTAAGGTATAGTTTTTCGCTACTAAGTTGACGACTGGATGGAATTCAGCCTTTTGAGTCGAAGGGACAGACATGATTGACTATGCATGAGAAAAGGACTAGAATTGGTCGCCACAGATATGTGATAGGACTGTGTTTGGTTTCAGAACATTTGGAGTCATTTTGAGTGACTATTTGTGGTATAAGGCAGGTTATGCATTCATTCCGGGTCTAAATTGTTTGATTAGAGCCTGGTGGACTATGTTTATATTTCCAGAAGGACTTATGAGTTTCCAAGTAAATCACATTGACGGATTCGATGGGTTTCAGTTCAGATTTGAGGTATGACAGGTTTACCAAGCTTTATAGGGGTTTGCGAGTGGACTTGATGATATTTTATCAAGGGCAGCTATTCGAACGATTATAATGGTTTACATCAGTATTTGGTAATGACTTGAGGGGGTACAAATGGTTGTGGGAAGTCTTTAGAGTGATCGGATGGGTTCCTACGGATTTGGCTCGATGAGGTATTCAGTGGGTGTTCTTCCAAAGATAGTGATTTGAAGATTTAAGAAAGCTTGGACAATGGGTTTTGGCTATGTGGTTTCCACATCGTGTTACGGAACTAGCAGACTTGGAACTAGCGAAACGGCTTTGTGGTAAGATCGGTTTGATGGAATTTCTTAGAGTTGCTCCGATAAAGCAAGGATTCTTTCAGGAAAAAAAAAATGATGATCGGGCTTGTGGCGCGTGTCTACGTGTTTCTAAGGAATCGTGGTGCGAAGAACGGCTTAGAAGGTGTGAAAAAAGATTAGTGGAATCGAAATATTTTAGCGGTTCAGAGCGGGCTATTTTTGTGTCTATACCTAAAGGATTGTGTTGTTTGGGGGAAATGTTTGTGGGACCTATTGATCGCGTTCAGAGACTTGGTTTTATCGAATCAGAGAATTCCAGCGAAAACAATTCTTATATTTGTGGATCGAGTCAGAGAGAAATTCGAGTATGTAAAATATGGAAAATTAGATCTTTGAGCTAAATTAAAGGAAGTTTTGACTGATAAGGTGAACGGGCAGTGATTTTGGCATACTTCTTGATGTGGAGGCTTCCGTGTGGTTATAATAAAGATTCCTTGGTTATCGTTAGCGTACATATTCTCTTTCTTCGTTCGAGGACGAACAATTGTTTAATTGGTATCTGATATAATGACCTGTTTGGTCGTTTAGGCCTTTTGACCCTTCCCTGAGTCCCGATAGTATGATTTTGACCCAGGGGGTGGGCGACACGATTCCCGAGGTCATCGAGCAAGTTCTAGAATGATTTGTGGAATTTAGAGCTTTAAAGTGAAAAACCTTTGACCAATCATTGACTTTTTGATAAACAGACCTTTTCGAAAATTCATCGATTCCGTGAGGTCCGGAGGTTTGATTAAGGCTTGGTGGGATATTCAGTTCGATTCCCGAGGCATTCAGGAGAGTTTCATGCCATTGGTTGGGAAGTTGGCTTTGTCCATTTGGGGGTTGACCCAGTCAAAATGACCTCTCTTGGGAATTTTGAGGCCACGAGTGAGTTCTTAGCGTGTTTTTACATATGTTTGCCTATCTGGTTTGTATCCGGGTGGCCTCGTTTGAATGTCAGGATTTTGGGATGAAACTTGGTGAAACCAGATTTTTCCTGGCTTCTGATGTCTCGCCTCAGCGAGCAACCTTGCGCCTCTGAGGGTCTGCCTCAGCGTGACTTGGCCCGCAGACGTGAGTCTTGAGTATTTTAAAGAGGTCTGCCTCAGCAGATGGTTATCCACTGAGACGGGGTCGCGTCAGCGGACATTTTACCACAGGAGTGAGTGTCGCTGGATCTAAAAGTATTTATTTCTCTTTTCGAAACACATCTTCCCCATTCCCAAAATTAAAACCCCAAGAGTTCTAAGGGTGATCTGAGTGCATTTGGGAGTTGTATCATCTTTGAGTAAGTTCCACTTTGACCTTGATTTATGTTTAATTACTTTCTAAGTTGGAATCCATGGTGAAATGAATAAGATTAGTTCGGGAAGATGGGTTTTCGACCTTATTATGAATATTTCAATTCTAGTTTGGAATATGAGTTTATTTAAATAGATCTTGCTATTCGATCAGGAATCTTGGGATTAGTGGATAA
>NC_081349.1:52250123-52273687 GCF_029784015.1 Lycium ferocissimum | reverse complement strand
TGCAAAGTACTCCTCCTGTCTCTACGTGGCATTTTTACTTTTATTTTGATCAATATTTGAAAATATATTTTTTCATTATATCGACATGGAACAATTTTAACTTATAGTCTTTGAATATCTAAATTTTAATTTTAAAATATTAAGTTAATCTAATTAATTTAGCTTCAAACATTAGCTAAATTAACTCTTGACAAAAGTACACGTAAATTGAAGCTACAAAGTAAATTATTGTTAGCAAAATTCCACTTTTAATTATTTTTGATTTTTTATTACGTGTCGATTAAAATAGGCTCGCGTTAAATTATTCGCGTTGATTAATCGGAAAGTTCACGTTAAGGATAAGACACTCCTAAGACAGACGACTTCACAATCAAAATTCAAACTCGAGACATCTGATTAAAGATAAAGAAGTACTTGCAACTCGACAACAACCTGATAACAAAATTGCACTTATAATTAGGAATTGATTGAAAGGTGATAGAATTCTACGAGTCCTTTCATCTTTGTTTCCCAATTAAAATTCAACTTTAAAATAAGTGGGACCCCCAAGAAGTTTTGACATGAGATATAAAATTAGATATTTTGCAAACACATAAAATGCCAATCTTTTCTAAAAATAAATTACAAAGAAAATAATGTCATATAAGATTAAACATAAAAGATAGTACTCCTATGATATATGAGTATATGATATAGACAGTTAAATCTCAGAAGAAAAAAATGAAGTCGTAGATGGTTTACTGTTTACAAACAAAATTTTCTACTCCAACCAAAAAAAAAAAACGAAATTTTCTACTCCAACCAAAAAGAGAAAAAACCAAAATTTTCTACTAGCAAAGTACTCCCTCCATCCCAAATTAGTTATCATGCTTGGTTTTTCGAGAGTCAATTTAATTAATTTTCGAAACTAAAATTTTATTAGATTAACTCAATATTTTATAATTACAAGTTAAATATTCCAAAGCTATATAAAAAGTACTATAAGTTGTAATTTTTTTCATGTCAATTTGATTAAAAAAATTAAAATATTAATTAAAATTTATATAATTTACTTTTTAAAAAAGAAAATATGACATTTAATATGAGACAGATGAAGTAATTAATGTTTGGTGAAGTTAAAGAAGCAAAGTCAATAAAGTAAGGGTGTTAAGCCTTTTTAGCTAGGCTGAAACGGAAACAGACAAAGCCGAACGCTAAAAATACTCACATTTACGTTTGACGTTTTGGAAGTTGGAATATCGTATGGGTAACGTAACAGTGATGGGCCAGTATCTTATCCGCGTTAAGAGCAAAGTCGTGAACAACGAAAGAAACGCGTTTGGCTGACTTTTCGAATTAAATCCCTTCATTTTTTCGTGTGACGTTTACGTTGCCAATAGCCTTATTGCGATTTGCCTCGAAGTTGCCACATGCAATCCATAGAATTTAGGATTTCTCTATGACCAAAGTCATAGATGGACATCTGAACTTGTCATGATTTTTTATTTAGGCTCCCTTAACCGAAACGTTGATATCTGGATCCCGACATAAGATAAAATGTGTCATTTAACCCTGTCGTTCACTGAAAGACACGCGTGGCTATTTATTTGCTTTAAACGTAGCGTGTGTTACCAAATTTTTTTCTTTTTTTAAAATTTTTAATCATTAAAAATTAATTTTAACAAAAACTCTATTTTAAAATCTATTTAAATAATTAAAAAAAATAAAAAAACCCATCTAATCGATATGCATTTATATATTGCGCCTCGCGCCACCACTATATATGACTTAAAATCTATTTAAATAAATCTCCGACAAAAGCGGCACCATTTTTTAATTATTTAAATAGATTTTGAAGCGGCGGTGGTGGGGGGCGGAAGTGAGTGCAGTAAGCGGGAAGTGGCGGCGGAAGTGGGCTATCGAGAGGATGGGTTGGGTTTTTCGATTTTTTAAAAAATTATTTAAATAGATTTTAAAATTAATTTTTGTTGACATGGCTTATTTTTATTGATAGAGATATTCCATGTCTCGGTCTATTTTTCCATGTCACCGCAAATGGACGCACGCGTGTGCCCATTGTACGAGGTTCAAATGACACATTTTATCTTTATGTTGAGGTCCAGGATAGTCAACGTTTCATTTTAAAGGATCTAAATGAAAAATCGGGATAAGTTGAGTGGCCAATCATACCTCTGCCTTTCTCTATAATAAATATAGGTGTGTACCGCTGAAGAAATAGATAAATAACTTACCATTCGACCAAGTTTACCGTTCAATCCTTCTGGAGTATGGATGCCAACAACATATCAGATCAATTCTAAGTAATATAAAAGTTGACGGATAGACCATAAGTTCACACTGTAATTTCTATAGTAAATTCGCCTGTGGATCCGCTGATTCATAATTCTTTATATATGACTAGAGATTTTATGTTTGAGTTCTAAAATTGAAGAAATTTTAATAGAAAGCGTTTTATGTTTTCTGATGAACTTAGTCAGCGCAAGATTAAGTTATTCAAGTCATTAAATTATGAATACTTGATAATTAAATTAAAAATGACCAATAAGTTTCAAATACTTGGTAATTTTCTAATGTACTCCTTTAACTTTATCGGTCAGTCTTTTGAATTTCTTTTAAATTATCATGAATCGAGTTATCAATTATCATTCATTGCTTATGATGAGAAAATTGAAGTAAGAGAAACCAAAAAATGCAAATCAATTTAGACTAATGTCAGAAGTATAAAAGATTCTGATCGAATGAACGACACTTTAACTGTTCTCCAACGTTCGTTAGATTCGATCGGTCAAAAGCAACTAAAGATTAGAAGGATAGATTAAACTATATATGTAATAATTCCGCTGAAAGAATCTGTTTGTTAAGAACAATTAGTTGTTACGTTACCTTCGGATCAATTAAATTATATCTAATCCCATTTCACATGTTCGAGCAGAGCAGTTGTGTGAACTGATTATATTAAAGTATATGCACAGAACTTTATTCCAATTTTTAAAGCTGACAGATTCGTAACAAGAAGGAATATTACATACAAGATAATTGTTCTTATAATCGGTCCTTTAATACTTTGAATAGTGCAACCAAGCCTTTTATTTGTAGTTCCTCTTACTTTTATTTCCTTGCATTTTTATTAAGCCATTCAGATTCCTTTTCACCTTCCAAAACTATTAAAGCTTGTAAAACTTTCCGACTATGCAGGCTTTTTGACATAATACAGCTCTCCGTAAAAGAATACGTAAAAGTTAAACCACCCAAAAGAACATAAAAAAGTGTATTGCATGTGGACTGTTGGTCACAAATGGATGATTATGAACGTAATCAAGAGATCAATTTGTTAATTGAATTAAATTGTTAAGAATGAGCAAATTGGCGTAAAAATAGACAGATTTAGGCAGTAATATTTGGTAGAAGGGGTGATTGATTACTGATATGAATGACAAATAGGTCGTGTTGTATATAATCCAAACAAGAATCACCTGCTCGCCACAAAAATATATACACAACACACAGTAGATATACAAATTATTTGGCTATGTGTGTGTCATGGTACATTTTTTGCTATGGAGACACAAAAAGGAATGTTAAATCAACAATATCTTACAATGACATACAAATTCATAGGCTGAGTCAGGAACACATTTTCATCGAAGCAGGACTCAGATTTATTAGTTTTATTCCCATCTAATATATACTACTTTACACATATAATACATTAATCCTTAGAAATTACCTGGAAATTAGTGGGATTAAAGTTACTTTAGCATTATTAATGTTAGTTGAAACATAAAGAAAAAAAGTTCGCAACCCCGCTTAAATCCTGGATCCATTGTACAAAGAAATGGCTTTATTTATTTTTCTTAGGACCTTCAATTTCGAAACATTGCAAATGATTTTCATTTAGTAGATTGCAAAGCCTAGGTATTCTTCCACTAGCCAGGACTTGGGCCAACCTTCAGTTTTTTTACATATAATTAAAACAAGAGTATACAGAAATTAAGAAATAACGAGGCCTCAAATTGAGGCACCATTTTGCAACAAGGCCATTCTATGCTGTCTTGGTGTTGAAACTTGAACCTTTCTGGAAACTTGGCCCTTGGGTATTTTTTTCAAGTGATGGAATTAGATAGCGCTAGCCCATGGTCTAAAGGGCCATTGGCTGCCATCCAGTTGACTGCGTATATAACGGAAGAAAATATATAACATTATTATTGGACCGGTGACCTAAGAATTCTAAGAGTAGATTTATTTAAATTTGAAGAAGAGTTTGCGGCTAACTGCGAGACGACATGTTAATCAAACTCGTACGCCAATTTCTGAAACTAAGGAGTTTGAAAAAAGTTTGGAAAACGCAAAGCACAACTCGTGTGTACAATGTGTGTGATTGTGTATGGCCAAGATTTGATAGAACCGTGATGACAGTTAAATAGAGTGGCAAAGAATAAACATGTAATATAAATAATTAAATAATTGTGATATGTACAAAATATAAACAACCAAAGCAAATAAACTTACATCCCTCAAATAACAAATTGAGTCCACTTTGGTTAGAACCTGAAAGTCCCTAGCAAAATCATCATGTTGTTGCATCCTTTTTTACACAGATTAAACAAAATACAATTTATGTGACTCTAACAAGGTTGATTAGAGTAACAGAGTTACCACCTAACATTTAAGGTATATTAGGGAACCTATACATTATTGATATATGTAACCCAAATGGTTTGCGAAAACAAGTGAGATTTAGGTAAAAGAGTGCAAATATTTCTAAAAAGGAGGTGTTAGACATTTTTTAGAATTCATAAAAATGTAGTTCCTGGTTGGATCTGATTTAATTGAATGAGGAGGTGTAAAAGAATGATTTATTATTTACGAAGAATTATGAAAAAAGTCCGAACAAAGAATGATCAATCTGAATGTTATGTAGTGACAAAGGCGTGAATATTCGCATATGTATAAAAAATGTGTGTTATGTAGCTGCTACGACAAGGCCAGATATCAATGGTGACGAGAAGTGGACCTCGAGCTCCTTCTCCATCAATTTCTTAGCAGAAGCTACTCCTAAATGGTGTATTACCAAATTAGGAATTTTACCGCCAACGGTCAGCATTTCATTTCCTTTGCTTTCCTTTATTTTTTCATTTTATGTAAAGTCCTTTGTTTTGTTTTGAGAAAATAAAAAGAGCTACTAGGTGCCACCTAGTAGATTTATTCAAAAAAAAAAAAAAAAAAAAAAAAGAAGAAGAAAAAAAAAAAAAAAAAGTATGTTGTTGTACGAGTGAATAAGAAAACGTACAAAGAATGTATGTTGATAATTTAAAGTTGTTATTCCCGTGTTCAAATCAGTAATTTAAGAAAATAAGTTTCTGTTTTAATTAAGAACCCAAAAAAGAGAAAAACTTTAAGAACATAAATGTAGAAGAATCAGAAAATTTCCGAGCCCACAATTTTTTTGTGTGTCCTTAAGAAATTTAATCCCCTCGCAGTTGTCAAGGTTAATGGATTAATTCCTCATAGGATAGAACGAAAAACTATTCTGCAATAGTGGCAATGCAAATTGCAGAACTTCAGTGAACTCAAATGGCTGCAACAAATCACACTGGACACTTACGTTTTTGCTTTTGAAAACGATGCAGAATGCAAGAGTGAGAGGAGAGTAAAAGGCGAATTTTTTCAGTAGTAAAAATTTGAGGCAAAGCCTCGAAATTTATAGCCAAACGTTTGGGGTATCAACATGTGTGGACATGCTTGTTCGTAAAGGTAGTGTCTGTTCGTTTGGAAAAATAAAATCACGAATTTTAAATTAAAATTCTCGCGCGGAAAATATCAAAACTTGGGAAAATAAATAACGAACTTACCAAAATCCAAGCCGAAGCCGGAGCCGAGCGACAACGACGCCGCGAGAGGAGATCCTCTTCTCAACTCTTTAAGAGCTAGAAGAAGTGATTCTATATATCAGCACATAAGAAGTGTTTTCCGTCACAAATGTGGGTCAAAGAGCCTTTGCACCAATGAAAGTTGTTTGAATATAATTTCCCTCCATTTTATTTCTCACCATTTCCCAATTCACACTACACTCATCTTTCAAGTCCATGTCTTTAAAGCCCAACAAAAGTTTCCAAAAAAAAAAGAAAAAAGAAAAAAAGAATTAGACTTCAGAAAGAGATAGGAGGAATAGAAATTCATGATTTAATTAAAATATATAAAGAAAGCTTTAAAGGATAAAAAATAATTTGCAGTGAATAAATAGCTAACGAAAAGAATTTAATTGAAAAGTAAATAAAGCATGAAAGGAATTTTTCACAAGTAAATAAAACGTGTAATTAAAAAATAATACTCAGATAATGGATTAAAAGATGAATAAGGTATAAAATGAATTAGTATGAGAAGGAATTATTTTTTGCAAGAATAGAAAGAAAAGGTATAAAATAGTTAGCAACTACCTTGACTTGAATGTATAAAGAATTGATAAAGTGTGTATTTCAAGGAAAAAGATACGGATAAAATGATAACCATTAGCTGAAAAAAGAATTGACTAAGACCTAATTTGTTTGCATTTAATGGAGGTCTGAATCTGAATGGTTCAGACTTTAGGCCATTAAGTACATCTGATTACATTAAGATTTAAGCACTTATTTGGTCTGACTAAGTCTTAATCGTTAAGATCTTAAAAAAAGTCTTAATATCATTAAGAGGTATTTTTGTACGAATAAATTTTACCACCACTCTATCCGCAATCACAGCTGCACCCCTACCCCCACACCACTCTATCCACAATCACAACACCACCCCAACCCCCACCCCACCCGCACCCCACCACCACCAATCACCCACCACTCGCCCCCATCTCACCCCCTCTCCACCCCCACGCCACCACCGCTAACCACTTCTGTCATCACAACCACCACCATCACCCTCACCCACCCAACCCGACCCCCACTACCACCCCCACCACTTACCTCACCCATTCACCTACATACCTACCCACACTCCATCCCACTAACACCACCACCACTAACCACATCTGCCATCACAACCATCATCACCGCTGCCACCACCGTGACCACTACAACCAATCCTGACTACCAACCATTTCCACCATCATAACTAGCACCCCCGCTAACTACACCAACACCATCGCCAACCACCATACATTCTTCAGCCATCACTACCAACACTGTCAATTACTAACATTAACCAATTCCACCATCACCGCTACAAATCGCCACCATCGCGCCAGTTACTACAACACCAACCACCTTTACCATCAGAACTATCACACACCACCACTACTACAAAGAATCTCTACCATCACTAGCGAACATAAATGCTTCATTTTTTTATCAAATGCTAATGTTAGTTTATTATATTTATATTTATTTTCTAATGTTTAGTTATTTTTTTTATTTGAATTGTATATTTATTATATTTAAATAAATACATGCTGTCACAACACAATTTCACTAAGTCGCGCGGGAACCTCCCTTTCGTATCTCGGTAAGCGAACCCTTATCCCAACCGCCATAAAGACATGAATAAATAAATAAATAAATAAATAAATAAATAGATAGAAGATAGAATAATTTAAGTCTTACGATAATAAAATAAGAAAATGCGGAAGTAATGAAATACACCCCAGTATCTGAGCTAGTCATACAAGAGCATCTAACTAAATACTAAAGTCTGAATAATAGTAATACATCAATTGTCTCAAAATCATGTCTCAGGACGGAAATAAAGACATAATCAAAGAAGAGTCTTCAAGGCGGCGAACGTCCTCGTGCTCACCCTGTAAGACTCGTAACAACAATCCTCGTCTACTATCAGCCACGAGGAGTAGAGGTCGATCCCACCTGGAACTCTGCATTCATAAAAGAATGCAGCAAGTGCATGTCAATACAAACAACAAGTACTGGTAGGTATCATAGGCCGACTAAGACTAACTAACATATATAAAGATAACAAAGCAAGATAAACACATAAACCAACAAGTACAAGTCAACACGAATCTGTATATAGTACAAGTCATCACCAATGTTATAGTATCTAAACCCAACTATACCAACGCTCAGTATAGTCAATCCGAAACAGTACATCACAATAGTATCACAACAGGTCATCACCTATGTTATAGCATCTACTCCCAACTGTGCCAAGTCTCAGTATAATCAATCCGAACCAGTATATCACAATAGTATCACCACAAGTCATCATAATCAAAGGTACAATGCAATGCAACAATATATGTATGATGAATGCAATGCATATGCACCGTACATATGTACTCCGACGATGGAACATCACATCTCGGCAGCACAACCCATGGGGGACCCGCAAAGTCCATGTACCACTCTTACGATCCCGACAAAGACCTTGGGCATCGGATACTCAATCGTCCCCGGCAAGAAATCTCAGGCAACGTACACTCAGTCCTCTTCGGTAAATGACCTTGAATGACAGACTTTCATCTCTCTTTTACGCTCTCCGATAGAAATCTCGAAGGCTACACTCCCTCACTTCCATCATCAGTACCAAACCATGCAGTATCAATGAATCATGGAAATGAGTATGAATACGATGCAATGTAATATCAATGTATCAATTCAATCCAAACTGTACCACACAGGGCACACAAGTAGTATCAATAATAAGGCTACACAATAAGCCACAATGGAATCACAATCTCATCTCAATACCGAATCAAGTAAAGTACCGCAATATCATAGTCATGATATAACACTAGTCACAATTTCCCAATGTCTCAACGTGGCAACAAGCCAATAAATAAATAGAACAAGATAAGTAAATCAGCCTGTGAGGTGGCTAGCCCCCAAATCATACAACAAGGCCCAACCTAAGACAATATCCAACCCTAAATTCGCACCGAAGGTTTACATACATTCTCGACAATATCATCTAAACATACGCTTCGCTAATTGAAGTCTCACCATAAGGTAAACCACAACCTACCTGGAGAGCCGAACAACAAGTTCTCGAAATCAAACCTTAGTCTTCCCCTTCCGTTGAGCCTCAAGATAATGAAAGTCTAAACATATCCAAATCATCAAATTAGAATCAAGAAGAACATCATTCAAGCCTTACTTCTATTCAAGACAGGGGCGGATCTACAGTAGGAGGTGTGGGTTTTCGGGAACCCACACCCGTCACCGTAGATCCTATAATGATATTGAAAAATATATAAAGACTATAACAATATACAGATGGAATCCCACAACTAAATGGGTGGCTGTTGTAATCGCAAGGAAAGGACCCCAGATTGGACATCATCCAGCAGAGCGGGATGGATTCCTGCTAGGCTACTTTTTTTAAATTCAATTCGCTTTTCAATTCCAAAAAGCAGAACACAGAAGACTGTACTATTTTTTTCTCTTTTTTAGTTTAAAAAAAAAAAAACATAACTAAGTCAACTAAAAAGAAATTAGCTAATAAAATATACTTACTTTTACCCAAATTTCAAACAAAAAAAGTGAGAAACAAGAAAAACATAGGGTTAAAAAAATATTGGGAACCCACAAGTTTAAAATCCTGAATCCGCCTCTGATTCAAGACCTAAATCCCAACCTATGGAATGGGATTCATGAACCAGAAAGATGGAAATAGGAATCTATAGGTCTCAACATGAAATTAATGTTCTAAGTGATCAATTCTCATCAATAATAAGCTAGGAGAACTAATAAATACTTATATGAGGAGAACTAATAAAATACTTATATAAGGATTCTAGGCAAAACCCCCAATAAGCTAGGAGAACTAATAAAATACTTATCTAAGGATTCTAGGCAAAACCCCCAAATTTGGGTATGAACCCTAGCTCTCAATCTTATAATTTAGCCGCTAATTAGGAAGGAATCATGCAATATAAATTCTAATCATCAATTCCATACTTAATGAAGCTAACCCATTCAATGAATCAAGATTTAAAAGCTCAGAATGATGAATCCATTGAACCCTCTTTTAATCATCAAATTCTTAAAGAACTAGCATGATAATGGATTCCTAAGGTGATAAAGTAATCATGGAATGGAAAGGAAAGTAAAGGGACTTACCACGATGAATTTCCCCCCAGAATCGCCTTGAAATGCTCCCACTAACTCAGTTTTTGGAATAGTAGTGAATGAGGAACTTAGGGCTTTTGACACTCATTTAATGAATCTATCGCGATGCAGCGCTCTTTGCGACAGCGATGCGGGCGGCGGTACCGCTCGCGTCCCTTGGAATCGGCGGCGGTGACTAGTGACTACACTAGGCCACTTTTGCGGTATGGCCACCGGCCCAGGTGGTCGCCACGACGGGCACCGGACGCGAGGAATTCCCCCGAGTTTCACAATCTCAACTTGAAATCGCGACTATCACCCGAGACCATCTGCTCACATACCATATATGTTGACATACATAAAAATGATACGAACGCGCTCGTGGCCTCGGAATTCCCGACGGAGGTCTCGTTGACCGAGTCGACCCCCGTACCTCGAATCTAACTTCCCGACCCCAAAAAGCACCGAGTGCATTGGGAACCGAACTAAATATACGTACAAGTTCTGAAAGACCATCCGGACCTCTCAGAATTGACGGATTTCTGAAAAAGGTCCGTTTGCCCAAAAGTCAACTTTGAGTCAACTCTTTTTCGCGTTAAGCCTAGATTTGCCAAAAAGTCACCCAAATCATAGCCAAACACCTTAGGAAGCGTGTCAACGGTCCCCCGGGTCAAAGGTGAGCTAAACAAGCTTGGGGAAGGGTCAAAAGTACCGAAAAGACTATAACGACCAAAAGGATTGTTACATCAGATACCAATTAAACCATCGCTCCTCCTCGAGCGATGAAAGGAGAAGAACAGAAAAGTACTTGAATTAGCAAACAACTAAGGATATAGGCTACGCGTGTCGGACTCAGTCTCCTAAGTGGCCTCCTCAACAGGGAGATGCTTCCATTCCACTTTCACAGAACCTATCTCCTTAGACCTCAACTTTCGAATCTGCCTATCTAAAATCGCAACAGGCTTCTCCTCATAAGTCAAATTCTCATCAAGCAATACTGAAACCCAACGAACAATATAAGTACCATCGGCATGATATTTTTTCAGCATAGACACATGAAAAACTGGATGAACGCCTGCCAAGCCAGGTGGCAAGGCCAATTCATAAGCAATACCGCCCAGACGATCAAGGATCTCAAAAAGCCTAGTATACCTCGGACTCAACTTACTCCTCTTCCAAATCTCATAACACCCTTCATGGATGAAATCTTCAATAGAACCTGATCAGCTAACGGCGACTCTGGAAATCTCGGATCTTCCGGTCGGCCATCTGTCTTCATCGACTGCGAGCTACCAAAAGCTTGGCTGAACTCTCGATAGATCCGTACCCCCATGGTTGAACATCAAATGCATCAAACCAACCAACTGGGAGATCTACATCTCCTACCATACAAAGCCTCGAAAGGGCGCCGTGTCGATACTCGAGTGATAAGCTGTTGTTTACGCAAACTGCGCGATAGTGAAAAGTACGATCCCAATGACCACCAAAGTCTATAACGCAAGCCCTAACTTATCCTCGAGCACACAGATGGTCCGCTCGGTTTGTCCATCGATGCAGGGGTGGAAATCCGTGCTAAGATCCACTCGGGTACCCAACTCATCATGAAAAGCTCTCAAAAAATGGGAAGTGAAGATAGTACTCCGATCAGATATGATAGAAATGGGAACCTTATGCAATCTCATAATATCACGAATGTACAACTTGGCTAACTTCTCAGCAGAATAAGAAACTTGAACTGGAATGAAATGAGCGGACTTAGTCAACCGATCAATTATCACCGAATCGAATCAAACTTACCCGGAGTGCGGAAGACCCACGGTAAGAAATCCATGGCAATCCTCTCCTTCCCGCTCAGAATGGCATCTCTACGAAGTACACCACCCGGGTCGGCGGTGCTCATACTTAACTGGCTAACAATTTCCACATAAAATCGGCTATATCCATCTTCGTACGACGCCACCGGTATCTTTGCGCTCGAGAATCCCGATACATCTTAGTCTCTCCAAGATGAATGGAATATCGACGACTATAGGCCTCGATCAAAATCAAATAAATCAAGTCACCTACGAAGAATGCACCTTTGTATCCTCAAAGGTACCCTCGAATCAATCATGGCCTCCTTCGCCGCCTCGAGAACCCCATCTCGAATCTTGCTTAGCGAGCATCTCGGCCCCGATGAGTCTGATCTGATCTATAAGGATGATCTCAGCCTACACAAGCTAAAAAACTACGCACGGGGGCTGAAATATCAAGATGAACGGAACTATTGGCCAGAGTCTGAACCTCCATGGCCAACGGGCACTTGGAAACAACCAAAAGGGCAAAACTCCCCATACTCGTGGCATTGCGACTCAAGGCATTAGCAACAACATTGGCTTTCCCTGGATGATAAAGAATAGAGAAGTCATAGTCCTTCAGAAGCTCCATCCATCAGCACTTTCTGGAATTAAGATCACTCTGGGTAAACACGTACTGAAGGCTACGGTGATCGGTGAAAACCTCACAATGGACACCATACAAGTAATGCCTCCAAATCTTCGAAGTGAAGACCACGACCAACAACTCCAAATCATGGGTGGGATAATTCTTCTCATGTATCTTCAACTGACGAGAAGCATAGGCTATGACTCTATTCTCGCATCAACATAACACCCAAACCCACACGGGATGCGTCATAATGGGCGAAATCATTACCCTCACTAGTAATGCTAGAATCGGGGGTACCGAAGTCAAAAGATTCTTGAGCTTTTGAAAGCTCTCCTCACAATCATCGGACCTTTGGAAGAATATCTTTCGGTGTAATCGATGACGAAGCAATAGATAAACAAAACCACTTCACAAATCGGCGATTGTGTGGCCAACCCGAAACTATGGATCTCGGTCACAGTAGTGGGCCTCGCCCAATTCCTCACAGCCTTAATCTTCTGAGGATCAACTATGATCCCGTTCTTAGACACGCGTGTTAGAAAGACCAGACTCCGACAAAACTTGCACTTTGAAAATTAAGCAAACAAATTATTAATGACAACCCAAGTACGATTGCAAAGATGGCTCGCATGCTCCTCTTTACTCTTGGAATACACCAAGATATCTTCAATAAACACAATCACAAAGGAGTTAAGAAATGACCTAAATATGCCATTCATCAAAGTCATGAATACGCGGGACGATGGTAAGCCCAAATGACATCACCGAAACTCACCAATGTCCGTATCTCGTCGAAAAAAGTTTGTCTTCGGAATATCCTCAGCCTAATCTTGGTGATGGTAGCACGAACGCTGTAAATCAATCTTCGAGGAACACTTAGAAGCACCTGAAAATTTCAGTCCAAATAAATCATCAATACGAGGCATAGGAAACTTGTTCTGAATAGTAACCTTATTCAGCTGGCGATAATCGATGTACATCCTCATAGCTCAATCTTTCTTCTTCACAAATAACACAGGAGAACCCCAAGGAGAGACACTCGGTCTAATGAACCCCTTGCTCTAAAAATCCTGAAACTGCTCCTTATGCTCTCTTAACTCAGCGGGTGCCATCCGATATGGAGAAATAGAAATAGGGCGGGTGCCCGGATCCAAGTGTCACACCTCAGAAAATTTTATGTCATCGTACGATAGCTAGGCTAATGCAGAGTAAGAAGTATACGATGTTCTTACAAGTAAGAAAGTCTACTTAACGAATCTAATTGAGATTTCAAAGACATTCGAGGCAAGGGAAGAAAGTTCATTGAAGAATGTAAAGTATAAGCTGTGTTTTGAAAAAGGATTCGCGAAGTACCGAGTTAACGTAAACTTAATAATGTCTTAAAGAAGAGTTATGACACCCCTTAGATTGTTAATGAAGTGTTAAACAAGTGTTAAGAAGGTTCCCTGAGGATTGGAGATCAAACGAGTAGTCGAGGACAAGTTTCGGAGAACTGAGAATTATACGGACTGTATGTGTGTCCGTATAATTGTGTCGGAATGACAGATTTTTAAGTTTTAAATAAGAGGACCCTAAGTTTATATTTCATTTCTCATTTTCTCTCCATACCTCAATAACCCTCTAGAACTCTCTCCACACTTCATCCACAAGAATCCAAAGGAAATTAAGGATCAACTTTATCAAACCAAGGGAATCAAATGCAAGAAGGTCTCTAGGGTTGCTTGGAGTCAAGAAAACTCTTTGGATTGAAGCTAGGGCTTTCCTTTCAAGTGAAGTATTTTCATCCAAACTTACTCCTACACTATCAAAGGTAAGCTTTATGATTCTTCCATGCTATTTAGACCATTAAGTGGTTGAAAGACTCGAATTATGGAAGGGAATAGAAAATGGGTTACAAGTATGAGAATAGTGACATTATTGAGTAGTAGCTTAATATGAATCATGATTCTTGATATGTTATGATTATAGTTATGTTATAAATGATATTAAGAACAGGGGAGAAACATTATATAAGGATGAATGTAATGTCGTATTATGACCATGGCTATGAATGATTTGAAATGGAATTGGGAAACTTGAATAATGTGGGATGAAGGAAGATTGTTGATTATGATATGATGAATGTTATTATTGACATTTGGGAGTTGATATATGATATGGAGAAAGTTGCATAAACAAGGAATCTTTTGATTTTCTCTAGCGTTAGTTCAACATGCTTATGTTATCGATTATCTAATATTAATACGAACTCTCTTGAAGGTAGAAACGTGAATATTGGAGGGGCACGTTCAAGTGATAGAGTAGCTAAACGAAAAGGTATGTAAGGCTAGTTCCTTCTTTCTAAGGCATGATTCTTATGACATGATTTTCCCATATCTCTAAATGACTTTCTTACATTCCGAACACTATGAGTCAATGTTGAAAAAGAGCTTCTTATGAGATAAAGATAAGGGATACGTTATGAGTACGATAATGATGATGAAGAGCCTAGGTTTAAAGATCCCAAAGTTCATGATACGATATTTCTATAAAGCTAAAGATCCTTACATGACCCTTTGATGTGGCTTATTGTTGTTACGCTCCTTATCATGTTAGTTCCTTGAGGTGAGCGGAGAATGCTTATGAATACTCCATAATGGAATAGGGGGTTCATGACCTTACGTCACCCCGATAGAGTTATAGTTATATTTGAGTTTTTATGTATGCGTTATGATAAGTATTTGATGATGAGATTACACCACACCTATATGGCCGAGTAGACACTGCTAAAGCGGGCAGCGTATACACCATGTCTAGATGGCATGGGCAGACACCACTAGTGGGCGACATGAGATGTTTAACCCGGACGCGGGAGGCCTGAACGCGAGCTAATTATTATCACACCGTACCTATATGGTCGGGCAGCTTATATATGCACACATGATATGATGATGTTTATGAAGTAAGTTAGCATGCATTATTCAGTCCTAAGTGACAGTCAGTTACAGGTTGTTCATTACTTGATGTCCCCGTTTCGTCAATGTATTATTGTTGTTTATGCCTTACATACTCAGTACAATGTTCGTACTAACATCCTTTTCTTTGGATGTTGTGTTCATGCCCACAGGTAGACTGGGAGGTGACCCAGATTCATAGGAGCTATCAACAGATTTACAGGAGCACTCCATTACTCCGGAAGTGCTATTTGAGATATTATTTTGTGCATATATTTGGGAACGACGGGGTCCTGTCCCGTCCTTATGTCTAGTACTCTAGTAGAGGCTCGTAGATACGTACGTGTGGGTAAGTTGTGTCCTATGATGATGTCAGTGCACATTTTGTATATCATTTTTGTAGCCGTCGGGCTTATGTATATCCGTATAGTTTTGGGGTTTATATATATATGTTCAGGTTGAGTATGATAACTAGCGGGTTGAGTGGTGCTCGGTAGTCAGCTCCGGGTACCCGTCATGGCCCCCTTGCCGGGTCGTGACAAAAGTGGTATCAGAGCCAGGTTCCGTCCTAGGGTGTGTCTACGAGCCGTGTCTCGTTTATGGGTGTGAAACGCGCCACACTTATAAACAAGAGGTTGCGGGGCATTTAGGAAAAATGACCATTCTTCTTCTTATGAGATCGTGCGATAGAGCCATGTTATAAGATTTTCTCCTCCCTAATGGTGTGTTATGATTTCAGAAATACCGGTAAAAAGAAAAGCTACAGCCGCCCTGAAGGGCAAGGCTACGACAGGAAGGCGGATAGCAAGGGAGCCGCCAACTAATATAGAAGAAGGTGAATCACATAATGAGGCTCCATCTAACACCTCTCCTATTTTACCTATTATAGAAGAACAAGAGGGGGCTTCAGTTCCAGTTTCTATGCCCCGGTTCCTCCGCTTTGACTACTTCTTGGTCAACAAATGACCGAAGCTATTCATCCATTGACACAATTATTTGCCGCCCGAACTGTGACGGAATACGGGTCTAAGTGACGGGCGGTTAGCACTCGAGCCGGGATTTTATGAGTTTAAACCGTCAGGATTTTTTTTTTGGGTCAAAAGCCGGATGAAGACCGCTTGAGTTTTATTGATGAGATGTTGAGAACGTTGAAAATTATCCATGCCTCCGATACGGAATCCGTGGAATTGGCATCTTATAGACTTCGGGATGTGGCGGTCCTTTGGTATAATAATTGGATATCTTCAAGAAAGAAAAATGCACCTCCTCCAGTTTGGCAAGAGTTTGTAGATGCCTTCATTTGCCATTATTTGCCACCCGAGGTTCGAAGGCCGTCTTGTGAGTTCACTGAATTTAAAACAACAAAATGAGTGCCCGGGAGTATAGCCTTCACTTTAATTCATTGGCTAGATATACTCCCACTATGGTGGCCGATATGGGAGATAGAGTGCATAGGTTTGTGAGTGGCCTAGGGACACATTTGTTTAAAGACTTCTTGACAGCTTCATTGCAAGAAGGGATAGATATTTCCCGTATTCAGGCCCATGCCCAGAACTTAGAAGAACAACAACATCCACAAAAGGGCGAGCGCGATATCGATAGAGAGTAGGGTAAAAGGGTCAGATCTATGGGTGCCGGTAGCGACTATAGAGGGGGATCAAGGTAGACATATTCTAGATATTCGGCCGGCGACGACTCGCGCGGCTCCCGGTTCGCGGGCGGAGTTTGACCGCTCCATTCATTCGGGACGAGGTCGAGAATTCAGAGTTTCAGGTTCTCAGTTTGGGGGTGATCCTAGCCAGCGGAGACCACCAGTACCGCGATGTAGCTAGTGCGGTAGATTACATTCCGGTCAATGTCGACGAGGTTCAGATGCTTGCTATGCCTGTGGTCAGGTTGGGCATATGATGCGAGATTGTACGTATTTGGTGGTAGAGTTGGGTTCGACCCACGGATCGGCGGGCGGGTTCTTAACTGTGTGCGCCGATAGGGCGAACTCCCCGATTCCGGCGGTCGAGGTAGGGGCGAGGGGGGAGCATCCGGTTCGGTGGCCCGGCCAGTATTTATGCTCTAGCTGGACGTCAGGATCTTGAGTCCTCCCCGGACGTGGTCACAGGTATATTATCCATATTCTCTCATGACGTCTATACATTGATAGATCCGGGTTCTACGTTATCTTATATTACCCCATATATTCTTTGGTCGTATTGGAGTGAAACACGAGCCGATTAAACCTTTTGAGTATCACTCATTGGGTGATCCCGTGATAGCTAAATAAGTATATGATGATGAGATTACACCGCGCCTATATCGGTGGGCGGTGCGCTAAGGCGGGTAGCGTATACACCATGTCTAGATAGCATGGGCAGACACCACTAGTGGGCGGCATGAGATGTTTACCCCGGACGCGGGAGGACTGGACACGGGCTAATGATTATCACACCGTACCTATATGGTCGGGCGGCTTATGTATTCACGCATGATATGATGATGTTTATGAAGTAAGTTATGCATTATTCGATCTAAGTGACGGTCGATTACGGGTTGTTCATTACTTGATGTCTCCTTGTTTTCATCGATGTATTATTGTTGTTTATGCCTTACGTACTCGGTACAATGTTAAATGCGCGTCCTTTTCTTTGGTTTGTGTTCATGCCAGGTAGACGGGGAGGTGACCCAGATTCATAGGAGCTATTAGTAGATTTACAGGAGCACTCCATTACTCCGGAGGTGCTATTTTGAGATATTATTTTCGTGTATATATTTGGGCATGACGGGGTCCTGTCCTATCCTTATGTCTAGTACTCTAGTAGAGGCTCGTAGATACGTACGTGTGGGTAAGTTGTGTCCCACGATGATGTCAGTGTACATTTTATATATCATTTTTGTAGCCATACGGTCTTATGTATATCCATGTATAGTTTTGGGGTTTATATATATATGTTCAGGTTGAGTATGATGACTAGCAGGTTGAGTGGTGCTCGATAGTCAGCTCCGGGTACCCATCATGGCCCCCTTGCCGGGTCGTGACACCAAGTCAATACAAAAATCAATATCATGATCGGGTGCCATACTCGGCAGATCCGACGGGAAAACCTCCGCGAACTCGCTCACAATAGGGATAGACTCAAGGGGTGGAGATGCAACAGTAGTTTCCCGCACATGAGCCAGATAAGCTAAACACCGCTTGTTGACTAATTTCTTCGCTTGAAGGAAGGAAATAATGTTCTTCGGAGCGGGGATAGGAGTACCCCTCCACTCAAGTCTAGGAATGTCCGGCATGGCTAAAGTGACTGTCTTGGCATGACAATCCAAGATCGCATGATAAGGAGAAAGCCAGGTCATACCCAAAATAATATCAAAATCCACCATATCAAGTATCATCAAGTCTACCCATGTGTCGCCAGCCTTAAATATAACCAAGCACGACCGATAGACTCGATCAACCACCACAGATTCTCGGCCGGAGTAGACACATGAATAGGTACCTCATCTTTATCAAGTTAAAGTTCCGACCAACGGAATGATATGCGGACACGTATGAATAAGTGGATCCGGATCGAAACGATACGGATCTTTCCTTTCAATGACGAGAAACGGTACTGCATGACGGCATCCGAGGGCCTCCGCCTGCGGTTTTTACACGAACGAATAACACGCGGCCCCCACCATGCTTGTTGTGTTCCACCTCTCGAACTCACGGGACCCCACCTGCGTCACGGACCCCACCCCTGCCACGCCGGCCGGCCCGGCGCCGCCTGCTCGAAGAAGCACCACCTCGGCTACTGAAGGCACCCGGGGTCTGCGGGGCTAATAAACCTGGGATGTGGACACTCTCGGCATAATGACTAAGTGCTCGCGCGTAAAACAAGTACGATAAGGCGGAGCGATGGTGGCGAAGACCCGGATAAAATAACTCGTCTGTAGGGGAGAGAACGAGCTCTTAGAAGCTGCGGATGACCCACTGAAGGAAACTGCTAAGACGAATGCCTGGCGGTGGGAATAGGTCGATGCGCAGTGAGCGTCCCCGGCGCCCCTCGGTGGAACCACCATAACCTCAAACTATCCGCCTCTTCCTCGCCTAACCCCTCCAAATACGCCGGCCTTAGCGGCCGCGCACTACACACACACGTAACGCGCGCTCCAACAATGGTCGGAAGGAAGCACCCGTGGCCTCGAGCCGAAGGCATGGAACACGAAAAAGCTGTGGAAGGCCTGCAATGAATCGTCAATCATCGGGCTCGGTAGGAGTCGGGGGTCTTTGAATAAGGGGCTAAATACAAATAGCAAGTCACATAAGCATCAACGGACAATCCCCTCTGCTGCAAGTAGAGGAACTCATCTCTACGTGTCTCTCTCAAAGCCAGGGGCACATGCTTCTTAAGGAAGACCCGATAAAACTATGTCCAAGTAAGTGGAGGAGAACCCTCTGGTCTGCAAGAAATGTAGTACCTCCACCAGGTCTTTGCATGTCTGCGAAACTGGTATGACACATAATCGACCCCGTGGGTCTCACAATGCCCATCCGGTGCAACAACCCATGCATGTCCAATATAAACTCATATGCATCCTCTCCAGAAGTGCTAGCAAATCTCGGCGGCTCCATCTTACGAATCTCCCTACCCGGCTCACGATCGGTCAAGGTCATAACGGGGCCTACCATGGGTCTGGGATCCTCTCGCGGGCGGCCGACAACGCGCCATCATCCCCCGCGGAGCTACGGTGCCCGACGAAGGATGCGCGTGCGGGTGCCGCCTGGCTCGGGGTCGCGCCCCGCCTCTGGTCTGTGATCCTCCCCGCTCCCGGAGACGCAACACCGGCGGGCTGGCGGGCGTCAAGTGAGTAAAAAACGAGCCACGGTATCCTGCGTTATCGCTACGAAGTGGCCTCGGGGGTGTGCCGTGTCGGGCCACATCGTCCCAAACCAGCTGATGCCCTATTTCGGACCACGAGGCTGCGGAAAGAGATCTCTCGCGCCGGCCCTCTTTGCGGAGCCATGCCCCTGGGCGGGGCGGCCCCGGCCTCTAGCTCGGCCGCGCCCTCTCCCAAGCTCATCGCTCATCCGGTGCCCGGTAGGCGGGCGCGGGCTGCGGCACGCCCTAGTCTCGGGGTATCGTAGCTCGAGGTACTCATATCTGTGAGAGAAGAGATAAAGTCGGATACCCAATCAATCGTTCCGGATACGATTAGAATAAAGTAGCACGAAAGAATGAAAAAGAAGGTGAAGTTTCCTAAATGTCCCATAGCCTCTTGTAGTTAAATACAGATCTCATCGTACCAATCCACGAGACTCAACTAGATACGCTCTTGTATAATAGACCAGGTAACCTAGGGCTCTGATACCAACTTGTGACGACCTAATTTCACTAAGTCGCACCGGCACCTACCTTTTCCACCTCGGTAAGCTAACCCTTATCCCAACCACCATAAAGACATGAATATATAAATAAATAAGCTGAAAAAGATAGAATAATGTAACTCTTATGATAATAATATAAGAAAATGCGAAAGTAATGAAATACACCCCAGTATCTGGTCTGGTCATACAAGAGCATCTAACTAAATACTAAAAGTCCGAATAATAGTAATATATCAATTGTCACAAAATCATGTCTTAGGACGGAAATAAAGACATAATTAAAGAAGAGTCTTCAAGGCGGCGAATGTCCTCGTGCTCACTCTGTAAGACTCGTAACAACAATCCTCGTCTACTATCAACCACGAGGAGTAGAGGTCGATCCCACAGACTGCATTCATAAAAAGAATGCGACAGAGCGCATATGTCAATACAAACAACAATCTTGGTAGGTATCATAGGCCGACTAAGACTAGCTAACGTATATAAAGATAACAAAGCAAGATAAACACATAAACCAACAAGTACAAGTCAACACAAATCTGTATCCATAGTACAAGTCATCACTAATGTTATAGTATCTAAACCCAACTATACCAACGCTCAGTATAGTCAATTCGAAACAGTACATCACAATAGTATCACACGGTCATCACACATGTTATAGCATACTCCCCGTAAAGTCTCAGTACATCACCATAGTGTCACCAAAAGCCATCAGAATCGAAGGTACAATGCAATACAACAAATGTATAGATGATGAATGCAATGCATACGCACCGTACACATGTACTCCTACAATGGAACATCACATCTCGACGACCCACGCCATAGGGACCCGCAAAGTCCATGTACCCACTGCGATCAGACAAAAGACCTTGGGCATCGGACACTCAATCATCCCCGACAAGAAATCTCGGGCAACGTACACTCAGTCCTCTTCGGTAAATGACCTTGAGTGACGGACTTTCATTTCTCTTTTACGCTCTCCAATAGAAATCTCGAAGGCTACACTCCCTCACTTCTATCATCAGTACCAAACCATGCAGTATCAATGAATCATGGAAATGAGTATGAATACGATGCAATGTAATATCAATGTATCAATTCAATCCAAACTATACCACCCAGGGCACACAAGTAGTATTAATAATAAGGCTATATAATAAGCCATAATGGAATCACAATCTTATCTCAATACTGAATCAAGTAAAGTACCGCAATATCGTAGTCATGATATAACACTAGTCACAATTTCCCAATGTCTCAACGTGGTAACGAGCTAATAAATAAATAGAACAAGATAAGTAAACCAGCACAATGGGGTGGCTATTTTTAAATCTTCACAACGAGGCCCGACTAAGACAATATCCAACCCAACTTCGCACCTGAAGGTTTACATGCATTCTCCGATAATATTATCTAAACATACGCTTCGCTAATCGAAGTCTCACCATAAGGTAAACCATAACCTACCTCGAGAGCCGAACAACTCTTAAAGAACAAGCATGATAATTGATTCCTAAGGTGATAAAGTAATCATGGAATGGAAAGGAAAGTAAAGGACTTGCCACAATGAATTTCCCCTAAGAATTGCCTTGAAATACTCCCACTAACTTATTTTTTGGAATAGTATTGAATGAGGAACTTAGGGCTTTTAACACTCATTTAATGAATCTATCTGTCCGATACCCGCTCCTGCGACAACGATACCACTGCGGCAGTACAGCTTTAGCGTCCCCTCAGACCGCTGCGGCGGTCAACTAGTGACTGCACTAGGCCGCTTTTGCGGCATGGCCACTGCTATAGTGGTGCCGCCACAGCGGGCACCAGACACCAGAATTCCCCAAGTTTCACAATCTCGGCCCAAAAATCCCGACCTATCCGAGGGCCGTACGCTCGCACATACCATATATGCAGACATACATAAAAACACGCTACGAATACGCTCGTGGCCTCGAAATTCCCAACGGAGGTGTCGTTGACCAAGTCAACTCCCGATACCTCAAATCCCAACCCAAACCCAAAACGCACTCGAGTGCATTGGGAACCGAATCAAAAATTCGTACAAGTTCTAAAAGACTATCTGGACCTCTCAAAATTGACGGATTTTCGAAAAAGGTCCGTTTTCCCAAAAGTCAACTTTGAGTCAACTCCTTTTTGCTTTAAGCCGAGATTTACCAAAATGTCACCCTAAAATCATAGCCAAACATCTCGGGAAGCATGTCAACGGTCCCCTCAGGTCAAATGTGAGCTAAACAAGCTTGGGGAAGGGTCAAAAATACGGAAAAGACTATAACGACTAAACTGGTCGTTACACATGCACATTCAGATGTTGAAAAACAAACAAACAATATTAATCAGTCAGTGTCTAAATCTAGAGACAACATCTTAATCATTCAGATGCTCATTTAGATTCAGACGTCTTAATCTTAATGAAAACAAATAAGGCCTAAGAGAATGTGAATTAATTAGCTTAGCATGCACATTAAATTAAATTAGTTAATCCGGTTATAAATGTATTTCTTAAATTCTAAGTACTAATACGATCCATGATTAATACTAAATAATTAAATTAGTTATTAGCTACACACGATATTTGAAGTGTGGTAAATTGAATACATACACGAATGAGATATAAGATAATGCGAAATCTATATCTATACATGATATTTGAAGTGTGGTAAATTGAATACATACAGTGTTTTAAAAGGCGTTTTCGGGGCGAGCCCTGGGGCGGGGCGTACCAAAAATGCCCCGGGGCGATGGGTCGGGGCGAAAATCTCCAAAAGGGACCCC
>NC_081349.1:52241252-52250023 GCF_029784015.1 Lycium ferocissimum | reverse complement strand
TATTTATGTATGTATTATCGCTTAATAAAGTTAAGGTATGCCGGGGCCTTGTCCCGCAAATGATAGCTTAGCGATCGACTCATGTGTCGAGGTTTCATAGACAAGATTAGTTTGGTTATGCCATGTCAGATGTTCAGAATCGTATAGCTAGTATTGGCTCAGCATTTATTATATATTTTCAGACTTATGGTTATTTAATCTCTCGTTTTACTCTCACCATGCATATTTATATCATTTTCTATATTAGCTCATTCCCTATGTTAATTTAGCAAGCCATGTGGTTTGCTCGATCACATGCAATAAGGCACCGAGTGCCCTATTACGCCAGGACATGGCTCAGAGCGTGACAAAGGGCACCCGGGCCCTACCTACCAAGCACCACTAACCATGCTTTTATATCATAATCATAAATAAGAGTGGACCTCGAGGTTCATCTGATGGAAATCTACTAGATCATATGAGAAATATGCTAAAAAGGGATGAGCCCGAAAAGACATACTATATCACAATGCTGGACAAAAGTGTGCAAGCCGACAAGGCCATCATGGAATACTATACAAACAAAATGTAGGCCGAAGGGGCCATATAACGTCCAACTAAACCATGATTGTCTACAAGCCTCTATTGGAGTATATGAAATAACAAGGTCGGGATAAGGCCCCCCATACCCGTATGTACACAAAAGTATAACGTACCAAAAACACAACAGCAACTCTGGAACAAGAGGAGTGCTCCAATATCAGCTGAACAACAACCTACGAGAATGCGTATCGTCAACTCGTCCACCCGAACTCCGCGGCATGAAACACAAATACGCCCCCCGAAAAAAGAGACGTCAGTACGTACAAAGTACTGAGTATGTAAGGCATGAAAGTAACATCAAGGAGACATAAAAGTACATAGGATGAAATGAATGCAATATGTATGTCTGAACTGCCTCTGAGGGCCAATGATATGCATAAATGTTGTGCATGCATGCATAGGGGTCATACATATATATGCGTATATAACGCTTTTTCTAGCCTCGGTGGGCATCATCATCATCATGTGACCACCGATCGTGTGATAGTGTGTATATAACTTCGTCACTTTCCCATACCCTATATATATAATACATAATATATATATATATATATATATATATATATATATGCAGTGCATGAATACGATAAGAGTACATCCTGAATCTGTCGGAGTGACGTAAGGTAACACCTCCAAACAACATTATGAACTAGCATTTTCATCAACAAGTGACTCTAGGAATCATACTGAATCTGAAGAAGGACTTACTGAAACAACATTCTAGAACATGAATCAACATGGAACGTCCCTAGATGCTAAGAATAGAATCATTATGGAGTAGCGTTGCGTTTACGTTTCGTTCATAAGGATCGTGCCAAAAGAAGGAAAGTTAGCCTTAACATACCTCAAGTCGTCAACACAATCCCACAACAAATCCATCTAACTAGTACTCCAATCCTATAACAAAGGAAGGCGATTATAAGCTTAGATTGTACAAGTATATCAAACAATAAATTGATTCTAAAATGAAACGGGTAGCATTGCCCCCATTTCTTAATCACCACAATACATCCAACAACCAACAATTAACCCAACAACCTCATATAATCCTCTTTAAACTCATATCATCAACATTTAGAGATATACAATAGAACAACCCGATATACACTTTGCATACGACACTTATATACTTTCTTCTTCCAATTATACCAAGTATAACAACCCCAACACAATCTCAACATCGACTACAATCCATACAAGAAAATTCTATCTTAAAACCACATTAACAACATAACTCAAGCTAGATTACATATCAACATAAACTCAAGTTCATATTTGAACTTTTCTTCCAACTTCTCTTCCTCCAAACCTAGCATAACCATCACATAAACTCATAAACATGGAGATAAGATGGAATCTTACCTCAAGAACTCAAAATCACTTCAATTCCAAGATTACTTCACCTTGAAGTATCCTCCAAAGCTTCTACAAGAAGGAGAAACAAGCTTCCACAATGCTTTAAAAACTTTTAGCACTTGATTCTCACTTTTAATCCTAGATTTCACTTGGTGGTTGATTACATATGTTGGAAAGGGTTCTAGAAGTGTTTGGGGTTTGAGGGAATTGAGATAAAAATGACGAGGGTACAAAATATATATAAAAAAAAGGCTGGCATCGACTTAAATTTACGGTCCACTTTTACGGACTATAAAAATTATATGGTCCATATGATTGGATCGTAAAATCCAATCAATGGCTCACAGCAACTGTTATCAATTTACAGTGTGGGTCAGCCAAATATACGATCCGTGAAACCTAACTTTTCCTGAAGCATAATCTCATCAATTCATTTAACCTCTAATCCTATCAACACGTACTAAGCATGGACTTAAAACCTTGTATACTGAAGATGAACACGTTTAATCTCATATAACCTCGAAGATAATTTCGCTTTCTGAATCTATAACAACTAACTCATGAAGACACTTAACGTATGAAAGTACGGGGTGTAACAATTTTGAGTGCGCGAGTGAGTTTGTTGCATATTTTAGGATTAGTTTACATATTTGGTTTATGTTCAGGAGGTCTCCGATGAGTTTCAGATGTTGGGTTGAAGTTTGGAAGTTGTTAAAGTTGCTGGTTTCTGGTGTCTCGCACCAGCGAGAATGGGCTCGTATAAGGCCCTCATATCCGTGAGGGTACAATGATGGTATTGTGCACCAGATTGGCTATATGATAGGTAATGTGGGCCTACGGACCAGATACTGTGATTTGGAGCCTATGGGGATGAGTATTGTGATTGAAAGCCTAAATGGCTGAGACCTTATTTAATGCGGAGATCTAAGAATGGCAGGTTAGTATATGGACCTCATGAGTCTCCCATGGGTCATGATTCATTAATGTTCAAATGTGTGTGTACCGAGAGATGGAAAACGCCTTGCATTGCATTTCATTTCATATCATTGCATATCATAGTATCTCATTGATTACTTGGTTGTGGTTTGTCGGGTTGTTTGCCGATTTACCTTTATTGCTTACTTAGTAACTTGACAGACTTGTGGATTAGAAGCTTCACTTAGGCTTATAACCTGAGATTATTATGATTTATTATGATTATTATTACTACGGACTAATAGCGGATAAGTGTAGAAGTGGTAATCATAGGCCAGCCCTCGTCTCTGTTTTCATTGGGGTCGGTCGATGATGTTTCTTTGAGTACCGTTGTTCTTTGTACTCACACTACATTTGCTGCCCTCTTTTTGGTCTGTAGATTCCATACCTAGTACGAGCACTGTGTCATGACCCAACCAGAGGGCCATGACGGGCACCCGGAATAATCGTACCGAGCACCTCTGAACATGCATCTCATAATCATCTCTAGGTAGACCACAAAGATAGTTCATGGGTACCATGATCTGTAAGGGCATATATCACAAGATAATGACACATCTCTATATAATCATCAATAACTATGCCTCAACATGTAAAGTGACAAGGTAATTTTGCCAAAATATAATACAACAATATGAACTGATAACGATATAGGACTTCTAGCTACACACATCTGTCTACGAGCCTCTATATGGAATACAAGAATCCATGAAGACGGGGCAGGACCCCGCTATGCCCAAGTATATACACAAGGAGTAATACCAATAAACTGCAGCTCTGAAACAAATGGAGCTCTCCTGAGACTCCGCTGATAAAGCTCCTAAGGGTCTGGTCCGTCTACCGGTCTACCTGCGGGCATGAACGCAGCGTCCACAAGAAAGGACGTCAGTACAAAAAATGGACTGAGTATGTAAGGCATGAATAACAACATAATAAGAGATACGGAACATAGCATGAGATAAGGATAACCTGTACATCTAATTGCCTCTTAAGGCGAATGTCATGCATGTTTAGCTTTCTTTTAAAAAAAAAACATTTTCCATATATATATATATATATATATATATATATATATATATATATATATATATATATATAAATAATAGTGCTACGGAACGTGCAGCCCGATCCATAAATATTTTATATTGTTGTGGAACGTGCAGCCCGATCCATATATCATATCATCATTATATATATATTGCCGCGGAATGAATGACCCAATCCATTTATCCATATATCCCGCGTCCGGGATGATATCATAGTATACCAACTGATCAGGTGGTTATGCGTATATAATGTCGGGACCCTTTTCCTACACCCCATATACATATAATATACGCGTATATAACGCCGTCATCTTTTCTCATGTCATATATACATACATAATATAAATAGTATGCATGAGAGCCCAATTACAAGTTACTATTTTATCGAAGTGACGTAAGGTCGGTAGCCTCCGATTTATATTATGGAATAATCATCGTCGCTATATCTCACCTTGAAGGAACAATTATCATAAGGTGAGATCAACATTAATGAATGAAATTAAGAAAATCATGGAATAAGCTCAATAATCTCATAATAGCATCAAGACTCTAAACTTTGGAATCTCTAGAAATGGGATCATCATCATCATCATAGGAAACATCTATCTTTAGCAATATCAGAACTTTGAAAATCATGAACTTCTAGCTTTTTGGGAATAAGGATATTATGGAAGTCGTGTATGGGTTCATAAGAAAAGAATCATGCCTTTAGAAAGAAAGGGACTAGCCTTAACATACCTTTTTGGTCTCCGTAACTACTTAACGCTTATCCTCCCAAGCTCGTAAATATACATTCAAGAGAATTCATATTATTGTTAGGGTTATCATCATATACTTATCTTAAGCCTTCAAATTAAACCCCTTTAGAATCTGTCAAAATTCTGGCAGCATCTCTCCTATATCTTCTACTCCCTTCAATCTTCAAAAAAACTCCCAAAGCACAATAAAACATCAACAATTCCATAATCAAAAGATTACATTCAAACTATACTCAATTCAATCCCAAAACTTCTTTTTATAATCAATCCATAACAACAACTTCATACAACCCCTTATACACTCATATACGACAATTCCTTAACATCATTATTATCCCTCATAACAATATTATGCTCAAAACATACTAATAATTATAACTCGAGTTAATTCACAACTCAAAATATCATCAAATGCATATTTGAACTTTTCCTCCAATTTTCTTCTCTTTAAATCTTAACATAATTACCAAACAAACTCATAAACATGAAACTAAGATGAAATATTACCTCCAAATTCAAGAACACTTCAATTCCATGGTTACTCCACCATAAAAATACTCACCCAAACATCTTCAAGAAGAGGAGATAAGTGTAGACCTCGCTTGGAAACCTTAACTACTTAATCTTTACTTGGATCTTTGGTTTAGGCTTGGAAATATGTTGGAATATGTTTATAGAGGTTTCTAGGGATTTCTAAGATTTGTAGTAATGTTAAAAGTGAAATAAAAATGACCAAAATTGTCATATAGACTTGTAGGAATATATGTGCATGTTGTGAAAGTTGGGGGAATGTTCTAGAGGATTTGGGATATGTTTAGGGGGGTTAGGGAAGGTTTGGGGAGGTGGTTGAATGAAAATAAGGGGTAAATCCCCTTTTATATTGTTCTAGGGTCGGTTTGCACCGACCTAAACTTTCCGCACACTGTAGCGCGACACTGCACGTTTCTGCTCTGCCAGCCTGACTTGTGACGTCCATAATTCTCTACTCCGACGTCGTATCGATGAGCGATTTGTTGCGTTAGAAACTAGACTTTATGAACTTCAATTTAGGCTTTTTGTTTACTTCAAAACTTCTCATATACTAAAAGATATTCCTTCCCCAAGTTGGCTCATACTTTGTTGTTCAAAGTAACGCTCATCTTTTTCCAAAGTCATACTAACTCAACTCCTTCCACTCAATTCCTTATAAGACCTTCCGGAATTCCTCATATGCATCCTTTACTCATAAAATATACGTAATAATGCTTTGTCCCTTATACTCCAAAGTTTTTTTACTTAGCCATAGTTCAACATACTTAAGCTCAAATTTGATCAGTGCTTCTCTGCAAGTACGGGGTCTAACACACTGCTCCAGACTTCGCCGGTCACTGAGGAGCCCATCTCAAGACTTCAAGGTGAGATCCTAGCAGTCTCGTAGCATTAGACTCTCATCTATCCCTTATTTCCTATCTTTTATTTTCGTACAGTCTTACATTTTTTGGAAGTATTCCCAAACTGGTATTCCATTTTAGTTTGTTCTGGTACTAGTGACAATAGATTCGGGATGGTTGTACCATTAATTCCACACTTTATGATTATAAGGCTTTAAAGACTTAAAAGTTGACTCGTATGTTTATTCCACACTATTTTTTACTTTATTTGTTTTGGTTTGGGTTGTGGATGGCTTACTGAACCAGGGAAGTTAGAGCCTTCACGACTTTTGTAAATAGGGTCATGATAAATTGGTACCAGAGCCTTCGGTTAATCGATCTCACAAGTAAAAGAATAGTTTCTACTAGAGTCTTGCAGATCAGTATGATGAGATCCTTACCTATCCTTGAGAGGCTATAGGACATTTAGGGAACATCCGTTCTTTCATTCCTTATCGTGTGTGTCTGATTTGGTTGAGGTCTACGCTTCGTTGTTCCAATCTCTCACTGATATTGAGGGCACATTCTCGGGTTTGCACAAGAGTGGCTGGATGTGACGTCGCGTGGTATGCTACGAGGTGTGTCACTGTGATAAGGACACGTGGAAGAACTTTAGATTTTAGCTATGACTTGAAGATTCGATTGAGTGGACTATGATTCAGATTCTCTAGTTTGACGATATCCTAGGAAATGGGAGGGATGGCACAAACGACTACATGATAGCCAAGTTTCAGCGGTTAGTGACTCCAAAGTCGAATAAGTGCATTTATGGTATAGGATGTGATGGAGAGATGTTGTTGATTCTTGATGGTACAGTTAGTGGGATAACCATGTGATAAGCAATGTGACTTTGCAGACTACGTTCGAGGGATTTCAACATAACATAAAGATTTTGTGAGATGCAAAGAGGTTGGACTTGTACGAATATTCTGAAGACGAAGGGAAACTTGGACGAACTAGTCGAATGGGCGAGGAAAACACTCGATGCGATTATGGAGAGAAGTTGGGAAAGAATATGATCATGGACGGTGACCTTTTGGGATATAGTGTGATGGAGTAGGACTTCATATTAGGGTGCGTGTGAAGAGTTTTCAGTTACTCGACAGAGCATGGATATGATGAGAGGAATTCGAATGGATCATTCTCGGTATTGCACGAGCACAACTGGTGGATGTGCTCGTCAGCAAAGAGTTATTATGGATGATTGACTCTTGTGAGAATAGTCGGGTATATTCTTTTAGTAAAGGGCCACGTTTGCAGGTTCGATTGATATCCCGGGGATATTATGACAAGAAAGAGTCATTTTGAGCTATGAGCTTGTTCATTTTGTGAGACTGCTCTATTTATGAAATGGTGCTAAAGGATCAAGAGTTGATTGGTAAGTTAGACTACGTCATAGGCTTCTAGAAGGAAATAGTGATCAGTTAATAGAAATGAATCTAGCGATGGATAAGTGTGAAGATTTAACTACTTAGAGAGTTATCGATTGTTGCACCTAACTTAGAGCAGAAATGTGAATTTTGTAAATGTTGCTTTGGCTCAACAAGTTCTACGATTAATAGTGGATGTTAACTAATTCAAGTTGCGACTATATTTCAGAGGATTAATTGAGAATTTGTGAAATCGGTTTAAACAAGAGAAGTGAATTCACCAAAGGGCTTTGGCTATATATAATGAGTCAGTAAACTCATGAACCAAGATGGAAGAATGATTGTCTATTAAGGGATTTTTGACAAGGAAACTGGTATGGGCTATATGAGGACGTTGGTAGGAATTTATGTGTAGTATCAAGGATCTCCCTACAACTTATGGACCATTTTAAAGGTGGTTACAGGTTTTACATCGGCAATGATTAATTTTTTGGGATAAACAGGGTTAGTCAGGTACTTTCTTGTAGAAAGGCTTCGTGAAGAATGGTATATGTGATGCGTTTTGACTTAGAGGAACATTCAGTTTTGAGGTTCGAGTGGGTTTGAGTAATTCTCGGTTGATGATGATAAAAACAATCTTGAATGGAATATAGAAATTGAGGATGTAACTTAAAGGCATCTTGCTATCAGCTTCGAAGGATTAAGGTTCATAAGACTTAGATTTAGATCAGCATGCATGTTGACAACTAATTTTCACCGCATAAAACATATATTTTAATTCCCATATTTCCTGAGTCCAAGACGGGGTGAAGATGCCAATAGAAAATTAAAAATTAAAAAAACCCGAGAAAATGGCAAAAATTGACGTTTAATTATTGTTTTTCATAAAATTAACAATTTATGAGAAATTACGAGTTATTTACTTTCACAAATGTGATTTGAAAAGAAGATATGCATCCTGTTCTGTCTAGCTCAGGAAAATTGTCAATTTAAGACAACGTATGAATTACGGTACTCTTGATCACATTTTTTGTATTTTTTAAATATTGCTCGGAACTATGTCAATATTGGGTTCGTATCAAAGCTCGTATTTTAAAATGATGTATTATGGACTTTATTTTTATAAAATACGAACTTACGTGTTAGTTTTATATAAATACATAGTTTCATGAAAATTGGGTGTGTTCGTTTAAATTATGTACAAGGGGTCTTTTAAATTACGTTTTGAACTAAAAGGCGTCATTTTAAACTTTTGTAATAACTTCCCGGGGGGGG
>NC_081349.1:52222986-52241152 GCF_029784015.1 Lycium ferocissimum | reverse complement strand
AAAATCCGAAAATAAAACCGACCCCCCGCTTTTTTTAAATTTTTTTTTTAATTTTTTAAAAATATTTAAATAAAACCCCCGACGGACAACGAAACCGTTTTCCGTCGGTTCCACGGCCGCGTTTCGAAAATATTAAAAACCCGCCCGAGGTTAAAATGTGGGTTTTTTAAAAAAACCGGCGACGTGGTTTTTGCAAGGGTTTTTTTCCGTTTTTTAGTATGTTTTTTGGGGACAACAAGAGTTTTGGGATTACCCCTTGCACTTAAATTTCCTAATGATTCGATCTCTTGTTCTTGCGGTGCGGTTTTGCCATCTCGGCTTACTTATCGGTTGATGTAAGCGGTACTTTTCCTTTTGTGTTTTAGTTTTGTTTAACTAAATTCGTTAGAGCCCTTCAGTAGACTATTTTAGTAGTTAACACTTTTTGTGCCTCTTTTACGTTTTGGTTATGTAAATAAAAGTTTATGCCACTGACGTATACTTTTTGGTTTTGCAAACTTAAAAATGCTGCTCCGTAATCAACAGACATTTCTCCTTTTTTGGTTTTGTAAACTTAAAACTCCGTCTCCATCCGTACATTTCTCCTTTCATACTTGATTCCTTCCTATGATAATGTTCTCATTTTCAGACTTCAGTTTTGCCTATCCCAAAGATACTTGTTCAACAGTAATTTAATGCCATCAAAAGTAATGTGTTGTTTTATTTACCTATTATATAGGGTGTTTTGTCTAGTGTGAAGAAGCAACTGGATGATGAACGATCTACAATTGTTAATCAAGTAAAGGTATTGTTTTTTTTTTTTTTTTTTTTTTTTTTTTTGAGTTTGTTAATATGATATGTATACTTTGCATGTTGCATTTGTTGTTTTTATTTATTCTCATTTTCTTTATTCTTTTTTTATTTTTAATTTCCTTTTTTGTAGTCTTTGGATAGCCATTTCGAAGAATTTGATAAAAAAAATTTGTTGGTGCGATTACTGCTGTTGATAGCTTAGTTCGTGTACACGATGAAACCAAGTCATGTGTAGCAGCTTCTGAAAGTGCTAAAAGGACTTGTTTAAAAAGTAGACTTGACAGTTTGGAAAGTAGATTTGATTCTGTGATCCATTGTGTTGAAAGTTTAGTTCAACTGCATCACGAAAACAAATCGTGTGAAGCTTGTGCATCTAGTAAAAGACAGCCTGATTTAGGTTATGCAGTGAATGATGAGGTGAAGTTAGATGCACATCTTCAAAAAGATTTACAGGAATGTCTGGAGAATATGCTCTGTAAAGCAAGGTCTACGAGAAATGTGACCTCTCTCATGCTCGATATGCTTTGTGATGCTGCTGTTTCTTCATCAAGTCAATTGTCTCATAAAACTCAAACTCTTTCTCAGTTTGAAATGGAATTTGTGAAAGAAAATGAAGACCCGCAAAACAAGAAGCACTTAAAGAAATTTCTGCAATTAACGATGCTTTTGGACGCAGAGATTATGTGTTTTCTTCTAATGAAGCATCACAAAATGTAAAATGAAGTAGCAAATCGTTGAAGATTGTAGAAAACGTCCAAGATGCGAAGATGGAAACAAAGAATATGGTGGTTATCCTAATTGGAATTTGCTTACACCGAGCAATACCCCAGTTGAGAAACGGTTGAGTTTTGGGACTGATATACACTGTACTGTAGAAGAGTTAGGAAAGTGAATTGATATTTTTGTTGTTTTTTTGTGTTGACAATACTGTAAACATATTTGTGTTTTTATTTAAGGCAATTGTTATATTATTATTTTCCCCCCTTTTTGAATGATGTATATGTATTTTGGTTTTTCATTTCTATACATATAATGAAGTTGCACTTTCTCAAGCTTACTCTATTGTAGTCTGCCTTAACCGGCAGAGTTTGGGTTTTGAGTTCTATCCGTGTATAGAAGTGCGTGCATGTGATTCAAGTTATGCGTCAAAACCTCAGTTACTATTGCCACTCTACCTAAGCTCTAAAACCGTACACACCACCCACTTCACCTTTTTGTGTATTATTTTGTTTTTCTTATGAAAAAGAAATTTTGCCTCCTCCGGCATGCTTTTGCCCTTTGTGAACAGAAGTTATGCCCCTTCCAGAATACTTCTAAATTAGGAGTAACTGTTTTTTCTAAAAACAGAAAAGATAATGAAAAAATGACTCTTGTTCCAAATATATAGAATAGGTGCTACGGTTACTTCCAATTCAAAATATATTAATTGTTTTGTTAAAAAAAAGGGAAGAAAAACTGAAAAACTCTTTGTATGTTTATCAATAGTTGCAACAGTTACTCTAATTCAAATTCCAGTAACTGTTTTTGGTTTTAAAAAAAAAACTGCAAAACTTCCTGTATCCTCATCTATTGAAATCCAAAGAGCTTAATATGCAAGGTCAAGCCACATGAGCTTGCCACCTCCCATTACTTTTTTCCCTTTGTGAACGAAGTTCGCCATTTTCTCGACATACTTCTTAATTGGGAGTAACTGTTTTTTCTAAAAATAAATTGATAATGAAAAAGTGACTCTTGTTCCAAATGTCTCGAATAGGTGCTACAGTTACTTCCAATTCAAAATGTATTAATTGTTTTGTTTAAAAAAAAAAAGGAAAAAAAGCGCAAAACTCTTTGTATTTTCGTCAATAGTTGCAACAAATGCTTACCCCAATTCAAATTTCAAGAATCGATTTTGGTTTTTTTTAAAAAAAAAAAAAAAACTGCAAAACTTCCTATATCCTCATCCAATTGAAATCCAATCGGCTCAACAATTATTCTAATTTCAAATGGACTAATTTAAACTTCTATATAAAGCAACACAACTTGCAAATTTTATGCCTACAATGGCAAACTTGTGTTTTTATCACACATACATTATGCCTCCTTCGGCATAAGTACGCGCACGGGTAAGCACGTGGGCAGTTTTTAAAATATTTTGCAATATATATTTGCTCGCTCATTTATTTTACTTTTTATTTTCATTTATTCATTTTGCAATTGAAGAAGGCGAGTTTGTTTGTGACGTTTCCTATATCATCTTAATTAGTTTTTAGATTGATTTCTCTTAGTGGAGTTCGAATTACACCTGTAAGTTATCAGTTACTGTGTTAATACTTATGGCTAAGTTATTTCCTTCAATTGTTGGTGTCTGTATTTTTTTTTTTTTTTTTTTTTTTATTTTATTTTAATAGGGTTTTCAGGTTTTTTTTTTTTTCTTCTTTTACTTTTTTCTTAATGCATTGTGTTAATCTTGTTTTTGGTAATGTTTTTATATGTTTTTTTTCCTTTTATTCTTATTTTTTTCCTGATTGAATTTTCTGTTTTGTTCATGTCAGTATGCTAAATCATGAAACGTCAATTTGGACAAGTTGCTGACTATTATATTCCTCCGGAACACTAGAAAGACACACGCATTAGTGTTGTATGAAGAGGGGACAAAAAGTTTGTTAGATTTGTTGAGAAATTTCTTACAAAAGAACAGTTGGTAATTTTGAAGAATCGTCCTTTTGGGAAATTTATGGAGTTGCGTAATTTAAAAATGGTGGGTATCTTGGTGAATTTTATGTTGTTGTCGGAAGTTCGTTATTCTGAACCCAATGAAATGCATTTTAATATAGAAGATAAACTTGTGAGATTTACAAACCAATCATTTAAGAGAGTCATTGGGTTATCAATTACTGAACCTCCTAGGTCTTTCTATGTTAAATATAACAAAGCCAATGGCAGTCGTCTTTTGAGAAGATATTTTGCTGTTGTAGATGGTAAAAAGAATCTGAAAATGAGAGATTTGAAGAATGTGATGAGTACTGAAAATGTAGATTTTGAAGATGACATTGATGCGGTGATATTAGTAAAGGTATATATTCTGGGTCGTGTATTATTGGGGGGTAGGGAAGGTATTGTGGGAGTATATTTATATATAGAGGATATTGAATTGTTTGAGCAGTTTAATTGGGGGTGATTGTGTTTTGTTGAACACACGAGGTGTATCAAATCTATATATAAGCAAGGGATAACCAGACATACCAATGATTATGGTGTTGTTGGTTTTGTTCATGGCTTTATCATTTGGGTTTGCTCTAGGTTCAATGACTATCACAAACAATATGTTGATGTTGTTGGCGATTGTCTTAAACCTCTGATGTTGTCGTATTTCAAAGAATGGAAAATCTCCACAATTCAATGATGTGAAGAAATTGCTTGTATCTTAAGATTACATGAGAAAGGTAATGGTGTTTATTGCCCTTTACTTTTCGTGTCAACTTTTAATGTGGTTTTCTTTTTCTGTTGCTTTTATGTTTTGACATAGTTATTATTTATTGTTGTATGGATTTTATTTCAATAGCGAGGTAAAGGGGTGGTTGATGAATCTCAGGACAATTCAAGTGTTGATAGAAGTGAATCTGAAAATGCCAATGTTGATGGCAAACCCCCTCAAAGCTCTTCTCTAGAGCGTCGCATTGAGGTAATTCTCATGGTTCCTCTCTGTTTTCCGCTAAAAGTTTTGTTCTCTTTTTTCTTCATGAGTTTAACACTTTGCTGTATTTTTTTTCCACAGTTCCTAGAAAATGTTTGTGATGTTAAATTGGATAGGATTTTGAATAATCAACAAGAGGAGAAGGATCCATTGATGAATAGTCGATTTCTCGCTTGCCAGCAAGGTGGTTAAACTTTGAATCCCAACCGGTGGCCGATGCTGAAAATGTTCGTCGATATGTTGATTGTCGTCGTCATGTTGAAAAGGGTAGAGGCAAGAGCACAAGATCTGTTCGTAAAAGTCCCGCTGTAAAAAAGAACACTAAACAAGCCAGGTCTCGTAAAAATGTTGAGCAATTCTCTGTTGGGCAACGAAGAAGATCATTGCGGTCTTATGTTGGTGAGGATACAGTTGATATTGTACGGTCATTTGGCTCAGTTGGTAGTGATCCTGGAACTGCCACGAGAGACGAGGGGGCCAACTCGATTGGTCTTAATTTGTGTCGTCAGGTTGAAAACGGTAGAGGCAAGAGCACAAGATTTGTTCGTAAAAGTCCCGCTGTTAAAAAGAACACTAAACAAACTAGGTCTCGTAAAAATGTTGAGCAATCTTCCGCTAGGCAATGAAGAAGATCGTTGTGGTCTTATGTTGGTGAAGATACTGCTGATATTGTATAGTCATTTGGCCCAGTTAGTGGTGATCCTGGAACTGCCACGAGAGACGAGGGGGCCAACTCGATTTGTGTTGATTTGTCTAATGTTGAGGAATTCAGATGGAAGATATGCAAGTCGTTTCTACTGAAAGAACCCTTGATGATGGGGTTGGGAGGCAAAATCCGATTTTACAAGAGAAGAAAATTACGCAAAACATTTGGAAGCTCCTCTCCAGTTTTACAAGATGCAGATGCTTCTCTTAATCCATGGCTTCTGGATGGTCCTCAATCTACAAATATGGCAGCTGACAGGGACATGACATTTGAAGATGTTTTTGGAGAAGTCCAAGCAAATGTGACAGATCCTATGGAGACGTATTTTGAACAAGTTCAATCTCCAATTAGAGATACAACGACAAAAGAGGAGGCTGCGGTGGTGTCTGATCATCTCGAACAAGATTTATCTCCTGCCAGAGATGATACGATAGAAGAGGATGATGCATTGGCATCGAAAGATGCGCCTGAAACAAGTTATGTACCAGCTCCTAATGAAAAGGCATTTGAACAAACTGAATCTCATGTCAGAGATGATACAATAGAAGAGGGTGATTCATTGGCGTCGCCTCATCATGATGAATCCATTATATCTCAAGTCGAAGGAAATGCAACTGAAAATGTTGAGGCTGAATTGCCTTCGGTAAACTTACAGTATACTTTGTCCTTTTATAAACCTAAGTTGCCCGGTACACTTTTCTGGTAGTTAACACTTTGTGTGCTCTTTTTTGTTTTGCTTATGCAAATGATGGTTATGCCCCTCCTGGCATACTTTCCCCTTTTATTGCAAACTCATGTTCTGCCTCCTCCGGCATACTCCCCCTTTTTGCAAAGTTATATTCTGCCCACACCGGCATACTTTATTTTTTCAAACTTAAGTCTTGCCCCTTCCGGCGTACTTTTCCCTTTTTCAAACATAAGGTTTGCCCCTTCCGGCATATTGTTCAAAACTTGTTGATAACTTTTCCTTTTTGCAAACCCTGCCTCTTTTGGCATTATTTGCAATCTTTTACCACTTGCAGAACTTGTTAATTTTTTATTTTATTTTTTTGCTTCAATGATAGATGTTGTGTTTTTCAATTTATTAATTTATGTAGGTTGTTATGGAGAAACAATTGGACGATGAATAGTTTTCTAACGTCAATCATAAAGAAACCAATGTATCTCTACCTAAAGGAGATATGCCTAAAAATGTTGAGCAAACAACACATGTAAATCTTGAGCATACAACACACAAACACCTGAAGCTCAAGTTTCTAACGAGGGTGATGAACGCGCTATTGTTTCTCATATTGGTGCTATGCTCGAGCCTATTAAAAAGGTTGAGCCGTTGAGGAGTGAACATGCCAATGCAGACCCGGTTCAAGTTAGTACTCTGAGGGAGTCTACTATTTTTTATGGCAAGACTGATAACTCTCAAGGAATGGAGGACAATTTTCGTTATGTGTCCTTTGAAGATATTATAAATGGTGCTTCATCGACTGTCAAAGAGAGTTCTGTTATTCAAACCCCTGCTATTGCTGAAGAAGAACTTGTTGTTGAAGTGGCGGAAATGCTATCTTCCATGAAGACAAGGCACCAGAGAAAAAAGAAAGCAGTGGGTGATACCCTAGGACCCAGTTGGATGCTATATTCTACCCGTAATGATCTTCCTGTTGGGTCACGGAAGGATGAAAATGACTGGAGTGAATAGTATACAAGGATGTTCCCATTCCATTACGTCAATGTCACAACCCCACTTACGGGCCATGCGAGCACCTACCATATTACTAACTAGTAGGAGAACCCTTACCAACCAACCCAATATTCAGCCAGTTTTATAATTAACAATTTCTTAAGGATCACAATATTTAAAAGTAAAAACTCATACAGACTCTGTTTTAGATACAAGAAAACTAAAAAATTCTCAGGATTTAGTCTAGACAAGTAGAAGAGCTCCTATTACACAAGGATAAACAAAAATAAATAACCCAGCCTCTGCCTGGAATGAGATGAGCGAGACTGTAGGAGGATGCCCGGTAATCCACACGAAGAAACTTCAACTTAAACCTGCAACATACCTATACCCAAAAAGGATATAGCAAGAGTAGTATCAGTACACCACACGTAGTGGTAAGCATCATAGGTCGACTAATATTAGTTCACGCAACACAATATAAAGTCAATAAGATAAGCAGATAAGTCAACGACCCTCAAGACTCCCAATTGTTTCCACTTCCCTCATCCCATAATAATACCGACTATCTGACTAGTCATCTAAGGTCCCATTCCCATTTCCCTTAAGCCAATTAATGAAGTCTCATCTCCTTATTACACTAACATGTAATTTCTAACTTCTAGCCATAGAGCTTTCCTATCTAGTTCACTTACTAGTATATGACGCACCCATGGGACGAACTTACCACTTAGAAATCTGTGCTTACACTTGCCTTCATAATGATCACCCCTCACATAACTTCAACAAAATCATAAGAGACATACAAGGCAAAATAAAAGACTGACAAAGACACGAATATAAGAACATAGCAATATGAAATGTAATGCAAGGGCCCAATCACGCTATACATACATGCTAACTGATGTCATTGCTCAGTAGTCATGACCTGCAGAGGACCCATGGTGTCTATGTACTACTCGTTCCGGATACTCATCGGACCCGAGCCATAAATCCTCCGCTCCGAAAAGAACTTCAGACGCGGATCCACATCATACAAATATACTTACCTTTACATTACTGCCAATGATTGGCTGTCACATAGTACCTCGTTCTACCCAACTCGGCCATACGACCGGATAACAAAACTGGCACGTACTCAGACTATCTGATCCATATATTACCTCATGACCACATGCAATGATGACAATGAATGAAAACAATGTCATGAATTATGCCCTTGATGGGCGTAGCACTAGTATGCTTTCCTTCAATCCTCCCAATAAAATCCTTTTTGTTAACAAAAAGAATAACAACCATATGAATATTTCTATATCCTTGAAAATAACTTACGAAAATCAAATATACCTAGGATTACATATTCTGAATAACGAAATACCCCTTTTTAACCACGACAAATAATCACTTCCTATCCCGTAACGCATAAGTCTCACGATAGTAGCACTCAACACTCAATCAAATACTCGTCGTTACCCTAGTTACTATCTTCATATAGCTTTCGTTAAATTGCGAATTTATCCATCTAAACTCCGTGTCCGAAGACCTAATCATGCAATCTCCCATCAACTCTAAACGTATATATGATTCACTAATTAAAGTCTAACTCAAGTAAACTGTAACCTACCTCGATGACAAACAGCTATTTGAATTTTCATAAATTACTCGCCCTCCTAGCCCTTATCCGAATCCATGAGAGATGATAGTTGTAGGAAAGGATGTGGAGAATGTTCGAAAAGCCTCTTCTCTTGGCGTCAAGGGTTTTTCTTCTTGTGAAAACCTAATAGCAGCCTTAGAGGGTCTTTTATGAAAAAGAAGGGTGAAATATAAACTGAGTATAAAAAAAGCGCCTACTGGCCCGCCAGCGGACGTAGCCTCGCTATAGCGGTACCGCTGCGGCGGTCCCTTGGCCGTTATAGCGGGCCATTTTCTGCCCTGGGCCCATAGCTTTTAACTCTTCTCGAAATTGATTTTTCCCACTATTAAACCTTTAAACCCCGCATGGGGCTTACTATTTAAAATCATAGACCTATATTGGGCACGGGTTTGTGAAGTATTAAATAACGACCAGGCGGGTCATTACACAAGATACAATTAAACCACCGTTCATCCCCAAACGGCGTAGGGTGAGGTAATGGTCACGCTCCTGGACCTTACACCATAGGAGATAGGATTTTGAGTTATCGTCACGGAGGGAAAAATTTCAACAACGGAGGAAAAGATGCAGTCTGCTACAGCGGTTAGATAACCGCTGTAGCGGTAAATCCACCGCCGCAGCGGTCATCGACCAGTTTTAAATAAACTGGGGTGAATTCAGTTCACCCCTTCCACTTCCCATTCTTTCCCCATAACTGAAACCCACTCCCCTCCAACGAAAATTTCTCCCCCTATTCAACTACTTAGACCCCTCATCTCCCTCCCCACTCCCCGTTTAACCACACTACCTCCTCCATTTCTCAAAACACTACTTATATTCTAATGAAAAATGAAGAATCTCTCTGCACCCCAAGGCTTATTTTTGTGGCAAAGCTTACAGATCTCTTGCTATTCCAAGGTATGTACTCCTTTCCATTGTCCTACAACTTGGTTATGTTCTTCTATTTTGAAATTTCTATGCCTGAGTTGCTAGATTAGATAAAAATTTAGGTTCTTAAACAAAGGTTTTTGATTTCTTGGGGTGGGAAGTTCTTGGATCATAGAGGGTTAATTTGTCATTCATACTGCTATAGCATCACATTAGATTAAAAATCTACTTTAAATGGGGTAGTTCATATTGGGTGGGGATGTTTTGTAGTCGTGCAATTTTTTGATGTTCTTGCTCAAACTTTTGGTGCCCACTGTAGTTGGAATAGGGTGTTATAGGTTTTAAAAGTCATGCATCCTATCATAGTACTTGATCTTTGATAATAATGGGGAAACTATGGTAAAAATTTGGGTTTTCTAAAAGTTAGGTTTGGGAGGGTTTCGTACTAGGGAAGACGCGTTCGCGGCGGTCCTCCCGTCGCTACGGTGGTCATTGCGGCGATGGTAGTCCCCGGAGCGGACTGTCTGTTGGGAGGTACCCACTGTAGTGGCCCCCTGCTCGCTATAGCGAACCCGCTACAGCAACGAGGCAACGCCATGGCGGATCCTTGTCTGCTGTAGCGGCCCTTGGGTCGCTATGGCGGCTTCGGTGCAGCGGTGGAATAACCACTGCAGCGAATCTGCCTGAGGAAGAAATTAAAATTCCAAGTTTTCAACTACTTCATGCATGCCCTATCACTGTTAAATCTTAGTGTCACTTTATTCTAACTCGGTCTTCCCTTTTCAGGATAACTCTCTCATTCTGCTATGGCGAATCCATAACAATAACAACAATAACAACAAGAACAACAACCACAACAACAACAACCATCTGCTCCCCTCCCCCCTCCCCCTCCCCCCCTCCCCGCGCATATGTTAGGTTCTACCCCACTTGCCGGAGGGCGTTACATGAAACGACGGACTAAGGGCGTTCTCATAAGCGGGCCTTTTTTATGGACCGGGTGGAGGAGCTGGCCCCGGAGTTCTATCAGCTTCTACATCGCATTGGTTAGGGTTCGCTAGTCGAGAAGTCGAGGAATGTTAACTGCAACTGGGTTAGGTAATTCTATGTTATGCTCCCTACCGTTGATTGGACTTATCCAGAGCCGAAGATTACTATCAGAGGGGTCAACATAAAGGTGGGTAATGAGGCTATTAATGTTGTTCATGGGTTGCCCAACCCTTCACAGGTTGAGCTTCGGGCCAAGGACCATGAGGGGAACGGACCGTGGTTAGTGAGAAAGCTAGTGAAAGAGTACAAAGTTAAGAAGGCTATCTGGGGTGTCACCAGTTCTACTATTAAAAGCTGTCACTTTACTCTAGAGGCTCGGAGGTGGCTGAACCTCGTTGCTCGATGGGTTCGCCCTTCGAGAAATACTACTGATGTCACTTACCCCCGAGCCTTTGTGGTTGCTTGCATTTTGGATGGCGTGCCCGTGAATGTAGGGATACAAGTGATCGAGGAGTGGTGAAGTTTTATGGCCAGAGGTATTTGAGTTTGATGTTCCTCACGATTACCCACCTATGTCGTAATGTTAAGGGTGCCCTTGGAGCCTGGTGACCGCTATGTTGAGTGTGATGTCCCTTTTGACCCATTGAAGGTCAAGGGAACATAGGGCAAGGGCAAGCGGAGGAGGGTCGACTCGGACGATGAGGAGGGGAGGACAGCGATAGCCATCAGGACAGTGATGGGAGTGGTCACTCACAGGCCCCGGGTACCTTGGAGCGCATGGAGGCAGAAATAGCCGCGGTGAAGGAGGCCATGATAGGGTTTGCACGGCCTTCCATGGAGGCTGGGTAGTCTAGTGGCGCTGTTGGGGCGGGCTATTTCACTACTGATCAGATGAAGAGTTATATAGATGCCCAGACCAAGATGGGGGATGCTGTGGATGCCTTGCAGGGCGCCTATAGATCTTTGGCCCAGGCCCATATGGATCTCCGGGAGGACTTGGACCGGGAGAAGAAGAAAAATGGGGCTAGGGACAAGTTGTTCGTGAGAATATGGAAAGGTGTCAAAAGCCTTTTGAAGGCCCTACTGTCCCGAAGGCAAAGCATCCCAAGGTGACCATCAGAGATGCCCCCCAGTTCTCTTTCCTTAGCGCGTCCGGACTCGGCAGCGAGTGTAGCGGACGTTGGGAATTCTATGTTTAACCGGCTCGCATATACCTCGCTAAAAGGAGGGAGGTGCCCCGGGAAGTACGGTTGTGAATCATATCAGGAAAGTCGGAAAAACCCTCCAACCACTTAATGATGCTCTAAAGGATATATTTTTGAGTCGCCACCTAATTTTTAGGAAATTAGGAAAATCAGTTCGAAAAGGGTTCATTTAAAATAGTTATTTTTACGACTATCCTAAAAGAAACCTAATCTATCAAAGTCTGGGTAAGGGTTCTGGTGGTCCCCCGGGGAAGATGTTAGGCACCCCAGTATTAAGGATCCGCTCAATCGTGGTTTACCTAGGGTTTTAATAGTACCTTATGATTATAAATCATTTTTGACAAAAATTGTTTAAATCTAGATTTCTGCAATAAAAGGGTGTCATTTACATGCAAGAAACATATAATTTTTAAGAAATCGTCGAAGTATAATGTTGCTCAAAATTGAGCGTGGGTGTCGGACTTGAACACCTAGGCTAATACCCGAAGGTTCTTAGCCTAGGTAGGACTCCACATAACTCTACCCAAAAGGTTTTTTGAAAAAAGAGGCATTTTAAGTTTATGAAAGTAGTTTTATGAAAATAGTTTTAGGCATACTGTCATATATATACACCATAATTGATTATACTAAGTTATTTTTTTAGTCTACTAATTATATTCTATACTTAGCCAAATTTTAATCCATTTTTTGTGCAAGTTTTATACGCATTTTCACAAGTTTCAAACATCCAGAATCGGTCCGTAAGTTTCAAAAACAGTCTAGAACGGTCCCAGGCAGTATCAATCCCCAAAGTTTCAATAATGTCAATTTAGTCTGGCAATTTCCCAAATATAGCGTTTTAAGTCCAAAACCAGTTTCAGTCCGTTTTTATCCAATTTTTTACACATGTTCGAATTAGTTTAAAAAAATCAACTTGACAACTCTAAATTATGTGACAATCATATAAGGGTTCCAATATCTTAAATTCAAAGTCACAAATATGAATTTAAATTGCACAAAGTAAATAGTAAGGGTTTTGGGCCAACTTCTTCCGTTCATATCTCGATAAGAAAGGATGCTCATTTTTCTTAAAATCTTTTATTCTTCTAGCAGAACTTTAGGAAAAAATTTTGTGCGATGACTTTCTTCTAAAAATATATGCATATGTATTTTGAAAAATAATATTTTATGTACGCCTTTTTAATGTCATGACATTGGTTACTCAACAAAGTCTTCCACCTCTTTCCTCCTTGATCTCGACTTGTGAAATTTTCGAATTCCTTTCTAAAATTTTGCCCCAATTTGTGTACGTTTTTGTACCGACTTGAGTCTCGCTATGTCGAAGGAATTTTTGAGACCCTCTCAAAAATTTTGCCCCAGTGTAAGTGTGCACTTTGTCATTTCTTGATTTCACCGTGCTTGAGGAATTTTTGAGATCCTTCTCAAAAATTCTGCCCCAGTTCCTTGTGGGGTTACCTTTATTATTCTCTTGCTGAATCATTTCTGAAGTTTCCTAAGGTTTATTGGGAATTTTTTTTGGAATGACCGAGCTCAGGAGAGCGCCTACGTATCTCGTTTCAGGAATCAGGTCGAAACGTAGTTCAGGGCAAACATATTCGAATTTTCTTTGGGAGAGACCGAACTCAAACGAGCGCCTATGTATCCTAAGTGGGAATCAGGTCATAACGTAGTTCAGAATACATAATTTTGTATTTTTTGGTTAAGGCGACCGAGCTTGAAAAACGCCTACATATCCCCTTATAAGTACGGGGAATCGGTCCTTGCGTAGTTCGTACATAATTTTGGATTTGGTTTTCTAATAGAAATGCAAAATTACACATAAAGGGAATGCAACCAAAGAATACCAAAATTATGGAAACTCTGAATCCTCGCAGTCATCTTCTTCTACACACGTAATATCTTGTGATGCCATCTAAATTTATCGCTTTTGGCCACTCTTGACCATCCATTTCAGCAAGCACTATGGCTCCTCCTGATAGCACTTTTCGTACCATATAGGGCCCTTGCCAGTTTGGTGCGAATTTCCCTTTGTATTCTTCTTGATTAGGGAATATTCGTTTGAGTACCAATTGCCCAATTTGAAACACCCTAGTTCTCACATGCTTGTTGAAAGCATGCGCCATTCTTTACTGGTACAGTTGACCATGGCAAACAGCGATCATCCTCTTTTCATCTATTAGAGCTAGCTGCTCATACCTTTTACGGATCCACTCCGCATCGTCCAACTCAGCTTCTTGTATTATCCGAAGTGAAGGGATTTCTACTTCGGCTGGTATCACTGCTTCGGTGCCATACACCAACAGGTATGAAATAGCTTCAGTCGAGGTCCTGGCCGTAGTGCGGTATCCCAGCAATGCATAAGGCAATTGTTCATGCCAATTTTTATAGTTATCAATCATCTTTCGGAGGATTTTCTTGATGTTTTTGTTGGCGGCTTCTACAGGCCCATTCATTGGTGGTCGATATGCGATTGAATTTCGATGGGTAATCTGGAACTGTGCACATATGTCTCTCATCAAGTGGCTATTCAGGTTAGCCCCATTATCTGTTATGATTGATTCTGGGAGGCCAAATCGGCATATGATGTTGCGCACAAAATCCGTGACCACTTTCTTTGTCACTGATGAATAAGATGCTGCTTCTACCCACTTGGTGAAGTAGTCTATGGCAACCAAGATGAAACGATGTTTGTTTGACGCGGCTAGCTCAATTGGTCCTATGACATCCGTGCCCCAAGCGACGAATGGCCAAGGTGATGTCATAGCATTCAGTTCTATTGGAGGGACTTTTATCAAGTCTCCATGAATCTGGCACTTGTGGCACTTTTGGACAAATATGCTGCAGTCATTTTCCATGGTCATCCAGTAATAACCTATTCTCAAAATTTTCTTTGCTAGCACAAACCCATTCATGTGAGGCCCGCAGGTTCCAGCATGCACTTCTTCAATCAATTTTGTGGCTTTAGAAGAATCAACACACCTAAGCAATCCCAAATGCGAGTTCTTTTGTAAAGGACATTCTTCGTAAGGAAAAAGCCATTTGCCAATTTCCTGATAGTCCTCTTCTGATTCAAGGTGATTCCTTTGGGATATTCTCCTTTCTCCAAGAACATTTTAATGTCAACATACCAAGGCTTTCCATTAGTCTCAGCTTCTACAAAATCACAGTGGCCTGGCTGATCTTTAATTTTGATTTTGATAGGATCAATGTATCTACTGTCGGGATGCTGGATCATGGATGCTATTGTTGCCAATGCGTTGGCGGATTCATTTTGAGTTCTAGGTATATGTTTAAACTTGACTTCTTGGAAACGATCTGCCAATCTTTACACAAGTCCGACGTATGGTATGATCTTTTTATTTTTGGTGGCCCACTCTCCTCGAACTTGGTGGATTAGCAAATTCGAGTTGCCAATTACTTGAAGATCTTTCATATTAATGTCGAGAGCTAAACGTAGACCCAAGACACAGGCTTCATATTCAGCCATGTTGTTAGTGCAATTGAAACTTAATTTGGCCGCCACTGGATAATATTGGCCTGAGTCTGAAACCAAGACGGCTCCGATTCCTGATCCCTTAAAATTGACTGCTCCATCAACATATACTTTCCATCCTGATTCGTCTTCACCTTCAATTGTCATTATTTCTTCATCCGGGAAGTAAGTCCACCGTAAAGGTCTTTGGATTGTCATCTACGGGCTCCCTGCCAATAGGTACGCAATGCCTACCCTTTGACTCCTTTTATGCGACGTCTTGGATGTCAAACTCACTTAAAAGCATTTGCCATTTGGCCAGTTTCCTTATGGGCATGGGTTGGCGAAAGATGTACCTTAGTGGATCCATTCTTGAAATCAGATGAGTCATGTAGGCAGCCATATAATGTCTCAACTTCTAAGATACCCAGGTTAGGGCGCAACATATCTTTTCCACCAAAGAGTATCTGGATTCGCAATGTGTGAACTTTTTACTGATGTAATAGATGGCTCTCTCTTTCTTGCCTGTCTCGTTATTTTATGCTAACATGCATCCGAAAGCATTTTTTGACACTGACATGTATAGCAGCAAAGGACTTACCGGCCTTGGCGGAACCAAAACAGGTGGATTTGACAGGTATCTTTTGATTGTGTCAAAGGCTTTTTGACAGTCTTCCTTCCGTTTGGTTGGAGCATCTTTCTTGAGAAGCTTGAGGATTGGTTCTATGATCACTGTGGACTGCGCAATGAAGCGTCCGATGTAATTTAATCTTCCTAAGAAGCTCATGACCTCTTTCTTTGTTCTAAGCGGTGGTAGTTCTTGGATTGCTTTGATCTTGGTGTGATCCAACTAGATACCCCCGACGACTGACTATAAACCCTAGTAAATTTCCAGCGGGCACTCCAAATGCACATTTTGCAGGATTCAACTTCAAATCGTACTTGCAGAGTCTGTCAAAGAATCTTCGTAGATGTACGAGGTGGTCCTCACCTATTCGGGATTTGATGACGACGTCATCCACATACACCTCAATTTCTTTGTGCATCATATCATGAAAGACGGCGATCATTGCCCTCATGTAAGTAGCGCCGGCATTCTTGAATCTGAAAGGCATCACCCGGTATATCATTACTTCCCACGGTGTGATGAATGCCGTCTTTTGAGCATCTTCTTCATCCATCAATAACTGATGATAGCCTGCGTATCAATCCACAAAAGATTGCGAGAAATGAACCACTCCATAGTCATGCCTGATAGACTTTGACTAAACAACCTCATAAGCAGGGCTTTATTTCCGCCACTTCCAACCAGCTGGTCGTAGTAAGCCCTTAAGTGGTCTCTGGGTTGCCCGACCCGTTGAAGTGATCGAATTTGGGAATTTTAAAGCCTTTAGGAAGACCTAAGTCTGGATGGATGCACAGGTCAGAGTATCTCAACCTTTCTTTCTTCTTAGAACCATGCTCCAGCTCGGCAATTTTCTTCCCCATCTCCTTCTCTATTTTGTCTATTCTTGCTTCGAAGAACATTTCCATGTTTTCCAATTCTGGTGAGAAGTCAATATGGGTGACATTATCTTGAAAAGTGACATTTAGTTGTACGGGATAGGTCACTGAAACTACTGTTGCCCGAGGGGCTTGATAAGCATTTGCGTTTGTAGTGCGAGCTGGAGTTTGAAAAGTCGGGGTATGGTGGGAGAAGCTCCCCACATGGGTGGTATTTCAGCATAGTGGAGTCTGGAAGGTGGCCCTAGTTTGGGCTTGAGGAACGTTATCGGGAATTGGTAAATCCAGATTTGAGAAAGTGGGTGGAGGTCTCCTAGCCTCAGTATTAGCGGTATTTTCTTTCTCGGCCCTCAGGCGGTCCGCTTCTGTCACACCGCAATTTTCGATAGGGCATGACGGGCACCCGACCCTTACTTAGGGCCGAGCGAACCCACAGACTCTCGTAATCCACATAACCATACTGGGCCCACAAAACATAACATAAGCACATAAGGAAAACCCTCTTTTTTTTCGACAAATCAAACATGCTTTTCATCTTTTTCAAATCAAATAAAACCTGTAACCATAACAAATGCGTAAACACATGAAATTCATAACACAATGCATAATGACACGGCGGCTTACATAGCGCTTACAAAAGCAGTAACCGACATATCATACACTCGACAACATTGTCTGCAAAGTCTCTACCAACATCTCAGATACCATACAAGCACTCGGACTCGGCGGCATTCGGGAAGAAATGGAACTCGCCAATCCGGTGGAACATCTTACTTGCTAACATCACCTACTCATCCGTGGGTACTGCGTGGCATGAAACGCGACCCCCGAAGAAAGGGGTCGGTACAAAATATGTACCGAGCATGTAAAGCATAGCATACATCAATCGAGGCCTTAACCGAAGTAAGAAATACAAAAAGTGAGCACAATAACCGGAATACCAAAGGCTTGTATACGAAACACAAATCGTGCCGGCCCATAACGTGGGACCGAGTGACATACGCAAATAATCATCATACTCATACCGAAACACATCATAACTTTTTGTCATATGAGATAACATTAACCGATGTGGGATTTGCCTAAACCAATGTGGGATTTGCCTAAACCAGTGTGGGATTTGCCTAGACCAATGTGGAATTTTGCCTCATCATTGGGTTTGCCCCACCATTGGGTTTGCCCCACCATCGGTGAACAAACTCATCGTATCATCATACATCATCACATATCATATGCGGTCCAAAGTGGGACCCGGCGGACAGAACGTGGTCGCCACCCTATCTGGCGCCACAACACGGCGTAAGATAACACGAAGTTTCAAATCTCCGTACAACCCCGAACATAACACACCATCACAACATATCATAAGCCATATCACGACGCAACTCCATAAACGGAACCCGGCCACGGCGAGGTCTCGGGAACCGTAACACGGCATAACACCGAGTATATCATAGTGCGCACGATCATATACCGCCGGATGCGGTGAAAGAGGTAACACGAACGCACGAGCGGTGATCGTAAGTAACCACACGCATATCGACATCATCACGGACTCAACCGAATGATCAAAACGAACCCTCTTTTTGAAAATCCAAAATCATAGTCAAATCAAGTTTTCTCCCG
>NC_081349.1:52185373-52222886 GCF_029784015.1 Lycium ferocissimum | reverse complement strand
CCGTGGAATGCCAGCTTGTATTGTTCTCTCAAGTACACATGGATGAAGGCCGTACAAGTCTTATACGGTCCGTGAAAAGTTGTACGGGCCGTATAAGTACCGCCTGGGACTTAAGTGCAAATTCTGTAATTGTACGTTTTGAAACCTATAAATAGTCCATTGTAGGGTTTTAATTGTTATCAGTTATTATATTTTTAGCTCTTGACTTAGAATATAAAATACTCTCTAGTTTTTGAAGGTTCAAACATCAATTCAAGTATTATCAATTCTCTCGTTCTTCCATAAGTAAGCAATTATGAATTCTTCAATTTCTTATTTCTTGTTCTTTGTCATGAGTAGCTAAATTTCCTTACTAGGGTTGTGAACCCAATGATGGGTGTTTTGTGATTGGGTTTGTGATTGATATATACATAATGGATTATTAGGGTTTATTTATTCTTCATTCTTCATTCATAATTAATGGTTGCAAACATTGATTAAAGCCATAAACCTTGATTTATTTGGGAAAATAATTAAGGTTGGTAAGAATAAATAACAAGGACTCAAAGCTTTAAACTTTGTTTAATAGGTTCACTTAGGAATAAGACGAATCTACTTGGCATAGTTAATCGTTCTTCATAGTTACTTTCTTATATTTGGGAAAATCATAGAAAGAGGTAATCTTTATTTGTTGGTAAATAGTAGAAATTCATATAGAGATTAAGTGCATTCATATAATGATCCATTAGAAGTATATCAAGATCAATACCCATGATCATACACTCTATCTAACGGGGACACAACCTTAGTTTCTTTACCATAAATTTCCACCAAAGCAAGTAGATAGCAATTAGTCATAGAAAAACCAACTTTTACCAAAATCATCGGATTAAGACATTAGACCTAAATTTAGCATCCTACGACTTTAGTAACCTTTTCACACCATATTCCCTGTGGGATTCGGCCCCAACCTTGTTGGGTTACTATATTTGACAACGTCCGCATTATACCATTAATAGGTGTAATTTGAGCGTATCAATGAGCTAGGGTGGTTTTACGGGAAGGAGTTTTGGAAATCCTTATAATTTGGAGGTCAGAGTTATATTTTCCAGATGAGACCGTATTCATGGTAGTGGGTTATGTGTAAGTATTACTAATTGGAATATTAAGGCTTGGGAATAGTTGTGCAAGGTTGAGTGCAGGGATTGCAAGAGCTGACACTTTCGGAACTGTTAAAGGCGTGTCAAGATGCTACAGTAGGAGATTCGACGGTTAAGTGTATTAATTGAGACCGCATGTTATTGTTGAAGTGATCAGAGTTGTGAGCGAGTTAAGAGGAAGCATGAGACGAATTTGGTGTTTTTTTAGAGTTCATGAGATTCGGTCAGATTTGCGTATCGGGGTGAAACTTGAGAAACATGAAGATATCAATCCTAAGGTATAGTTTTTCGCTACTACGTTAATGACTGGATGGAATTCAGCCTTTTGAGTCTGAGGGACGGACATGATTGACTATGCATGAGAAATGGACTAGAATTGGTTGCCACAAATGTGTGATAGGACTGTGTTTGGTTTCGGAAAGATTGGAGTCATTTCGATTGGGCTATGGTTGTGTCTATACCTAAAGGATTGTGTTGTTTGGGGGAAATGTTTGTGGGACCTATTGATCACGTTCAGAGGCGTGGTTTTATCGAATCAGAGAATTTCAGCCAAAATAATTCTTATATTAGGGGATCAATTGCGAGAGAAATTGGAGTATGTAAAATATGGAAAATTAGATCTTTGAGCTAATTAAAGGAAGTTTTGACTGATAAGGTGAACGGGCAGTGATTTTGGCATACTTCTTGATGTGGAGGCTTCCGTGTGGTTATAATAAAGATTCCTTGGTTATCGTTAGCATTCATAATCTCTTTCTTCGTTCGAGGATGAACAATTGTTTAATTGGTATCTGATGTAACGACCCGTTTGGTCATTTAGGCCTTTTGACCCTTCCCCGAGTCCCGATAGTATGATTTTGACCCAGGGGATGGGCGACACGATTCCCGAGGCCATCAAAGTAGTTCTAGAATGATTTGTGAAATTTAGAGCCTTAAAGTGAAAAACCTTTGACCAATCATTGACATTTAGATGAACAGACCTTTTTCAAAAATTCGTCGATTCCGTGAGGTCCATAGGTTTGATCAAGACTTGGTGGGATATTTAGTTCGGTTCCCGAGGCATTCATAAGAGTTTCATGCCATTGGTTGAGAAGTTAGCTTTGGCCATTTGGGGGTTGACTTGGTCAAAATGACCACCCTTGGAATTTTGAGGCCACGAGTAAGTTCTTAGCGTGTTTTTACATATGTTTGCATATCTGGTTTGGATCCGGGAGGCCTCGGATGAATGTCCGGATTTTGGGATGAAACTTTGTAACGACCCGTTTGGTCGTTATTGCATTTTTACCGTTTTGCCCCCGTTGACTCATCCCCCAGCCTTGTTAGTACTATTTTGATCCACGGGGATTGGTGGCATAGTTCCCTAGGCATCATTTTGGGTTTTGGAATGACTTTTAGAAAATTTGGTCTTAAAGCGAAAACTGTTTGACTCCAAGTTCACTTTTGGGTAAACATGATCGTAATCAAATTCCGACAGTTCCATTAGGTCCGGAGGGTGATTTATGACTTAGTGGCGTCATTGGTTTGGTTCCCGAAGGGTTCGGGTGTGATTTGGGTCATTGGTTGAGAAATTAGTTAAGTTAGAATTGGAGTTGCCCACGGTCAACATCGGGTCAAGATGATCCCATTTCGACGTTTTGAAAGTTCCAATAAGTTTGTATGAAGTTTTTGGACATGTCCATAAAGTTTGGTTAGATTCCGATGAGTTTTAGATAAGTTTAGGTTGTATGGTGATTGTTTTCGGTTTCGACGTCGATTTGAGCATAAATGGTACCTTATTGAGCAAACGGCCTTTGATTCGTGTTTCGGCTAAACCATTATATCCGTATCGTAATTTCGGAACCATAGCAACATAAATCAACAAGTTTTGACATCGTATGAGGGATTTATGGTCATTTTACTGAGAATTCGGTAGCCAGATTTTTCAGATTAATTATGAAATTGCCACTGAATTCGTATTTAAAAATATGTACTATTCCAAATATTGAAACCAACATATCTCCGTCATTATAAGGTCAAATGGAGTGATTCAAAAGCCTAACTTGACTAGAATTTCAGAAGGAATCCATTGGAGGCATCAAAAATGAGTTTTGTGATTGTTTGGCACCAGAAATAAGGCAGAACAGCTGGACGTTTTTGCTATTTAATGTTGTTTCGGTTTCTCTCATCTTGAAAGCTTGGGTTTGGGAGAATTCAAGGATGTTCTTCAAGTTTCTTCCATGGGATAAGGTCTAAACCATAGTCTAAGTATTTTCCTTTGATTCATTCCCTTGGTTTAAGCTTTAATCCATGATTTCTAAAGTAGGAAATTGGGGGTTTTCATGAAGAAGGTTTAATGGGCCTTTCTTGAGAAGTTCATAAAATTGGTTAGACTTCCTAAGTTGCTTTAAATGATGAAATTGATTGGGTTTATGCTAGATTATGATGTATCTAAGGTTGTTAATCATATACCTTCCATTATTATTGATGAATTCTTGAATTTAAGAGTTAGGGTTTATACCAAAAATTTCGGGTTTTGCTTGGATTTCGAAATTGGATGAATCCTTGAGTTAATTTTCCAGGGCAATGTTACAAGAGGTTAATTCCTTTATGTTGAGTCAAAATTATTTGAGGAGCATGTATGACAGTTTTGTTTACTTCCAAAGTTAAATGGCGGTTCATTTGTTTACTTATTGTTATATGTCGATGACATGCTCATTATTGCTAAGAATTTGATAGAAATTCCCAATTGGAAAAGTCAGTGAAAAAGTGAATTTGAAATGAAAATTTTAGGAGTAGCTAGGAATATCCTTGGCATGGAGATCAAAAGAGATCGAGGAGCCAATAGACTATTCCTGACCCAGAAGAAGTACTTGGAGAAGGTCTTGGAGAAGTTTGGCATGAAAGATGCTAAACTAGTGAGCACTTCTCTTACTACTTATTTTAAGCTATCTGCTGCTGAATCCCCGCAATCAAAGGAAATAGAGAGGATGTGGCACAAGTACCATATTCTAGTGCAGTTGGCAGTATTATGTATGCGATGATTTGTACAAGTCTAGACATTTGACAAGCAGCAAGTATGGTAAGCCGATATATGGCTTGCCCTGGAAAATCACATTGGCGGGCTGTGAAATGGATTCTCACATACTTGCGAGGTATTTCAGACACTTTAGAAGAAATACTAACACTTTTGTTAGTTTTGTAGACTCAAATTATGCAGATGATCTTGACAAAAGAAAATCACTGACAGGCTATGAATTTTGCATTAGTAGTTGCGCTATCAGTTGGAAAGCTATATTACAATATGTAGTAGCTTTATCTACCACCGAAGAAGAATATATGGCATATATGGCAGTGTTCGAGGATACCAAAGAAGTCTTATGGTTGAAGGGTGGTATTACTATTTTCTATGATAGTCAAAGTGTCATTCATTTGACTAAAGACCAGATGTATCATGAGAGGACAAAGCATATAGATATCAAGTATCACTTCCTCTAAGAAATCATTACCGAAGAAAAAAATTCTGTTAAGAAGATCAACATGGGAGACAACCCTGCTGACATGTTTAACAAGCCTCTTCTAGTTGGCAAGTTCAACCTCTGCTTGAACTTGATTGCCATTTATGAAGAATAATTTAGCCTATATGGGCTTTTGTGGAGAGGGTGGAGCAAATTTACTATATCACTCATAATTAGGCCAATGTGGAGTTTTCTAATATGACCTTTATTTTAATTGTTCACAAGTGGTGCCCATTCATATAGGCATAAGCCTATTTGCAAGAATACTTGGCGGATGATTGAACTTGGGGACCAATTTTGGTTGGATACATTTGTTCATGAAATTAGCCATGACATCACAAGCTTGGAGACCAAGGATTTCTTGCTATAAATAGAAGAGCTTCCCATCAGTTGAAGATACACCAAACAATTTCAAGAGCTTCTCATCTCTTATCTTCTTCATTAGAGATTTTATAAGAGATTTGGGTGTTGAGAAATACTTCTGTGAACCCTTTCTTTTGGAGTGATCTCGTGAGGTTTTTCTTTTGGGATACTTTTGGTGAGATTAGAATACTTACTCTAATTTTACACTATATTGTACTCTTGTTGGTATAGTAAAATTACTTATCTCTGCTTGTAGACGTAGGTCACAATGACCGAACCACGTAACATTTGTGCCTCCTTTATCTGCTTTATTTGTCTTTATTATCAACTTACTATTGTCTTTGTTACTATCATTATAACATTGTTTGGCTAAATTTCGCATTACCCGAGTTCCTGATCCTAACGGTTCTTTTGAATTCATTCTCTGAGGAGTGGACTTGTATCATTTTCATGGTAGATCCTCCTCCTCTGTAAATCTTCTGCCGAGCACAATTGATGCTTCCAACAACATCACAATAAGCTAGGTTTCTATAAGCATAATTCTGGTGTCCATTTCCTCTATTCTCCATTAGAGATTGGCCAGCAATAAGGTTCCAACTAAAAACCCCGCCCCTAAAAATGTTAAATGTGAAAACACGGTTCTCATCGAATCTATTGGGAATAACTTCAACTACAACCTCTCTTTGATAATATATCAGAAGCAGCAGTAGTTGTAGGAACCAACAGTAAAGATCCATCAAAAATATCAAATTTATGTAAAGCCTTCTTCAGTTGATTCTTGAAAGAGAAACAAAGAGTCTGAGTATGTACTGCAACAGATAACCCCTCAAGTGGCTGTGCAATATAAAGCATACCAGGAATTTAAGCCAAGCCTCAAACCTTTCTAAGAATGAATTTTATCGTTTCATTGTACGGCAAACTGGTGCCATAACATGAGAATGCTTTCTTGACTTTATTCATATTTTTAAATACAAAAAAGAGACTTGTTAGTGACCAACATTTAGGGAGAGGTGGAAAATTGGTCCTTAGATGTATATTTGTGGGCAAAATTCTTTTCTGCTCACTAGTTCACAATTTTATTTTGGGTTAATTACGCTAAACATCCTTATAATATAACTCAGTTTTGGATACACTCCTTATATTTCTAATTCAAACACTTATACCTTATACAATGAAAATTCTACACTTGCACCCCTTATAAAGTATGTGCGTCTAAAAATATAATTATCATGACATAAATTAAAATTATAAATAAAAGTTCTTAAATATTTCTGAAGTCTAAAAAGTTTTTATCTTTCTAAAATATAATTCTAAGAAGTTTTTACATATTTTTATGAAGTTTAAAAAGAAGATAGACATTTTTGTTGAATTATTCGTTTACTTTTTTATAAAAAGAGAATAACTTTTTCTAAACTTGTATCTTTCTTAACTCATAAATGGAAAATGAATACAAACTACTTAATAAAATATGCTGACTATTAATACTATCTTTCTTGGACTTTAAACTTGTAAGTTATTTCTATATTTATTTGATTATTATACTATATTATATTATATAATATTAGAATTTCTCATTTTTATTTTGGTATGTTTATTTATTCGGCCTAGTGCTTTCAAAGATGTTTTTGGGGTGAGTCTCGGAGCGGGTCGTTCCAAAAAAACTATGGAGTGCAAATGAAAGACGTAGATCCATAGGGCATAAGTCCCGGCGCAAAAGCGTAAACCCCGGACGTTAAAGCGTACGCTTCAGATGTAAATTTGATATTTATTGTTTTAAAATTATCTTTTGCTATAGATTATGATTTATCATATTGGTGTAATGATAATTTTACTTCATTTTATCTTGTTTTCATGTTGTAGTGACTTTTTTCTAAAATATATAAATAAAGGAAGCGACTCTCATAGAAAATAACACTGTTATAAATATTTTTTTAGATGATTATGTTATAAATTGATAGGATAGATATTTCATGGCATTGTGTTGCTGAAACAACTTTATCCATTTTTTGTCATTGCTCTTACACTTTTTACCCTGATCCTTTTTTGAAATATATAAATAAAAATCAATGCAAACATTAGTTGAGGGTGGGAAGGACTAATAGATGTGGAGATTGAACATGAAGTGGATGATGATTTCATTTTAAAGATTATCTAGGTTATCATTTTTTGTGTTGTTACCATTCTTAAATAATAATTATAATTTTTTCTCTATATTATTGGTGATTTATTTGCAAAATTTTAATGAAAATTTTACTTTTGTTTATTTTCTTAGTAAGAACATTATAAAATAGAAGATACATGAGACATACGCCCCGTGACTGAGGGCTTACGCCTCGCCTCGCGACCCCGCTTCTTAAAACACTGATTCTGCCGCTTCAAAATTATCTTAAATTTACTTTGGTAGATGACATTTCTTGCGTTAGATTTACATTAAATAAGTGGCGTAAATATCTTTAGAAAAATAGGGATAAAATCATTATATTTAAGAGTTTCCAAAAATAAAATGTTTGCCAAATACATAAAAATTCTAGTCATCTTATTAAGGCATTTGTGTCCATTTCCTATTTAAGAGTTTCAAAAGATACAAATTTCAAAAGATGATTATTCTCTTTTTTAATCAAAGACATGAATACAGATCTCTGAAAACAAATGTTTATCCTTTTTAAAATTTTGTAAAAAATAAATACATAAAAACTTATTATTTGTAATTTTAATTTATGTTTTAATAATTGTATTTTAATATACTTAGTAACAAATGTACCTCATAATGCGTGTAAGTAAGGATTTCATGGTATGAGGGGTGAAAACTGTATTAGGCAAAATGCGAAAGATACAACTGTACCAATACGGTTAAGGCACGTGGCAAAGAGGATAAGTCATAAGGTGAGTCAGCACTACTACCACAGGTGGCAGAACCATGATACCGGATAAATTGCTAGGTTCGGTGTAACGTTATAATAGCTCCGGACCAAGAACGCAACGGTCCGTTTATTACATGCCAACCAAGCATTACGGTTACATAAAGCAGTAATTACATTTAATGGTCCTTTTCATTACTCATTATTGCCATATATTTAAAGCTCATTATGAGCAAGGGCGGAATACAAGGAATATGTGCCCCTAGCTCTTAGTATAAATAGAGATGGTCATTTTCATTGTAGAGGACACGAGATACAAGCTAATATACTCAATTCTTACACTTATTCTTTGCAAAATCTTTATTCTTTTTTTCTTCTTTGTTAAACTCCGGTGCCACGGCCTGACTGGAACGAAGGAGCTTTGGTTTGGAATTGACACCTGCAGCCCAGGCTTTTCCTTACTTTTTATTTTATTTACGCATATTTATATTATTTCAATACGACTATCATTGTCTTACTAGTTACTTAGATCCACGTGTCCCTGACCACGTCTATTAATTCAACTAAACCGTTTTAAGGGTAAATAGTTTGGCCCCCACGGTGGGGCAGGGATACTTGTGGTTGTCATTGTGACCATTACTTGTTTTACTAACTTCGTTTAAGTTTCTTGTCCATATTCTCGAAGCGGCAACACTATGGAACAATGGCGGCGGAATTCATTTCATGAATGACAGGAGTTAACGATAATACGAATGTTGGAAACCAACGGGGCAACCTCCCACCGGGAACCGAGAAAGATCATGGAAAACCTCTTGATGAACGGCTTACTAGTCAAATTCGCACTCCTGGTCATACGCGTGGAAAATCAAACAACAGGAGAAGAATATGGCCTCAACGCCGAAGCAGACGGTGACCTTACCGGTGAAACTATGGCGGAAACCATCCAAATTCTGAAACGGTAAAACTATGGAACGATGGCAGAAGTGGAATGGTTAAAGCAACTAGTTGAAGCCCTCACGGGAGTACCGGTAGGCGGGGGGACGGATCCCACCGGTACACCTGCAACTGCTGTCAATTTGAACGCCAAGATGGAAGCAGCAAGTTTCCCCTAGGAAGGGGAAGGAATGGACATTCAAAGCTTCCTGACCAGCGAAGTGGTTGATCTAGTTACTCGCGATGATCCCTTCTAGATTGAAGTGAAGTTGTTCATGAGAAAGATCACCGGGAAGATGGACCAAATTGCCAAAGAGGCCGAAAAAAAACACGAAGGAGCTTCAGAAGCGCCTTAGTCAAATTCTTGGGGCACCCCCAGTCATCGAAGGGCCCGATTCAAAGAAATACAAACATGCAATCTAGCAACGTACACACCGAGGCGGCCAACGAAGCATGATCCCGGAGTGGGTCAAAATGCCTGATATTCTAAAATACGACGGGACCGCAGGCCCCCAGGACCATATCCCGACCTACTCTATGGCGGTCAAAGGCACTAACTTGTAAGAGAAGGAGATCGAACCAGTACTGATAAAAAAATTTGGCGAGACTCTTGCCCAGGGGTCCTTGACATGGTATTCCCCGCTTTTGGAACATTCAATCACGTCGTTCGTCATGCTTGTTAATACTTTTATTAAAGCTCATGTTGGAGCAAGAAAGGCGAAACCAAAAGTTGATCGTGGTTTATGTGATATCTAACACCATCCCTTCTCATGCCCCATAATATCGCTTCTAGAGTCCGAACGTAAGACTTCGTGGATTTTGTTGACTTTTCTAGTCGTTATCTTCTAGAAAAATCATACGGGACGTCCTTACGAAAATTGCCGCATTGGCGGAAACCGTATATATCTCGGGACTTAGAGTGATGTCAAAGACATAAGCTCTTAACACTTCTAGGAATAGAGTTTACCAAGGGGTTACATTTTGTTTCCATATAGACCATGCCAAAAAGAACGAAGGAAAAGGTGCCTTAACATACCTCTTGATATTCAATACACACTCAAGGCTCAACTTGGAACTAGCACTTCAAATAACAATGATAATACGCCCATCAAGAGAACACTGGGGATGATGTATATCAAATGATAACTCGTTTCGATAAAAAATCGAATCTAAGACGTCCTCGAAAATCAAGAACCACAACATCAACAACAACATACATAAGCTAAACTCTTGGGCCGACCACAACTCAAAAATACACTCCAAAACGTTTCACATAACAACTATTTACACGATTTCCCGACATTAATCCACGGCAATCTTTATTCCATAAGCTTGATCAACATCAAAAAACAACAAAACAATAACTTCTTCCAACCGTTTCTAAACTCAAACCATCAATATACAAGAGTATACACCAAGGCAGCCCAATATATGCTTCGTATACTCTACTTTATACATTCCTTCTTTCAACTGCTCAAGTATATCACATCAACACAAAACATCAACTATCCGAAAAGGAAATTAGCTCGATTACATAGCAATAATAATCAACAATGACAACCATCAACTACAGAACAAGTTTTTACGACTTTTGATCGACTTCCCGTAAATCCTACACACAAACGTATTGATATATCTCTTAAAATTTCTTTTACAAAGGAAAAATTTACAGACCTTATACAAGTGTTTACCATTTTAGAAACATGCAACCACAATGGATAGACGATGAGAACTCGAAAAAGAAAAATCTAATAGTGGAAGCCATTCATCATGAAACATATGAGCAAACCGTTGTTGTTGCTGCCGCTAGCTTACGTTGTGTTCATCTCCAAAGACAATGACTTAATTCATGCTAGAGAAATTAACTCCAAACCCTTTGATGGTGCGGTCCACTTCCCTAAATAATATATATAAATTTTACACCTCTTAAAATAGCAACGAGATCACCTATATATATTGGGTCAATTCATTTTGCAAACCTACCGTGAAAAGTACACGCCTAATTAAGGTAAGTTTCCTTTCTTGTCTTTTGCAATCTTTTTTGTAATTTTGTCCCTACACCCCAAACTTTACACATAATTAACTCCTTCAATCTCAATTTGATACTAAATTATTTTGAACACACTCCTATACTCATAATGAGTACCCGAGCAAGAGAGAAAGGAGCACATAAAATATTATTTCCAATCACCGTCATTCCACTTTCGAGTCTTAAATAATTTCGAGACTTCATCCTAAAGATCTCTTTATTTTCATACTTGAATATGACCAACATTCTCCGTGCTCGGGTAAATTTTCTCATGTACATCAATATGATGTTTCGAAATAAATGTCAAAACTAGATGAAATTTTTTTTCTCTGATTCGTTCAACCTCTAACCTTCACGACACTTGCTTATTGCTTATTAAAGATAACATAAACACTTATAACTTCAAAGATAATCTTATCCTTGAACTTATGTCGATTAACTTAACAAATCCCCTTTGAAAAGTACGAGTGTGAACCCTTGGGACAAAACCACCGATTGTAATGAGGAGGTGACCAACATTCTTGCCGACTTTATACCCGACGAAGAAGGAATAATTATGGTAGATACAATCTTACCGAAGAGAAGGACGCGCCAAATGCTCCCCCCATGTCATCAATCTGATTTTGGGAGGAGCTATGATCGCCGGAACCATCTTCACAGCGTCAAGAAAGATGAAGATTTTGGTAAATCAAGAAAAGAGAACTTGGGAACTTCCAAATGATGATACAATTACTTTATCCGATAAAGACGCGGCGGTCCGATGTCTTATCATCAACGTACTCTCGGAATATCCTTCATGGTAGATACGGGCGATTCGGCTAATATCCTTTTCATACTACATGGAAGAAATGGGACTTCTTGAGAAAATGATACCGGCTGCCAGGACGCTTTTCGGGTTCCATATGGCCAGCAAGACCACCAAGGGCAAGATTAACCTGCCCGCGGAGGCTGGCGGGATCACAAAGTTGACAAAGCTTTATGTGGCAGCGACATGGAGTATAATGCTATTTTCAGGAGGCCTTGGCTCCACAAAATAAAAGCTGTCCCCTCGACGCTTTATTTGCTGCTCAAATTTCCTACTTCGGACGATATCAGGCAGACTTGGGGGAAGTAGTCGGCAAGGGATATGTTCGTCGTGGAGGTGCCTACAGCAGTGGAAAGCCCAAGCAAACCTACCTTATAGCAATTATAGAGCCCACATTCTCGCATCGGATACGGATCAATGAGCACGCGATAGATAACAAAAATGATGTGAGGTCCCGAGGAGGTTGAAGATAATGATAGGGTCCCAAGGTATTTCCAGCCCCCGGACGATTCAGATGCTACCAAATCCACAGCCCAGGAGTTGGAATGATAGCATTACATCCGAAACTTTCGGAACGAAAGGTATAACCGGGCATGGGGTTAACCCCGGAGCTCAAGGAGACAATATTAGCTTACTTAAGAGATAACATTGATTACTTTGCTTGGTCCCATAAGGATATGACAAGTATTCCATCGGACACAGCAACTCACAAGCTTGGATTAGACCTCAGCTTTTTGTCGGTATGCCAAAAGAAGCATCCCATAGCGGAAGTCCGCAACAGGTTTGTTAAAAAAGAGGTAGCTCGCTTGTTAAATATTAGGTCCATACAGGAAGTCAAATACCTGGATTGGCTCGCAAATGTGGTTGTAGTATCAAAAAAGGGTAATAAATTTGGGATGTGTATAGACTTTAAGGATTTGAATAGAGCATGCCCGAAGGATTCATTTTTGTTGCCGAGTATCGATTAGATGATCGACGCTACGGCCGGACAAGAGGTAATGAGTTTCTAGATGCCTACTGCGGGTATAACCAGATAAGGATGCACCCGGAGGATCAAGAGAAAACTTCCTTCGTAACTAATTTTGGTACATACTATTATAACGTAATACCTTTTGGGTTAAAGAATGTTGGAGCCACCTATTAGAGGCTCGTGAATAAAATGTTTGAGCAGTAAATAGGTAAAACCATGAATGTCTATATAGACGATATGTTAGTTAATTGTCCTCATGTCTAGGACCATATTAGTGATTTGGAGGAAACATTAGCTATCTTCAGGCATTACAATATGAAGTTGAACCTTGAGAAATGTGCATTTAGAGTCAGGTTTGGTAAATTCATAGGCTTCCTTATCTCTCGAAGGGGAATTGAGATAAACCCGAAGAAGATAAAGGCCATCGAAGATATTCCGAACATGCTAGAAGATGTAAAAATGGTACAACAATCGGTTGAATAACTACCCTCATCAGGTTCATATCAATGTCTTCAGAAAAGTGCCATAAATTTTTTTCACTACTAAAAAAGAAGAATGATTTTAAATGGACACCGGAGTGTCAACAAGCACTTTAGAACCTCAAAGCGTATCATTCCTCACTTTCGCTGATGTCCAAACCAAAGGATGGAGAACTTTTGCTAGTCTACCTGGCAGTCTCGGAGGTAGTGGTAAATGCTGCACTTATATGGGAGGATTAAGGTATATAATTTTCTGTTTACTACGTGAGTCGAGTCATGTTAGGGGCTGAAACTCGGTACCCTCTCTTAGAAAGGTTGTTATTCGCTTTGGTAATGGCCTCACGTAAGCTTCGGCCTTATTTCCAATGCCACCCAATTGCTGTGTTGACCACCTTCCCTTTAAGGAACGCGCTCCACAAGCCCGAACTTTCAGGGCGATTGGCAAAGTGGGCGGTCGAATTGAGCGAATTCGATATTGAGTATAGGCCTCGTACTGCGATCAAGTCCTAAGTCTTGGTGGACTTTGTGGCGGGTTTTAGTCCGGGGGTGGCCCCCAGGCTTAGAAGGAAGCTTCTCTAGTTCAGGGGGCTATGTCTGGGGTTTGGAAACTCTACACAGATGGGGCGTCCAACATAAAAGGCACGGGGCTGGGGGTTGTACTCCGTACCCCCGTAGGAGATGTTCTGAGGCAAGCAATTAATAGCGTGCCTCTAACTAACAATGAAGCGGAGTATGAAGCTTTGATTGTAGGTCTCGAGCTAGCCCGAGGACTCAAAGCAGAAGTTGTTGAGGCAAAGTGAGACTCCATTTTGGTGGTAAATCAAGTGCACAGAGTGTTCGACGCCAAAGATGAGCGCATGCTGAAGTACCCGACAGAGGTTTTAAGGTTGCTGGCCCGGTTTCAGGAATGGACAGTAATGCACATTACCAGAGAGGAGAATGTGAAAGCTGATGCATTGGCCAATTTAGGCTTATCCACGAAGTTAACGGGCCCAAATTCAGAATCCGTGGTCCAGCTACTTTACTCGGCCTTGGATCAATCAGGATATTATGAAGTCAATTCCACACGCCTCGTTTGGGCTTGGCGGAATAAGTTCCTGGACTACCTCAATCATGGAAGGCTACCGGAGGTCTCAAAGGCTTCTCGAGCCTTGAGAACCAAGGCGGCCCGGTCATCGTGTCGTTGGTGGCCTCTTTCATCACGTATGCTTTTTTTGCCCGATAACAAGATGCATAGACTCGAGGAGTCAGATTACGTCATATGGGAGGTTCGCAAAGGCATCTGGGGTAAGAATTCTGGTACGGAGTTGCTCACAAAGAAGTTGCCTCGAATAGAGGAGGATGCCAAGGCGTTCGTCCGGAAGTGTGACAAGTGCCAGCGGTACGCACAAATGTTGCATCAACCAGGTGAAGAGCTGCATCCAGTTATATCACCGTGGCCATTTATGAAATGGGGTATGGATATAGTAGGGCCATTACCGGTGGGACCTGGTCAGGTACGGTTTGTGTTGATGGTAACAAATTATTTCTCTAAATGGAACGAGAAAGCAACGTACAAAAAGGTCTGAGAGAAGAAAGTGATCGATTTCATTTGGAATCATATAATTTGCCGATCCGAGATCCCAAAGGAAATCACTTGTGACAATGGTCTACAGTTCATTCGAGCTAAGATCACAAACTTCCTCGAAGAATTGAACATAAAAAGGATCACATCTTCTCCTTATTACCCCAGTGATAATGGCCAGGCGGAGTCAACAAACAAGACAGTTATCCAAAATTTGAAGAAGAAGTTAGAAGAAGCCAAGGGGGCATGGCCATCAAAGTTACTGGAGGTGCTATAGGCTTTCAGGACCACGGCAAAATCCAGTACCTGTGAAACTTCTTTTTCCCTTCTATACGGGGCAGAGGCATTGATTCTGGTAGAAGTCGGGACCCCTAGTCCATGGTACGACTGGGCATAAGAGCAAAATAATGCTGAAGCAATGTTGGTGCAGTTGGACTTATTGGAGGAGCACAGAGACCTCGCGTACGTCCAGATGGTTGCTCAGAAACAACTGATGGAATGATATTACAATCGTCGTGCCAACCTCTGGCATTTTAAACTCGGGTACTTGGTGCTACGGAAGGTGACGCAAAACACTCTAAATGCAAATATTAGAAAGCTAGGTCCGAACTGGGAAGGCCCATACAAGGTGATTGACATTGTCGGTAAATGTTCGTACAAACTGGAGGATGAAGGCGGTAAGCAAGTCCCTAATAATTGGATTGTTAATTTCGTCAAGAGATATTATGCTTATCGTGAAAAGCGTGGGCGGTGGTGCTGCACTCTTTTTCCCTTCGACTAGTTTTTGTCCTAATTAGGTTTTCCCGGTAAGGTTTTTAATGAGGGAGTGCTGCTCGGTCGTCAACAGGTTTTCCTGGAGGCATTATAAAATGTTTGGAACTTCATTCTTTGCTTCTAAACATTTGGGGGCTACATATATAAATAAATAAAATATTGAGGTGATTATGGCTACGACTTAGGTAATTTAGGTGTCACCAAGTAATTCAGGTATCACTACCGGGGACTGCTCGGATGAGGTATGCACATGTATGCGGACTGACCATACTAGATGGCAACCAAGGTTTTATTGAGCTCAAGATAAAGATAGGGAAATAAAAATGAAATTCTTCCTATTTTGAAATATCTTTGCCATGTTAAGCAAGTATTTTCTCTGCCATGTTAAGCAAATATTTTTGCAATGTTAAGCAAATATTTTAGCCATGTTAAGCAAAGTACAGTAAACGGATGCAATTAAACGTCGTACCGAAAAACTTTGTGCCAAAGCGAAAAGGAGATGTCCTTTTCTGAGCACCGAAACATAAGGGCCCTCTCTTATAATGATTAAAACTTCTTACAAAGAAGAGTAAGTTTGGAAAAACTTAAGAGTTGTTCTGCAAATCAGTGCCAAGTACGATTCAGATAAATATTACTCCGTTGAGAAAATAGATATTGTCATAGTCCGAACCTTTCATGGGACTAAAATCAAAGGAGCAGGCAGGTGCACCCGAAGGCTCAGGGGCAAAAAGCAATAGATGTACCCGATCTTTGGAGCTCTAGGAACTGCGAATATACAATTCTCGTCCTTTGAATGACTAAAGTAAATGCGAGAAGTAAAGCATAAATCAAAGTCAAATCTACAGAACAAAGGATCATCAATTAAAAGGTCACTCCGGGTTCATAGGGCCCGAAATCAAAAGATAATTACAAAGCACATCGCGAGCCAACATATCCGATTCTATGGTCCATCAAGGCTTTTTAAACAAAAAGGTTCAAAAAATGAACAGCTACAGGAGCTAAAATCTTATGGGGCTGAAAATGGAAGCTGAGGAGACCCAGAAGCACCCAGAGACATTACTGAGGGGTCAGGATTCACTTTCGAGAGAAGAGTTTGGCATGTAGCCAGCACATTCTCTTTGATGTCCTCTTCAACAATGGAGGCATTGTATTCATCTCCTTCGTTCTGGTTCCCTTCTTCTGGGGACTCCACCGACCTCTGCTCCAACAGGTGAGCCTTCTCGATCTCAGCTCTGATGTCACCGATTCGCCCGTCCCTTACAGCTTCGAGGGTTTACCTTCTCATTTGATAGGAGCTCCAGATCAGGGCAAGGTTGCGGTTGTCAACAACAGGCTGGAATTTAGCCTCGACTATATTAACAGCTATGGCCAGTTTAGTATTTTCGCTCTGGAGCACCGTTATGGATGCCGAAAGTTTCAGGTTGCCATCCTAGTGGTCAAGGTTCTGAGCCTTGAACACAGCAGTACCTAGTCTTTCAGTTGTTCATTTTCATTACTTATAGCAGAAAGCTCGGCGTTCTTAGCCTCAGAAACCCCCTCCAGGGAACGCACATCAACTTCCAGTGTCGATACCCACGTTACCGCCGTAAACATTATCGTTGGCCATGTTCCACCTTTTCTTCTAGTCTTTAGCCTTGTCTTGCATAATGGTGGCTTGCACATGGAAGGCTTTTCAACTTGTTCGAGCTGGGTCTCCAATTCTGTTACCCGAGCTAACTTCGACTCGGCAGCCAACATTTTCTCCACAGTTGAGTCACTTTCCTGGGCTAGGGCGGCCTTCTCCCCGATCATCCTTTGCAAACCCTCATTACAGAGAAAGCTAGCCTCTATCATGTTATAAGTTATGGGTTACAGTTTTAGCAAGAAAATTTTATTGAAAGCAGCCTTTTATGAAATTTTTATTACTCTGTAGATGGCGTGATTGCCAACATCAAACAGGCATTCGGACGAGACTTCCCTTGTCTTCATCCGGTCTTTCTCCAAGGCCACATATTTTATGTAGTTGGAAATGCCCACAGGTTGGGACAAAAGGTGGCATTCGGCTGAAAATGGAAGGTGACCTGCCTGAATTAATTCGGGTCATTGGCAGGAGCAGGATACTCATTTGCCAATATCTCCCGGGGGGGATGTGGGGACATTCTCTCGGGTTAGAGAATTATTGGTGTCAGGGCCGCCAGTAGCAGGGACGGGCGCTATAAAGATACGAGGGGTCGGTGCAGCAGTTGAAGCGAAAGTTTGGGTATGCAGAACTGCAACCCCAGATCCTACCGGGGCAAAGGTAGCTTGTATCACCGAGGCTTCACGCTCAGCGATTGCCATTTCCGCCCACAAAGAGGGCTCACTCTCGATAGCAGCACCCGGGAGGCTGATCCTACCGACGCTCCTCGAGAGCAATAGTTCATCTTCATCTGGACTGTCCAGGTCGTTACACCTTGTAGTTTTATACATTGAGATTTGTTGTACGTTAGTTGTCTTAGTTTTGGACACCGAGATTTGTCTCTAAGGTTATACGCGGTTGGACATGCTTAACTTATGCTTATACGGGCTTAAGTTCATGTATGGTAAGTTATGGAAGGATTAGAGAATTAATGGATCGAAGCGGAAAGGTTCGTCGAAAGTTGTTTCTAGGCAATATAAAATATGGGCCATATAATGTGAGATATGGTCCATATTTTGAGGTATGGACCATATTTAAGGTTTTTAAAAATTTACAGAGAAGTAGAATTTTATGGTGGTAAAATACGGACCAACTATGTTGTCTGTATAAAATTAGATGGAAAGCATGTTGGCCGTATAATTTTATACAACCAGTATATATGGTCTATATTTTCCAAGTCGCTGGATTTTGCTGATTTTATATATTATGACCCCTCTTCATTTTAAGTCATTTTAAACATAACCACAAGTTCAAGAAATCTCTAGAAACCTCTCCCAACATATTCAAACACTTCTCCAAGCATAAACCAAAGATCAAACTGAGGATCAAAGTGCTTAGGGTTTCAAAGTGTTATTGAAACTTGTCTTTTCTTTTTTCAAAAGCTTTGGAGGGTGTATCAAGGTAAAGTAGTCTTGGAAGTGAAGTGTTATTGAGTTCTTGAGGTAAGATTTCATCTTATTTTCATGTTTATGAGTTTATGTGGTAATTATGCTAAGATTTGAGAAAAAGAAATTGGAGAAAAATGTCATAAGGTGTTGTGTTGAAGTTGTTGTAATGGATTGATTATGAAAAGAAGATTTGGGACTAAATTGAGTATAATTTGAATGCAATATATTGGCTATGGTATTATTAATGTATTTATTGTTGTTTTGGAGTTTGGTGGAAGTAGATGATATAGGAGAAATGCTGCCCGATTTTCGTTAGCTTACCAATTAATTTAGTTTGACCTTATGAGAGTTTCAATGACTTAATCTTAGTATGAATCATCTTGAATGTAGATTTACAAGCTCGAGAGGATAGACTTTGAGTGGTTAAGTAGACGACGAGGTAAGTTAAGGCTTTCCCTTTCTTTTCTTTGGCATGATCATATTAATACGAACATATACGAACGTCCTTCATAATGACTTTATTCCTAGAAATATTATAAGCTTATGTTCTTGATCTTTCTATGATGTTATTGATCTTGTCTTATAATTATTGACCTTGTTTATGGTTGTTGATCTCATCTTATGGTTATTATTCCTTCAAGGTGAGATATGTCGATGATGTTAGCTCCATAATGATAATCGGAGGTATACCGACCTTACGTCACTCCGATAGAGTTGTAATATTTCTTTGAGCTCTCATGCATGCTTTATATATATATATATATATATATACATAGCTATTTTTACGACATCGAGCCGCGCTATAGTTAGCCGGGGTATGGATCCTATTGTGCACACCGCGAGTTAAATAGGATACGGTAACACCGAGCCTATCACTGTCGGGTATGATGACACCGAGCCTTATTATGGCCGGGTACGGATGATGATGATGATATATATATATATATATATATATATATATATATATTTTTTTAAAGGAAAGCATGCATGTTAGCCGCCTTCAGAGGCAATCAGATGTACATGCTATTTCTTTCTCTCATGTCACTTTCATGTTTTTATTATGTTGTTTCTCATGCCTTATATTTAGTGCATTATTCGTACTGAAGTCCTTTTATTTGTGGACGCTGCGTTCATGCCCGTAGGTAGATAGGAAGATGGTTCAGGCCCTTAGACTGCATTCTCAGCGTATGTATTGGAGCACTCCACTTGTTCCGGAGTTGCAGTTTAGCTTGGTATGATTCTTTTGTGTACATATGGGTATGGCGAGGTCCTGTCCCGTCCTTATTATGTTATGCACTCCAATAGAGGCGCGTAGACCGGTATGCATAATTAGATGTCTTATGACCTTCTTGGTCCATATTTTGTTGTATCATTATCCTGACAGCCTTGTCGGCTTGTATATTTTGGGTTCATATTGATAACGTATGTATATATATATATATATATATATATATTGGGCTTGTGCCCTTTCCAGTTCATGATGTCTATTTGTTAGCATTTTGGCTTACACTCAAGTATGATTATGCAATGCATGCATATCTTGAGGTGCTCGGTATGTTAGATCCGGGTGCCCGTCATGGCCCCTCAGGTTGAGCCTTGACAAATTTAGAATCAGAGTAGCTCATCCTAGGGCTGTCTATGAGCCGTGTCTAGTAGAGTCCTATTTATGGGTGTGTAGTGCACCACACTTATAAACAGGAGGCTGCAGGACATTTAGGAAGATTACCTTTCTTTCTCATCTTAGATTGTGCAATAGAGCCATGTTATGAGGATTCTCTTTTCCTGACCATGTGTTGTGATTTCAATAATGCCCGTGATGGGGAAAGCTTCGGCGGCCCTCAAGTCCAAGTCGGGTGGTAGACGAAGAATCGGCCGGGTACCACCTCGCGGGGGTTGAGGAGGGCGAGTCCCCGGTAACGAGGTTCCATTTCGGACCTCTCATACTCCTCATCACGCTCCCGTAGAGGAGCATAGGGTAGTTCGACTTCAAAGCACCCCAGGTTCTCCACATGATGCCTCGAGCCGGGCGAGATGCGAGAGGCTATTCGGTTCGTTGACCCGGTTGTAGCCGCTCGAAGCCCGCCGTTAGGGTACGGGTTATGACATCGCTTTGTGCCAAGGTTTTAGATTTTATTAATTTAGACCCTCCAGAATTCTTTGGGTCGAAACTAGAAGAGGACCCGCAAAATTTTATAGATGGGATGCTGAGGACATTAGGGTTGATGCATGCTTCGGACACCGAGTCAGTAGAATTAGCTTCTTATAGACTACCGGATGTGGCTGTTCATTGGTATGAGAACTAGATGTCATCTAGAGGAATTAATGCACCCCCACCCGTGTGGCAAGAGTTTACAGATGCCTTCTTTCTGCATTATTTGCCTCTAGAGATTCGACGAGCCCGAGCTGATAGGTTCCTGAACCTTAGATAGGGGAGTATGAGTGTTCGAGAGTCATTTAAATTCATTAGCTAGGTATGCTCCAGCTGTTGTGGATGAGACGGAGGATCGTGTTTACTGGTTTGTGAGTGGATTGGGACCACACTTTATTGATGACTGCATGACGGCCTCTCTTCAGACAGGTATGGATATTTCTCGCATTCAGGTGCATGCTCAAAACCTTGAGGAGCGTAGGTAGTAACGAAGGGCCAAACATAAGCATGATAGATGCCATAGTAAGAGAGCTAGATATTCAGGTGCTGTTAATGAGTTTAGAAGGGGTAGGCAGTAGTATCCTAGGCACTCGGCCCATTCATCGGATAGTGCGCCTCCACAGTTCACAGGTCAGAGATTTGATCGGTCTACTTATTTAGGACCAAGTCAGGGTTCCAGAGCTTTAGGTTCTCGAAATAGAGATGAGTCAGGCTAGATGAGGCTACCTTTACAGCGATGTACTTAGTGTGGTAAATTACATACTGGACAGTGCCGCTTGGGTTCAGATGTTTGTTATGCTTGCGATCAGCCAGGCCATATTATGCGTGAATGTCCATCGAGGGGTGGTAGAGATATAGGTCAGCCTACCAGATCAACAGTTGTTTCATTATCATCTGTACGCCCTTTGGGGCAAGGCTCTCAGACATCAGTAGGTCGCGGTAGAGGCAGAGGGGGAGCGTCTAGTTCGAGCGGTCCTCAAAATCGCATTTATGCATTGGTTACTCGATAAGCTCTCGAGTCTTCTCCTGATGTGGTTACAGGTATACTATCAGTATCTTCCCATGATATATATGCGTTGATAGATCCAGGTTCTACATTATCGTATGTTACTCCTTTTATTGCTAGTCAGTTAGGGGTGAAACCCGAGTCGATTAAACCTTTTGAGGTGTCTACACCCATTGGTGATCCAGTGATAACTAGACGAGTATATAAAGATTGTGTAGTTATAGTCTGTGATCGTCATACTATAGCAGATTTGATTGAATTAAATATGGTAGACATTGATGTCATTATGGGTATGGATTGGTTGGCCTCTTGTTATGCTAATGTTGATTATAGAACGAAGATTGTTCGATTTCAATTTTTAGGAGAGTCAGTTTTAGAGTGGAAGGGCAATACAACATCGCCAAGAGGTAAGTTTATTTCCTATCTCAAGGCAAGGAAGATGATTGCCAAAGGTTCTATATTTCATATAGTCTGGGTTCGGGATGCAGAAGCGAAGCCACCGACCCTTTAGTCTGTTCTAGTGGTTAATGAGTTTCCAGAGGTGTTTCCGGACGAGCTTCCATGTCTTCCACTAGCGCAGGAAATTGATTTTGCTATTAATGTTTTACCAAATACTAAGCCAATATCTATTCCTCCTTAGAGAATGACACCTTTTGAGTTGAGGGAATTGAAGGAGCAGTTGAAGGACTTGCTCGAGAAAGGTTTTATTAGGCCTAGTACATCGCCGTGGGGAGCACCTGTGTTATTTGTAAGAAAGAAAGATAGCTCGTTACAGATGTGTATTGACTGACCATAAAGAATAAGTACCCGCTTCAGAGTATTGATGACTTATTTGACCAGTTGCAAGGTGTCAGATGTTTTTCGAAGATAGATTTAAGGTCAGGGTACCATTAAGTTAGGGTCAAAGAGAAGGACATTCCTAAGACAACTTTCAGGACCAGATATGCCCACTTTGAGTTTCGTGTGATGTCATTTGGCTTGACTAACGCTCCAGCAGTACTTATGGAATTGATGAAATGTGCATTTAGACCTTTCTTATATTAGTTTGTGATTGTATGCATTGATGATATTTGTTACGCCTCTCGTTCTCGTCGTAGTAGAACCTATGGTTTCATAGTTGGGTATGCCCTTGGAATTAAGACTCGTGTCTGAGTTTTGGAGATAGAAAGTGCCTTACCGCATGTATAAAGGTACCAAAGAGGTATTCCTGGCAATTTACAGAGTTAGAAGTTGAACGAATCGAATAGACGCGATCTGAGCTGAACCTGAGAAAATATGCAGACACCAGTCATCGTCGACGGGTCGTTGACATGGTCGACGGGCCGTCATTGTGCGGCGTCGACAAGATTTCGCAGCTGGAAATTTGCAGGCTTAGGTCGACGGAGAAGTCAATGGACCGTCGACATGTTGACGGATCGTCGACCCATCCGTCGAACCGCACCGCTGGAGCTTTTTAATTTTCAAGTATAAATATGTGGTTCACGACCTTATTTCTTATTTTCCTCCATTCCAAATCAGAGAAACCCTAATATTTTCTCTCCCAATATTTTCCATCATTATTAGTGGAGATTTGGTAAGCTTAGAGCCCCGTGGACCCATGCTTGTCAAGAAGAAGGTTGTTTCTAGGATTTTTTCAAGTTGTGTGAAGCTTAGGAGTTGGAGTTGAAGTTGATCTTTGGAATTTTAGACCCCTCAAGGTATGTAAATAATTTCTACCCTTATATTTAAGTTGATTACCGAGAGTTTTAGTGGTTTTAAGCGAAGAGGGGGTATTTGTGGAAGTGGTAAGTTGATTAAGGTTAAGGTAGTGATTTGAGGCTATTTTAAGAGATAATTGGGGATAGATTTGAGTATATATTTATATATAAGTGTTGTTATTGTTGTTGTGGTTCATGTTGGATTGAATGGGATGTTGAAGGGTTGTTAAGCTTATAAGGGAAATGTTGCCCATAATTTGTCAAGCTCTATTCATATTTAAAATGATTAGTAAGCGAGGTAAATAGTCTGATTAAGGCTTACGTTATCTTGATTGTAGACTTACAAGTTTGAGAGGTAGAAGTTGGACGATTGGGTATACTTCAAGGTATGTTAAGGCTATCCTTTCTTTTGGGTATACTTCAAGGTATGTTAAGGCTATCCTTTCTTTCTTTTGGCATGACCTTATGACATGAACCGAACGAGTAAGCGAGCTTCCATATTACTCTACTCTTAGCAGCACTAGGAGTACTTCAGTCTTTGATGTTCCTGTATTCCGTCTATGATCGTTCCTTCTGTTCATGGGTCTTGAGATTTCTTATATTGATGATGTTAGCTCAAAGAAGGTTCATCGGAGATAGTACGACCTCATGTCACTCCGAGAGTTCTATGTATTCATTTCATTTATGCATTGTATCCATATTCATATGCACATTGACCCATGACCAGAAGGCGTTATATACGCACTATTATATTATTATATATGGATCGGGCCATACGTTCCTCGGCACCACTATCATACTATTATATATGGATCGGGCCGTGCGTTCCTCGGCACCACTATCATATTATTATATATGGATCGGGCCATACGTTCCTCGGCACCACTATTATATTATTATATATGGATCGGGCCATATGTTCCTTGGCACCACTATTATATTATTATATATGGATTGGGCCGTACGTTACTCGGCACTATTATATTATTATATATGGATTGGGTCGTACGTTCCTCGGCACTATTATATGATATATGGATCGGGCTGTACGTTCCACAGCACTATCAGTTAAACTATGACCTATATATATACATGAGCATGATTATCATTGAGAGCATGCATATTATGCAGATACACACAGATACTAGTTCATACAAATACATGCAGATAGCCATTTCAGTTTATGAGTTCAGATTTTATTCATGATTCTCATATATATACATGTTGTTCTTATGCCTTTCATACTCAGTACATTATCCGTACTGACTCCCCGTTGCTCGGGGGGCTGCGTTCATGCCCGCAGTTCGAGACCGACGGTGGTCCGGCTTTTAGTAGGACTCTATCCAGCCCGGTAGTCGGTGCGCACCATTGATCCAGAGTTGCGTCCTATTTTGGTATGCTAGCCCTTTTGAGATGTATATGCATATGGGTATGACGGGGCCCCCGTCCGTCCTTTCTACGCCTTTCATTCCGGAGGGGTACGCAGGGGGCGCGTGTGTTAGTCAGATGAAGTAGCCTTGCCGGCTCCCATTCTTTTGTGTACAGTATACGTAGCGGCCTAGCTGGCTTGCACTGTTCTTCAGTATATATGTATGTATTCAGATTGTACAAAGTTTTTGACGTTTTCCTTTCATGAGATCAGTTTATGCCATTTATGGGCCCTTGATGTTCAGTATGGTTCGATTATGTGTTTAGGGGTGTTTGGTCGATAGAGGTCGACACTTTTCACGACTCATCGTTTTGGGTCGTGACGTGAAGTGGTATCGAGCGACTTCAAGTCTAGGGTTGTCTACGGACCGTGTCTAGTAGAGTCTTATTTATGGGCGTGTTGTGCACCACACTTTTAAACAGGAGGCTATAGGACATTTAGGATGATATCATTCTTTCTCTCTTAGATTGTGCGATAGAGCCATGTGTTAAGCGTTCGCTTCTGATGAATTGTTATGATTTCAACGATGCCCCTCAAGAAATCTATAGCTACCCGAAGATTAAGAGCGACGGTGGGGGCCACCACTAGATGCACTCGGCGGGGGCTAGGAGGGCTCGAGGATGAGATTCTAGGAGTGAGGGTCGTGCGAGACATCGCATACTGCCTCCCGGCCCCCCGGTTCCTCGGCCGGATGCACCGGGGGACGGGATGTGCGGGATGATATCTACGATTGACCGGTAGCCACCGTAGCTCGGCGTAGGGAGTTGGTATTGACCACGCAGATAGGATTGGTAGTTCGAGGGTTAAGACCTTCCGTGGGTTAGGTCCTCCCGATTTTTCCGTGATAAAGCAAAATATGGACCCCCAGGATTTTATTGATGGTATGCAAAAGACCTTGAGAGTTATGCACGCGGATGAGGTCGAGTCTGTGGAGTTGACTTCGTATAGGCTCTGCGATATTGCAGTACCGTGGTATCAGACTTGGGAGTTATCTAAGGGAGAGAATGCCCCTCCAGCTATGTGGGGAGAGTTCTCAGATGCTTTGATTCGCCATTATCTACCTCCTAAGGTCAGGCGAGCCCGAGCAGATAGATTCCTACTTATTGAGCAGGGTAGTATGAGTATCCAGGAGTATTGCGTGTATTTTAATTTTATGGCCAGATATGCTCCATCCATGGTGACTGAGATGGAGGACAGAGTTCATCCTTTTGTGGCTGGTCTAGGGCCACATTTGATAGATGCTTGTACGATCCGGGCATTACGCCGAAGGATATCTCTCCCCGTATACGTGCATATGCACGGAATACGAAAGATCGTAAGCGTCGAGAGAGGACTAACGTGACCGTGACGGGGGGCCATGACAAGAGGGCCGGACTTTAGAGATCGGGGGTGAGTCTGGGGAGGACAGAGACCACGGATCCCAAGTATCCATTCCATTCGGCGGGGACGCACCTCCACGGTTTTCTAGTCCGAGGTTTGATCGGTCTTCTTATTCGAGAGGACCGAGTTCTACGATGTCCGACGCTCTCGGTACATGCCGAGTCGGTGCCGGATGAGGCCCCCTTTGCCGCGATGTGCCCAGTGCGGCAAGTTATATGCCGATCAGTGTTGGCTGGGCTCAGATGTTTGTTATGCTTGTGGCCGGCCGGTCATAGGATGCGGCAAGTGTTCGATGAGAGAGAGAGGGGGTATGGTTCATCCCACAGAGTCTGTGGCTGGTTCCCCCTTAATAAAATGTACCATGATATTAAGGAGATTTACTGGTGGGACAAGATGAAGAAGAATATAGTTGAATTTGTAGCTCAGTGTCCTAATTGTCAGCAGGTAAAGGTTGAGCATCAGAAGCCCAGTGGGTCACTACAGACCATAGAGATTCCGAGTTGGAAATAGGAGGCGATTAATATCGATTTAATTACATGCTTACCTTGTTCTCAGCGTAAGTTTGATTTGATATGGGTGATTGTTGATAGGCTTACAAAATCAGCTCACTTTCTACCTGTCAAGACTACTTATTCAGTAGAAGATTATGCGAAGCTTTATATCAAGGAGACAGTATGACTCCATGGTATTCTGGTATCCATTATCTCCGACAGGGGTGCGCAGTTTACAACTAACTTCTGAAAGTCCTTCCAGAAGAGTTTAGGGACTCAGGTGAATCTTAGTACAACATTCCATCCCCAGACAGACGGAAAAGCTGAACGTATGATTCAGACATTGGAAGATATGTTATGGGCATGTGTGATGGACTTTGGAGGTAGTTGGGATGATCATTTACCCCTTATTGAGTTTGCATATAATAATACTTACCATTCCTGTATCCAGATGGCTCCGTATGAGGCACCATTCCAGTATCCAGATGGCTCCGTATGAGGCCTTGTATGGGCGGAAGTGTAGGTCACCTATTGGATGTTTCAAAGTGGAAGAATCTAAGTTGACAGGGCTAGATCTAATCCAGCAAGCAGTTGATAAAGTCAAGCTTATTCAGGAAAGGCTATTGATGATGTATAAATTATCGAGCAACTATCATATGAGAAAGTCCCTATTGTGATCTTGGAGACAGGTCCATAGGTTGAGAACCAAGGATTTGGCATCGGTAAAGGTACTATGAGAAACAAGAATGTTTAGGAGATGACTTGGGAAGCTGAGGAAGATATAAAGTCTAGATATCCTCATTTGTTTCCGGCTTCATAACAGATGCAGACTATAACACAATTATCTTCAAGCATGTATTATTTATCAGCTACTCTTATTGGTCGTGTGGGGCCATTTTTGTCATTGATTGTTGTAGCCCTGTATGGAATTATATGTTTTGGGTTGATGTAGAACCCCCTTTTAGGAGGATGCCACTTACGAAATAAAAGCAAATTTCTTACCTCAACGTTCAGAAGAATTTTATTGGATAAGATATTCACAATAATTTAGTAGTGGAAAGAGGCCCATGTAAACAACTTTCAAAAATGCATACCTAAGTCTGTCACATGGATCACGTACAAGTCCCCAAAAGTATGCAAAATGAACATGCTCATGCAAATGTGATCTTCATCTAAGCTTCTAAATAGTCTACCTCAATTGGCCATCCTTAAGTCTTCCTCGGAACATCACCTACGATAGTAACAAACTATCGCTAAGCATAAAGCTTAGTGGTACATAAACTTAACTAACATTTCATATCAAAAGGAGAAGTAGGCTATGTAAGGAGTACAACAATAAATTCTAGGAATGAGCATATCAAAATCATCATCAAGCACTTAACGAAGGTACCATGGTTTCAAGAGAATGAAATATCAAACAAGAACTAAATGAAGGTACAATCCTTTCAAGAGAATAAATATCATATATTAAAATAGTTCAAGATATCAAGAGCTTTCCAAAGCAAATCCAAGAATTTCACCATTTGGTTAGTTTAATCGTGAGTTATGAATCAAATATAAGTGCAAGAAGTGAGTTCAAGACATAAGCTTATCCGATTTACAACCAAGTACTTAATCGGAGAATCACCAAACCATAAAATAGTTCAAGATACTAATATTTCGAATACCAAGTGTCAAGAAAGCCTTCGAAGCTTCAAATACCAAGTGTCAAGAAAGCTTTCGAAACTTCGAATACCAAGTGCCAAGAAAGCCTTTGAAGCTTCAAATACCAAGTGTCAAGAAAGCTTTCGAAACTTCAAATACCAAGTGCCAAGAAAGCCTTCGCAGCTTTAAATACCAAGTGTCAAGAAAGCTTTCGAAGCTAATTCATGAAACGTCATTCAGTTAGTTAATTTCGCCCAACACATACGTCATGCCATCATATCAAGCACTATCAAATATCAAGAAGGACTAAAGCCCCTATCAAGAAGGACCGGATCCCTTATCAAGAAGGACCGAAGCCCCTATCAAGAAGGGTCGTCACCCAATAATCAAGAGAATCAAGAGCCATGTTGAAAGTGACTTTCCACTCATACTCGAGAATGGAAAAAAGTCCATCACCAAGACTAAATGCAAATCCAAAGTCAAGATGGGCAAGATTCGGAATCAATAAGGGTCGTCACCCCATAATCAAGAATGCAATCATGCTCAAGCAATCCGTATACGTGGGCGAATTAAGTCGTCTTACAAAATGCTTCACATAACACCAATGCGATTTTAGCATACTCATAACTCAATTTAACAAATCATATTCTCAATGATAAAGTTATCATATTGAAGTATCTCAATATATTCTTTGTCAACCCACAAAGCAAGTAAACTATCAAAGTAGCAACAGAATCAATATGGCAACAATTTTAAGAAGATATTATTTCACCAAGATTCAAGCTTCTCACAATATCTTAAACCAAATAAATTGAAAGCGAAGTTCAAGTTTAGGTGCAAACCTTGGAGCTTTAGAGCTTCTAAAGCTCACACAACTATCAAGAAGATATAAATCCCCAAAGCAACGATCAAGTAAATATGTCAACTTCCTTAGCCAATTTACCTTAGCTTGTACAAGGGTATATATATACTTAAATACACCATCAAATATCTAATTAAGTTCAATGGTTTCAGCACGTCAAAACTCAACACGATATCAGTGAAAATCACCCTGAACTAGCAAAACAGAAATTCTAGACAGTGCTACTGTCTTGTATTGTGACTCAGTTTAGAAAGGGTAAACGGCAAAAATAGACTTTGTGGCCTTAATGAAAGTTGTAGATATATGTCTTGGGGTTTCAAACAAATTTAAATCACTCCTATATCATTTTTGTTCAAAAATATATGCTCAAAATACTAACAGTGGTACATGTAGGGTTTGCAAACAGAAATCTGGGCAGCACCTATCCTGTACTTCATCACCCTTTTTCCAGTAAATAAAAGAAAAACTGGGTTTTGGAGCCTGAACGAAAGTTGTAGGGCTATGAAATAGCTTTCTATAACATCTTGTATCACTTAAAACTAAATTTTATATAAGGAGATATGCTAAAAACACTAACAACTGTTCAGTTCAAAAACGGGTTCGGAACTTACCTCAATCGGGTGGAGTAGTTTGTGGCTCAACCAAAACAAGTCTTGATGATTGATTTAGTGGATGAATATTATGAGAGGAGAGAAGCTTTGGGGCCTTATTTTGATGGAGGAAACGAAATTGGAGGTGGTGGAGAGAATAAGAGCCCCAAAAAGGTATATATCTTACTAGATAAGGATGAAAAAAATAATAAAATAAAATAAAAAGGGCTGCCCACTTTTATATATATCTATCTAATCCATTTAATAATTTACTAAGATAATAATAGTAGGAGTAGTTTACATAACTACACCATAACGCTTCAAACAAGTTCCAAATACCATCAAATTCATGTTCAAGAAGCGCGAAATAAAATATATCCCTACTATCAAGATATGGCCAATCGAAAATTCTAGTGTTAGTTTAAAAATTTTGGGGTGTTACAGTTGCTGTGTGGCAGATTAGTAGTGGTACAGTTACAAGAGAGACTCTATCAAATTTTTTATAGAATTCCTGGAAGTTAACATTTGAGGACAAATGTTTCTAAGGTGGGAGGAATGTTACACCTTGTAGTTTTATATATTGAGATTTGTCGTACGTTAGTTGTCTTAGTTTTGGACATCGGGTTTTGTCTCCAAGGTTATACGAGGTTAAATATGCTTAACTTATGCTTATAAGGGTTTAAGTTCATGTTTGGTAAGTTACGGAAGGATTAGAGAATAACTAAATCGAAGCGGAAAGGTTCATCAAAAGTTGTTTCTGGGGAATATAAAATATGGCCGTATAATGTGAGATATGGTCCATATTTTGAGATATGGACCGTATTTAAGGATTTTACAAATTTATAGAGAAGCAGAATTTTGAGGTGGTAAAATATGGACCAACTATACGGTCTGTATAAAATTATATGGACAGCATGTTGGCCGTATAATTTTATACGACCAGTATACACGGTCCATATTTTCCAAGTCGGTGGATTTTGCTGATTTTATATATGACTAACCCTCTTCATTTTAAGTCATTTTAAACATAAGCCCAAGTTCAAGAAAGCTCTAGAAACCTCTCCCAACGTATTCAAACACTTCTCCAAGCATAAATCAAAGATCAAAGTGAGGATCAAAGCGCTTAGGGTTTCAAAGTGTTATTGAGAATTGTTTTATCTTCTTGCAAAGCTTTGGACGGTATTTCAAGGTGAAGTAATCTTGGAAGTGAAGTGTTCCTGAGTTCTTGAGGTAAGATTTCATCTTTTCATGTTTATGTGGTAATTATGTGTAACGACCCGCTTGGTCGTTATAGTCCTTTCGGCACTTTTGACCTTTCCCGTGCTTGTTTAGCTTACATTTGACCCGAGGGGACCATTAACACATTTTTCGAGGTGTTTGGATTTGATTTGGGTGACTTTTTGAGAAAGTTGGGCTTAAAGCAAAAAAGAGTTGATCCAAAGTTGACTTTTGGGTAAACGGACATTTTTCAAAAATTCGTCGATTTTGAGAGGTCCGGATGGTCTTTTAGAACTTGTGTGTATATTCAGTTCGGTTCCCAATACACTCGGGTGCATTTTGGGACTTGGTTGGAAAGTTGATGTTGAGGTATCGGGGGTTGACTCGGTGAACGAGACCTCCTTTAGGAATTTTGAGCCCACGGGTGCGATCGTAATGTGTTTTTACAAGTGTACGTATGTGGTATATGAGCAAATGGGCTCGGGTGATATTTGGGATTTCGAGTTGAGATTGTGATTATTTTAGGGAAATCTGGTTCTGGTACCCGCTATAGCGGCACCAGTACCGCATCAGTGGTATCGCTATAGCGGTGGGATGGCCGCCACAGCAGCCAAGTGCATTTCGTGACTGACCGTCATAGCGGTCTGAGCGTCCGTCGAGGCAGGACCATCGCAGCGATCCCATTTCCACAGAAGCGGTATCGGGCCGATTATTTCATTAACTAAGCATTAAAAGCCCTAAGTCCCTCATTCTTTATTATTTCGACTTTAGAGTTTTTGGGAGCTTTTCAAGGTGATTCTTGGGGGAAACTCTTGATGGTAAGTTCTTCTATTTCCTTTACTATTCCATTGTCCTTAATCACCTTAGAATTTCGTTATCATGATAGTTCATTAAGTATTTGATAATTTAAAAGAGGGTTCCATGAGTTCTTCTTTCTAAGCTTCTAAACCTTAATTTATTGATTGGGTTAGCTTCATTAAGTATGGGATTGATGACTAGAACCTATAGCTGTATAATCTCTTCCTAATTAGTGGCTAAATTATGGGATTGAAAGTTAGGATTTATACTCAAATTTGGGGGTTTTGCCTAGAATATGAATTTGAGTAAATTGTTGTTTCTTCTAGCTTAATATTGACGGGAATTGATCACCTGCGCTTTAATTTCATGTTGAGACCTTTAGATTCCTGATTTCACCTTTCTAGTTCATAAACCCCTATTCCATAGGTTGGGGATTTGGGTCTTGAATAGAAGTAGGGTTTGATTGATGTTCTTCTTAATTCTAATTCCATTATTTAGATATGTTAGACTTTCAATATCTCGAGGCTCAAAGAAAAGGGAAGACTAAGGAGTGATTGTTGGAGACTTTGCTATTCGACCTTCCAGGTAGGTTACGGTTTACCTTATGATGATACTTCGATTAGCGAAGCATATGTTTAGATGATATTGTCGGAGAATGCATGTAAGCCTTCGGGTACGAAGTTGGGATGGATTTTGTCTTAGGTTGGGCCTTGTTGTATGATTTGGGGCTAGCCACCCCATTGTGTTGTTGACTCATCTTGATCTATTTTACTTGTTAGTTAGTTGATCCATTGATAATTATGGCTAGTGATATATCATGGATTTGATATTGCGGTACTTACTCGTTCAATACTAAGATGAGAATGGTGATTAATTGTGGCTTATTGTGTAGCCTTACTGTTGATGTTACTTGCGTGCCATGTGTGGTACTATTTCGGATTATATTGGTTGTTGATATCACATTTCATCATGTTCATACGCATTTCCATGACACATTGACATACGCATGGTTCTGGTACTGATGATGATATGTGAGAAAGTGTAGCCTCCGATGCCAGAGAGCGTAAAAGAGAGATGGGTGTTCATTGCCCGAGGTTTCTTGCCGAGAACGATGGAGTGTCCAATACTCGAGGTCTTTGCCGGGATAGTGAGAGTGTGCTTATGATCCGAGGTCATATTTTGAAAGAAACAATGCTTGGACTTTGCGGGTCCCCCATGGGTCATGATCGCCGAGATGTGGAGTCATTCCGTCTGGAACATGTTGTATAAAGCTTGGTATGCATTGCATTCATCCTACATACATTACTGCATTGCATTGTATCTTGATTACTGTTGATTGTTGTGATATTACTGTGATGTACTGATTCGGATGGCTATATTGAGATTTGACACAGTTGTGTTTAGATGCTACAACATAGGTGATGACTTGTACCATGGATATGGCTTATTGTTGACTTGTACTCGTTGGTTTATATGTGTATCTTGCTTTTGTTGTCTTTATATACATTAGCTAGTCTTAGTCGGCCTATGATACCAACCAGTACTTGTTGTTTGTACTGAGCTGCACTTGCTGAATTCTTTTATGAATGCAGAGCTCCAGGTGGCTTCGACCTCTACTTCTCATGGCTGATAGTAGTTCGAGGGTTGCTGCTTGGAGTCTTACAAGGTGAGCACAAGGACGTTCGCCGCCTTGAAGATTCTTCTTTTATTTATGTCTTATTTGATATCTTGAGACATATTGAGACTATTGATTTATCTTTATTACTCCCAGACTTGTAGATTCTAGTTAGAGGCTCTTGTATGGTTAGACCATATTCTGGGGTGGTTTTGATGTATTTATTTACTTCTGCATTTTCTTATATCATTATTGTCAGACTTACATATTTCTGTCTCTTTCGCTTATTTATTTATTTATTCATGTTTTTAAGATTGTTGGGATCAGGGTTCGCTTACCGAGGTGGGAAAGGTAGGTGCTCGCGCGATTTAGCAAAATTGGATCGTGACATTATGCTAAGATTTAAGAAAAATAAATTGGAGAAAAGGTCATAAGGTGTTGTGTTACGGATTGATTATGAAAAGAAGTTTTGGGACTAAATTGAGTATAATTTGAATGTAATGTCTTGGCTATGGTATTATTCATGTATATATTGTTGTTTTGGAGCTTGGTGGAAGTAGATGATATAGAAGAAATGCTGCCCGATTTTTGGTAGCTTACCAATTAATTTAGTTTGACCTTATGAGAGCTTCAATGACTTAGCCTTAGTATGAATCATCTTGAGTGTAGAGTTACAAGATCGAGAGGATAGACGTTGGGTGGTTAAGTAGACGATGAGGTATGTTAAGGATGTCCCTTTCTTTCCTTTGGCATGATCATATTGATACTAACATATACGAACGTCCTTCATAATGACTTCATTCCTAGAAATATTATAAGCTTATGTTCTTGATCTTGCCATGGTGTTATTAATCATGTCTCAGGATTATTGACCTTGTTTATGGTTGTTGATCTCATCTTATGGTTGTTGTTCCTTCAAGGTGAGATATGTCGATGATGTTAGCTCCATAATGATAATCGGAGGTATATCGACCTTACATCACTCTGGTAGAGTTGTAACGTTTCTTTGAGCTCTCATGCATACTATATATATATATATATATATATACGTAGTTATTTTCTGAAACCGAGCAGCGCTATAGTCGACCGGGCACGACACCTATTGTGCGTGCCACTGCAGTTGGGTACGGTAACATCGAGCCTATCACAGTCGGGTATGATGACATCGAGCCTTATTATGGTCGGGTACGGTATGATGATGATGATATACATATGTATGAAAATGTTATAAAATAAAAGAAGGAAAGCATGCATGTTATCCGCCTTCAGAGGCAATCAGATGTACATGTTATTTTTCTTATCTCATGTCACTTTCTTGTTTTTATTACGTGGTTTATCATGCTTTACATACTCAGTGCATTATTCGTACTGATTCCCTTTTATTTGTGGCGTTCATGCCCACAGGTAGACAGGAAGATGGTTCGGACCATTACGCTGCATTCTCAGCGTATGTATTGGAGCACTCCACTTGTTCCGGAGTTGCAGTTTAGCTTGGTATGATTCTTTTGTGTACATATGGGTATAGCGGGGTCCTGTCCCATCCTTATTATGTTATGCACTCCAGTAGAGGCTCATTGACAGATATGCACAGTTAGATGTCTTATGACCTTCTCGGTCCATATTTTGTTGTATCCTTATCCTGACAGCCTTGTCGGATTGTATATTTTGGGTTCATATTGATAACGTATGTATGTATATATATCTTTTGGGCTTGTGTCCCTTCCAGTTCATGATGTGTATTTGTTAGCATTTTGGCCCTGTCATGCCCTATTTTTAACGGATTAAAACTAGTTCACAACTTATGACTATGTTTCCTCTGGTTTTGTAAATTTTTTAGAGTCGCCACCTAATTTTAGGAAATATTAGGAAACCATTCGTAAAAAAGTAAACTCCATTTTTAGTCTTTGAAACCTATGAGATTCTAGGTAAGGGTTTCATTTATCCCGAGGGGAAGGTGTTAAGCATCCCTCAGAGCCTATCCGAGGACAGTCTTTAAACTTAGTTTAATTAATACTAGAGGGGGATTATTATTTCCTATTTATTATCACCTATTTAAGAATTGCAGGAAAGGAACTACTCTCTCGAAATTATTTGTATATATATAGAAAAGGGGTTTTAAAGTAGTTATAACTATGCGAGCGAAGGTATATTTATAAAGGAAGTAGTTAGTGCTAATGTGTGCGTGAGAAAAATATGTATGATAATTATTTTTATATAAGAACAGTATGTATAATATGGAAGAAGATATATATATTTATTATTATTATTATTATTATTATTATTATTATTATTATTATTATTATTATTATTATTATTATTATTATTATTATTATATATATAAATATATATATATATATATATATATATATATATATATATATATATATTTTAAGAAAATAACGTATACATGCGATATGTATATGTGTGTGTATACGTATTGTACAAAGCTCCGATGTTTTCCTTTCATGAGATCGGCCATGCCATTTATGGGCCCTTGATGTTCATGATGGTTCAAATATGTGTTTAGGGGTGTCCACATGAGGTCGTACGCTCGTCACGACTCATCGGTTTGGGTCGTGACAATATTCTAGTCTACTCTCGATCAAAGGCTGAGCATGCGGATCATTTACGTGCAGTACTCAGAGTTCTTCGGGATTGGAAGTTATATGTGAAGTTCTCTAAATGTAAGTTCTGGTTGAACTCTGTGGCTTTCTTAGGGCATATTATATTAGAAGAGTGTATCAGGGTTGATACACAGAAGATTAAAGTCGTGAAGAATTGGCCTAGACCCACGACACCGATAGAGGTTCTAGTTTTCTAGGCTTGGCAGGTTATTACAGGAGATTTATAGAGGGCTTTTCTTACCTTTCTGCACCACTGATGAAGTTGACTCAGAAGATAACTAAGTTCCAGTAGACCGATACTTGTGAGTGAAGTTTCCAAACATTGAAGGATAAATTGATTTCGGCACCAGTCCTGACACTTCTAGAAGGATCTGAGGGTTATGTTACTTATTGTGATGCTTCGAGTGTTGGACTGGGTTATGTGTTTGTGCATTACGATAAGGTTATCACTTATATTTCGAGACAGTCTAGGAAGCATGAGAAGAATTACCCGACCCACGATCTGGAGCTAACTGCAATGATTCATGCACTGAAAATGTGGAGGCCTTACTTATATGGTGTACATGTTGACATATGTACAGATCATAAGAGTCTTAAATACATTTTCAAGCAGAAGCAGTTGAATTTGCATCAGAGGTGATAGTTAGAGCGGTTGAAAAATTATGACGTTGATATTTTGTATCATCCAGGGAAGGCAAATGTAGTGGCTGATGCCCTTAGCCATAGATCTGTGGGTAGCCTATCTTATTTACGGCCAGAGAAATGGGAATTAGCTCATGAGCTCCATCGCTAGCTAGCCAGAGTTCGACATCGGGATTCCTGGGGCGATGTAAAACAGAGTTACTATTCAGGATTCAACACCTCATCATTAATAGTCGAGGTTAAGGAGCACCAATACCAGGATCCCATGCTAGTTTATTATAGAAACACAGCCCCTCAGAAGAAGAAGTCACCATTTGAAATTTCTGGAGACGAAGTTCTCAGATATCGAGGCAGATTGTGTGTTCCTGATGTTTCAGGATTACATCATCAGATTATGGGAGAGGCTCATTACTCCCGTTTTTCTATTCATCCGGAAAGGATGAAAATGTACCATGATATTAAGGAGATTTACTGGTGGGACAAGATGAAGAAGAATATAGTTGAATTTGTAGCCTGTCCTAATCTGTCAGCAGGTAAAGGTTGAGCATCGAAGCCTCCAAAGGTCACTACAGACCATAGAGATTCCGAGTTGGAAATAGGGAGGCGATTAATATCGATTTAATTACGTTTACCTTGTTCTCGCCGTGTTTGATTTGATAGGTGATTGTTGATAGGCTTACAACCGATTTCACTTTCTAATTGGCCAAGACTACTTATTCAAGAGAAGATTATGCGGCTTTTTTCAAGGAGACGATACCCATGGTATTCGGGGATCCATTATCTCCGAAAAGGGGCTTTTTCAACTAACTTCCCCAAAGTCCTTCCAAAAAGGGGACTTGGGGAAACTTGGACAACATTCCATCCCGAGGAAAAAAACAGATTCGACATTGGAAGATATGTTTTGGGCATTTTGTGGGC